>NC_052402.1:8512967-8828695 GCF_009389715.1 Phoenix dactylifera
AACACCAAAATAATGAACCATAAATGAAGAAAAGCATGAGAGAAAAACATAGAGACCAGTAATTATCCAGCCCCAATTCTTGACTAGAAGGGACGCCAAAGGCCTCTACCCTTCCACCCCTTGGATCGATAGAGGGGGAGGGCAGAGCTTTTGGTTTTCTCATATTGTCAAATAGTTGAACAATGAAAATAGATGACAAGTGCCAGATTGAATTGATCAGGTCATGTAGGAACACAGTTCAAATCTTTCGATCTATTAGGATGCCTCGGTTGCATACATCACTACACTTTCACTTGACATTTATTGTAATGATAAATGGCCCGTCTCGTCGTGACCTTATCTTGGATTCTCAACATTTCTATCCTTCATCTCTTTGGTCGTAGAAAACCCGTCATTGTCTCGGCTGTGTAGGGTACTAGGACACGCTTTTATATATGTGATAGGTTTGATATGCAGATTTATTTGTCATTAGCAAACAATATCTCATGAAAGAAATATGCTTTTGAGATAGTCTTATAACTAATAGAAGGAAGAGAATCCATATATGAGTACTTCTAGTTTTTATAGTGGAAGAGCTTGTGCACATAATCCTAGACAATGGATAATGTTTAAATAACAATATCAAATCAAAATGACAGAAAGACCTTAAAGCTTACCTTTATTTGTATGACTCCTTTTACTATGCCTATATTGGCTCCATAATTTAGAAACACTTTGACTGAAATCCACATGTATCCTTCGATCATCAATTAAAGTATTGTCCATCTGTCATTATCACTCAATTGCGTCATGGAGGAGTCAGAAAAAAATCATGGTATACGATATATTATAAAGAAAACTTGCAAGAACACACTAAATTGTGCACTGAAGTTATTTTTAACTTTATCTAAGAACTTGACATTCACAATGCTGGTTGATAGGAAAAAGGGTGGTAGTTCAATGCCAACTTTACGGCAGGATATATGGATTACAAGAAAGCAAACTGTGAAATGAACCCTGATAGGATTATTTTGTCATGGTTATTTAAAATATAAAATTTATGCTTCTAGATATAATACATAATCTTCGATAAAGCTCTGGAGATCCTTCAACTAAGTTTTTGATACTTAAACAAAAAAGTTTAGCAATTAAAAACAATCTAATCTTATAAAACAAAACTTAGGATGTGTTACGGAATCTCATAAATAATTTTGCTATTGGAATATAATGTATCAAAGTTACATATTATCACAAATAGTAAATTGCACAAACTAAGTAAAAATTTCACACTTATCTTTGGTTTGCTTATCCTTCATACAATGGTACTTGATTTTTGCACAAAGTTTCATTTACAACATGTAGTATTTCCTTGGGCTAGGCTCTAAAACATCAGTATGCCTGGAAACTCATAAAGCAAGTATCAACATATGGTTGTCGGAACCCAGAACCATCATTTGCAAGAATACAAATGTAAACAAGCAATTAAAACTTTTCTTCCAAAGGTTGTACCAAAAATGGAGGCTACTTGCCTAGTTTGAACATAGAACAAAAAGGCGCCATTTTAGATATAACGGATGTTCCTTTTAAAATATTTTCCATAATTTATGTATAAATTGTTTGCTCAATCCATAAATGCTATTCCTAGTTGTCTATGGTAATTTTATCGTGAAAAATTGCTCAAAATGTGAACTAAGGAAAGAAACCATCCACATATGATTTCATGTTTTGTTCCTCTTTTCCAACATTTGTAAACTTAAACAAGACCCCTCTTTGTCAAGACCCTCCAACAAGGTTCGCAACATCAGACCAGAACCTATACTGATACCATGCTGGTACAATATTAGTACATCCGATACGGTGGTCAGTTCGGCCCTATACTGAGTCTTGGTTTAGTACCAGTACAGTATAATGCCTGGTAGGTGGCTGTACGCACCGATAAGGCGCGCCTACTCTCCATAGCTTATGTTGTATATAACCAAACCATCTTAACTAGTTCTCACTCACTTCATCTCTATCATTGCTGCTATTCACTAACTTAGTTTACCCTAGTTTTGAGATAGATCCACCTTAGTTCTAAAAGAGATCCACCCCTTAACTCACTTCATCACATTTTGTTCATTGCTGAACTCTTTGACTCGCACTATCAATCTGCTCATATAACAGTAACATTAATTTTGTTTAAAGTTCTACTAGCGTCCAGCAATCACATAATATTTTCAACTTCTCCATATAATTTCCCAAGGATAAGACCAAAGCAAAGCAAACAATGCATTTAGGACATGTCTCTTCTCTTGATTCTCACTGTGATTCGCCGTACCGGCTTGAACCAAGCGGTACGGGGCGTACTATATCGTATCTGTTCAGTACTGATACCTACCCAATACGGGAGACGTACTAACACTTGATATGCCAAAAAAGGCTCCATACCGTACCACCAATATAGTGCTAGTATAACACCGATACGAGGTCCAGTACTGAGACGGCAAACTTTGATTCTAACTATAACTTAGGTATTAATATGGATTGTGTCAAGGAACCGGCATGCTACACATTTTGTGCAATGTCTTATTACTCCATATTAACACATAATTTGATATAGGAGATAAATGCTTGTCATGGATGATACAGTTAACCCAATTATGTATTAAAATCACCAAATGTCTGGAGATTCGTTTTGAGTTATATTCACTAAAGACATCCCCTTTTGACTCAAGGAGAATACACTGATTGTTCATTTTGTATTTACAATTTCAGCTTGACTTCTAAACTCGACCAATTTTGCCAAAATTACTGTAGCAAGCCTCACATAAGATAACTAATAGTAACATTGGGAAATTTTGTTTTTTCTCCAATACTTAATTAAAGGCAACAACTTATAAGTGCTAAAACTCACCTTGAAATAGGCTCGCTCACATGCCTCTTTTGCCTCAAATTCTGAAAAAGGAAACAATATAGCATGTGGTTAAAATGAGATATTAACATTCAGAAGACAGGAATATATGAAAAAGAAATATCAATACACTATATCAAAGAGTAAGCCAATATTCAGCCAGTAATCACATACATGCACACATAAATCACCAAATAAAAAGTAATGTTTAATCTAATTAATTAAACTTATCCCATCCAAGGTTAGCAATTTCGGCATCGGACCTCGCACCGATACCATGCTCATACAATGTCAATACGCCTAGTATGTATCGGTTTAGCATACCGAGACTCGGTACAGGCTCGCATCGGTACCATGCTCATACAATGTCAATACGCCCAGTATGTGGATCTGTTTAGTGTACCAAGACTCAGTACACCCTCTATACCGTATCATGGTTCGGTACTGGTATAGTATAGTATGCCTGGTATGGGGCGGTATGCATTGGAACGGCGAACCTTAATCCCATCCTTTCAGGCGAGCTATATGGGTCCTTTTGCAGTCTGGTTCTAATTCTAGAAACATCCTCCTTCAGGACAAGCTGTTTCAAATTCCTAGAAACCTTCTACTTTACAGTGGTCGCACTATTGATGATAATGACAAGATGTAGATGATAAAAGCCTTACATCTAGCACTCCATAGAGACAGAGAGATAGACAGACAAAAAAAAACAAACATACACATACACAGAGTGAGAGAGAGACTAACATCAAACTTCATTAAAAACCAAAAGAACCCCTATAAGCACAGGCTAGACTCTCCTTAATCTTCAAGATAAATCCTCCTAAGAAATTTCTTGTTTACAGGACCTGAATCATCCTTCATTTGACATCACTTTATCTTCAGAGATTGTTTAGTTCATTTAATTTCAGACAGCAACTAATACTATGCACAGAGATACAACCCATGTTTGCTTACAAACTCTCCTGGATTTTTGCTATGAATTTTTCCAAATAAAAGCAGGTTGTGACTACCCCCAAAAAAGATGGAAAAGAAATTCTAGAAGACTTTCGGAGAAGCAAATACTGGTAATTATGCTTTTGTCTTCAATCAGATAAAAGGCCACAATTACTATCAACATTCACCTCTCAAAGATGGAAGACCCACATGGAGTGCCCATGCATGAGGGAAAAACAAATTTTGTTATATGCTTGGATCTATGGTGAAACAACTACATAGGGAGCAAATACAAAGGTGGCAGCCATGGGTGACAAATTATCATGATTCACAGTAATAGCTTAACTTATATGTAAGTGGCTTTACAAGCCATGACATAGTTGGTTCAGCAAAGAAGAATGAATTACTCCCTCAGTTAGGGAATCTCAAAATACTAGCAATACTCAAAGTGTACTTCTAATTTGCACACTCCTTGTGATATTTTATGTGCCCTGAAGAAGGTGAAGGCCTTTATAGTACGCAATAGCACTAAGTCAAACAAGGATGCAGAACTCTTTTTCTTTGGGTAATTATGCAGGAAACTATTACTTGGGTAGCAAGTAACATCTAGAAGGCTCATGCTTTTACTGTTTTTCTAAGGTCTGAAGCAAACTCTTTCCAAAAGATCAAAAAATGCTGTGTCAAGCTAAGGAATAGGATCTTAATGTAGAATTTAGCTTAAAAGCTACATTATGTCCTTTTTCAAAAAAGGAGAAAAAACTGAAACCAAATATTATTTTTTGAAGGAATAACTAGCATTGGTTTTAGAAATCAGAACTGGTTTTTCAAAAGAGAGTATAATAACAAAGCTGATATAAACATTATCCATCCTCTTTATTGTCAATTAGCACCATATGTCTCTTTAGTTGCCCTTCATTTGTTTGAAACCAGAGATTTTTCTCTTCAATCATCCTACATAATGCGCCCCAGATAATTTTTAGTTAAACATGTCAGATTTCATATAAATGATAAACAAATGAAAGAGAAGCCAGAGACAATTACCTTTGTTTTAAAAAATCACGATTCTAGCATATAGACAAAAACCATGGACTCCATCTTTGATGGAATAAGCTCAAAGTGGCAGAGATACAAGCTCATAACAAAGCATAGATATGAAAACTCAGGCTAGACAGAGCCCTTTTGGCTGAACTCTGGTGATTTTGCAGGCTTCCAGCATTATTCACATCCAGCCAGAAATATCTGATCAGATTACATTTATATTTGCAGCGGTTTTAATTAAAATTGCATGCCATAAACAAATGCCCAAGGTTTGGATGGAATTCAATTACTGAAAGGGCCTTCTGGATTTTCTTTTTGGTGGCTAAGAAAGCCAGAGCATGCACAACTATGTTAAAATGGTGTTCAAAAAGAACAACATCATAATCAGCCTAAGAAGCAAGGATGGTTCAAAACACAACCTGTGGTTGTATCCAATACATATTGAATGCGGATACAGCCCAGATACCTGTCGGATAACATAAGCATCCTGAATTTTTTATAATTAAAATATAACTCGAATACTCCTGGAATACGTTTGGATACTTCCAAGATACTCTTGGGATACATTTGGATACTTCCTAGATAATCCTGGGATACATCAAAATACTTCCTAGATACTCCCAGGATACATCTGGATACTTCCAAAATACTCTCGGGACACTTCTAAGGCATTTATTGATATATTGTGGATTACTATGCTTGAGTCAAGTGGGTCTTGAGCTTGGATTTGTATCCACACCCAATAACTTACAATAAGTTATTGACCACCCTCTTTCTCACCCATCCCTTGTTTTATTTTCTTACACATGTTTACTGGATTTGTTTTTATTATGTTAATTATTTATTGAATTTTCATTTTGTGAACTATCTCGGTATTATGATCTTGAATTTTTGTTACATGGTACTTTGTAAGAAAGCAATCATGCTTTTCGGATTTTTCATCCTATTTGTAAAAAAAACATTTATTTATTGTCATATTGTATATGTATCAATATATCCCGTTTTTTCAAGATTCATCATGTCAACAAATCTGTATCATGTTGTATCGATATCCTATAACCCATATCGGTATCCATGCTTCTAGTGATCAGCCTCAGCCAGGTTGAAGAAAAATCAGAAGTAGTAGGCCCTCTGGAAATTGAACCAGTGTTCGTTAACTAAGTCATGCATCCAAATTTATCAATAAGAAATAATGGGTCCAAGGAAAGAGGGACAGCTGGACTCCAGTTGACAACTAATCAAATGTCAGCCATCAGCAAATGACTGATGGATCACATAGACCAAACTTAGAGGTTGACTAAGCATGATAGATAATTCTATCATTCTCTATTACAACGACCTTGAGGAACAAGTGATGAGTGCAATGAATATAGCGACCGCTTAGAGTAAAAGTACTACCTGCAATAGAACCATGCTAATTCATCGTATGTAAAAGTAATTCATATTTTATAAAATCAGCACCAATAAAGCACTTCTTTTGCAAACAAGTCAGATTGTATTCCTTCACAATCTAGAGGGTTACTTCATTACAATACCACAAAATCTTTTGTTGTAGCACCTAACAACTACAAGTTACAAAAATTACTAAAGGGAGGGAAAAAACTTACCAATGAAAGCATAGCATAAGCTATCTCCTGTCTTATAATCACGAATTATCTCAGCTCTGCAAGCAGAAATACATGAATTTTACAGAAAAGAACCAAAAATGAGTTGCAGCTAAGGATTTGAATATCCAAAAAGTACACTTACGATGTAACATTTCCAAAACGTGAAAAGATCGTGTACAAATCTTCATCCTGCATTAGATTAAAGCATAATTAGACATCATTTAGAAGTAACAATTTAACAATAGAAATGGAAGAAAAAGTTCAGAAATATTTCAATATATCGAGTCAGACTGAGAGGACTGATGGATTTGGTAATTTTTCACGTAGGATTGCCCTATATAACACAACACAGAGTAATGCCTATCCTCAGGAAATATTTCTGAAGAAGAAGAAGAAGATCACTAACTTGTGTAACTGGGTTAAGTTTACAAACAAATAGCACATTATCTGGTGGCCTTATATCAGCATCTGGAATGTCTCCTATCTGCAAGCACAAAATGTAACGTAATTAAGGCAATAATTAACATTAGCTGCATCTATTTAAACATGAAATTGTGGAACCTGGGTAGCAGTTCTTACACTTTCAAGAATAGCTGCATTTGTATGTGACTCTTTAGAACGAATCGCCTCCTCGAGCTCTTCAGGGGCTAATGTATCATCCAAGGGAACCCAGTTATCCTCCAACCGCTCCTCAGCTATCTATGTGTTTCCAATGCAAAAGAGGTTTATTTGATGGGTATGTTCATCAATGATTTCATAAAAATTATGCATCACTCCAAATGCACAAAAAAATATCCAAGTGACATGATACTAGGCATGTGGTTTATGCAACATAACAGTATTATCAGAACCAGAAGAAACTTGCTTCATAAGTATCAACACACATGAGGAAGAAAACAAAATTCAGGGAATTCTTGCAAGCACCGGTCCCATAGTGCACGTATTTATTTCATGATTTTTTATTGTTGCATACTTTTTATTCCAGCCTCCATGGGACACAAATTATGTCCAAATAGACCCAAATAAATGATCATTATAGCATAATTTACAGTACCCCAAGGAAGGAGTTCAGAATTCTTGCAATGACGATATTGGAGAGCACTCCCTCTTTAGGCTTTGCAAAAACACTTACCATCGAAATCCTATAAACTATGAGGCCCGAGCAGATAAAAGAAAATTTAGCATTATCTCTTGACACCAAGAAAACAAGATCTAACGAGTACTGGGAGCTGAGAATGAAATGTTGACAGAAGGTTCGTTCAGTGAAGAACAAACTTTTCTTCTTGATCCTAGAAGGCTACAGCATATATCAAAAAGAAACCATAGAAAAATTTTAAATATCTTCCTCACATATCTGTTGGCTCTTATTGATGCAGCCTGGAGATACTTGACCCTATGGTTGGGCGATCCTAGCCTAATTATGCCAAGTCTTATGATCAAAAGCCTCCTAGGACCAACGTGAGGGACTTGGAAGCACCAAAGGAGCCACACGAGCCAAACCCTGATCTAAAGGCAAGACTCTTGGTATCCGATGACAAAGTTTGTATCGACAGAAACCAACCAATGGCACGGGACTTACCATCAAAAGAAGACCAGCCCTAGTCGGAGTCAAGTTGATCCGATGGCATATCACTGTCAGCAAGAATCTGATAGCAAACAGGCCATTGTCCGATTCAATTTGATGGCAGGAGGCCTTCTATGAAGCCCCTTGGAGTCATCCAGTTAGAGTCCAACTCTACCACATCCGACAATGTATACTAATGGCACCAAGTCACGGTCCAAAATCCAAGTGTTCGAGTCCTATCTAGACAAGGAACCCCAGAACAAGATGGCCGCCATATTACCATCAGAATCAATCTGATTATAGCCTAACTGTCACTCGATCCATTCAATCGATGCTCTCCTCACCGTCGGAAGGATTTTGCTTCTAGACTTACCCTTAAGGCGAGGTTACTTGTTTTAGTTGCTTTAGAACTCCATTGTTTCAAGTTTTAGTTGAACTTTGAGAGACATACTCATCCCTTTCAATGTATCAGACCCCAAAGTAACGTCCGCAATATCAGGACCATGTACCATATCGGTACAATGTCGGTTTGGTACGGTACGGTACACCCTTGTATCAAAAATAACTCTCTGACCATATTTCTCAATATTATCTTGGTACACCTCGGTATGGGACTTGTACCGACTTGAAATTAAGTTTCATACAGATTGGAAACTCATACGGTATAGTACACCCCGTACCGAGCGGTATGGTACACCCCGTATCGGGAGGTATGGCAGGCCATGCCCCAAAGCCCATAAATACCCCCATGTACCCTTGTGTTTTACACATCAATGAAGCTAGTTTTCTCTGAAGTACATCCTTAACTCATGGCCGCTTCAAAATCCTTTTTGCATGGTGGATTCAGTGCAAGATCCGATGGATTCCGAAGCAAAGCTTGGTAGATTCTAGGGATAGCAACATGGTCATTGGAGGAGTCCTTGGTCATGGTGTGCTTTAAAGGAGCTTGGCAGATTCCGACAATGATGAGGCCTTATTAATAGGAAGTAAAGAGCTGCTACTTATCCTTAGCCTTTTGGTACATGGTTATCTTTCTACCTTTACTTACCAAAGTTAATTGCTTTCTTCTAGACTTAGTTTAATTTCTTGCTTAGATAGTTTGATATTCTGCTATGTCACTCTGATGCTCACGCTAGGCCCCCCAGCTTGCATCACATATGCATGATTTACTTGGTTTTGTACATGATTTCTCTCTTTCTATACTCCAACAAAACAGTTAAAAGACCAACTTAACAAGGCACTATCTCCTCCTGAGAAAACAAAGAGAAATTCAACTAGTGCTATGCCAAAATTACGCTTGGTCATGCTTGCCATAGGTATGTTTTAAATAATTTCACATGACACTAAAGTTGCACAAGCAAGTAGAAAAGCTACTCGCACTAATGATTTTATGCTGTAAAGCCACAAGGACAGAAAAGCTTGTGCTCATGTTTAAACAAGTGCATAGAAGTTTCCAAAATTGCAATTTATAAATTCAGAGATTCAAATATGAACCTTATTATGTCGAATATTAACGTTTTAGGCATTCTATGAGACTATGACATATTTTGTACTATATGTTACAGCCTGACCAAAAAGCTTAAGCTAGTAGGTGGATGACTCAAGAGCATATGACACTACTTAGTCCCCAACCTATCTGATTTGGACTATTTCTTAACACCCCATCTCATGTGTAGATCCCGAAGAGGAAGGAAAACATGAGAGGGGTGACATGCAGATTAATGAGTGCGGAGGCATCAGCAGGCAAAGGATAGGTGGCTCTGATATCATGTTAAAATCAGACCCAAAAGCTTAATCTGATAGGTGGATGGGCCCATGAGTATATGAGACCAATTAGAGTCCCTTACCTATCTAATATGGGACTATTCCCTAATGCTATACATTCTAAGCAGTTAAGTCAACTAGAGTCCCTAACCTATTCCATGTGGGACTATTCCTCAACACTATACATTCTAAGCAGTTAGGTCTATTCATTGCTTACATTTTCTGATAAGCGGTGCCCAAAACATAAACCTGGACTTATTTTCAAAAGTACAGAGTTCAACCCAAGATCTCAAGGTTAGAAGCTTATTATCATAATAGCAAAAAAGTTTGACCAACTTGCCTTTATAAAACTTAGACCATTCCCTTTCAGACAAAACTTTGAACTTTTCAGATGTTCACCGATATAATCAATGAAAAAAACACCAATCAACCCCTTCCCTAGACAGCACAGGGCTAGCCCACACACACACACACACCCAAAAAAAAAACTCCAATCTTGGAGTTTTGATGCAGCCTTATGCGACAACAGGGCTGTGTTGAAGACTTTATTGCACTGAACTAAACTTTAAGTTTCACATTAACAGATTTCAGCTGTAGGTTACAGCAATATACCGCCAAAAAGAGCAAAACATTCTGTTAGAAAGGGGGGTGAGCAAGAAGATGGAGAGACTTAGAGATTTATGGATGAAAAGGAGAAGAGAGCGGCAACAGCCCATAGAAAGAATAGCACCAAAATCGTTTAAAAGAATCATAAAAACATAAAAATTCAGGCCACTATTTGTATATACCAATCCTTCAGAAATCTTAAAAAGGACTCCAAACTTACCCATAAACACTTATCATGGTCCCTAGGACTATATAAAACATTTGACTCATAATATGACTCTTAATTCCACTCAATCAAAAAATTCTCAATTTCCTAAGCATGATCACTTTTAGATTCCAAATTCTGACTAAAATCAAGCAATTATAAGCCTACTAGGACTATCTAAATGTCATTATATATCCAATAAATAAATCAAAATTCTTTTTTTTCCTCAGAATCAAGTTACAGTACATCTTTTATTTTTCTTTACCTAATCCTTACACATATTCTTATATTAGATTATTTTTAACAATAGTGCTTAAATCTAAGCTTTATAGAGATCTGAAAGTAATGAACTCCGCAGTATCTGAATGAAGTAATGAACATTTACATTATCAATTGAAAAACAGTATGCAAAAGAAAAATGTAATCGAATGAAATGTGATTGTTAACAAAGAACTAGGACCTAACAAATGAACTAGCATTCTTAGAGACAAGATAATGTCAAGATCTTATAGGCCCCAGGCTATTAATCAAACTGGTAGTAATATTCAAGTTACCTCATCATGTGGTTTTCCCTCCGGAGATTTCTCAGGAATAAATTCTGCCAGCTGACGTGGATCATCAAAAGGATCATCCAAAATATATGTATGTTTGATCCTGTTGATGGAGAACAAAGCAGGCAATGTCAATAAAAGAAGGGGGGAGAGAGATGCAAGGTTACCACGTAAGCGCTCATTCAGTGAATTGTTTCAAAGCAGTACATAAAAATAAATAAAAAAACATTACCCAGTTATGTTCCTGGCAATTTGGAGTCCCGTTTCAAAGCAGTACGTATTACTTAAAAAACTACAAAATAATTGCTTCTTGTTTTATGAAAAAACCCTTCAGATATGATTTCTAAGATCTTTCTAGAAAGTAGCAAGACAGATTTTATCAACATGAAATAGCGACCTACAGGTAATCACAAAAGATGATCGAGATCAAGCTTCAGCAAACCAGATGGTACATTTCAGCTAGATGTTGCCAAGACGGATCACAACTAGCATGGTATTTATATACAAATTAGAACTGGCCCATCATGGAAAGGCCAGCCAGCTCAGGCTGCTTTAGGCTATTGAAAATTATGGCGTGTATAACTGGTGTATGCTTCTTTCTGTTCAAGAACAAAATGTTATTCTCCTATGTGCCATAAATTAAATGATAATGATAAGCATAGTGCTGTATGTTGACAGTTTTCTCATATGTTATACCAACAGCAGGTCCCTAACATTTTCCAGTGGCATACCATACAGATTTTCAGCTATATTGTCATTTTCACATTGACATTACCAAGGAAACTGATGGTAATATCCTTATGCTTATAATAATTTCTTGTTCATATCCTCAGGACCTTCAGATGTTCTTACCAATTAGTATGTTTGCAAGAAAATGTTCCAGTGATCCTTTTTCAAAGAATTTCTTGCTCGGGATCGATGTAAGGCATTGGAGAAAACCTGTTTCCAGCAAAATCAAGAGTCTAGACCTTCAGTTTCTTTCAGAAAATTAAGCATGCCAGAAACTATTGGTCTCACATCCATGCATGAACACATTCTTAATAGTAAATTTCCAAAGGTTTTCCTTTTTAAAAATTAAAATTTTATGTTAAGTGGGACTCAATAAAAAGTTAAATCAAGAATTGAAAGGAGAGTTTTAAAATGAATTTGCACCAACCGATGTTTAGTCTATGCATCCTTTCATATATAGATTTTGGGATAATGAAGGTATTAAAGAGATGTTGGTTAGTTATGAATTTTATGTATGTGTGTGTCTATATATACATTACAGACATTTATGCATACATATATATAAGAGCCTACATACACAGATATTTGTGTCTGTATCACTTCCCCTTGGCAAGTTACAATTGGAGGCCTCCTTGGTATAAGCAACTTGATTCACCTTCCAAAATTACATTAATGAAGACCCCAGTCATCATCCTCAAGGTCTAAACAAGAACTATAGCCCAAACTTCTTGCATAACTCATGTAGGTAGGCCCAGATGCCAGTAGATTGAGCAATTATAATACTCTCCAATGGTGTTACTGGAAGGACTAAGATCTGCCAAAGACATACCAAAATTGATCGTGCAACTCAAAATCAAATGTATCTAATCTCAGTTCAGGAGCCCATTTTTTGCATTTTACAAATAAATTTTCACTCACAGTCCCAAGCAAAATTCAGAACAACAGTAACAAACCACAAAATTGTATTTGTTATAATTGTCTTAGTGTAAAGGTCAATTGATTCGATCTTTCATCAGAAAAAAACATTTTCCTTCCAAGTGACACAATTTAACTGTTCGTAAGATCAAATTCCATAAAACTTTTCCAAAGTCTAACAAAATGGACCCCGTACCATCCATTAAAGACATCATAGATATATGAGGAACTCCAAGGTAGATCAAGCGGCCAAAGAAGTGAGACTAGATAATTGGTCAATCATTCCTCCTCCTCCCGCATAGACTGTTATGTACCAGTCTTAGAATACAAGATGCTGCCAACCAACAAAGACTTCCACTCTAGGTGGAGTCCACCCACTCCAAATGAAAAGTTATAGGATTTGGCATCAGAATCATGATGCAATAAACCAAAAGGATTCAAAGCCTATATCCCCCACGACAAAGATTTTTTCGACCCTCATGAAGAAGAACAGATTAAAATGCCCATTTCTTCATTCCCTTATAATAATCTTTCTAAACTTGTTATATAATAACATGACTCTTACTCACAGCATTCCCAATCAAAAGATTACTTAAAAATCTTTCTATTACCACCTCCACAAACAATAAAATCTTTTAACTGAACATGTATATTGCTTATTAGCAGAAGAAGCATTGTCTTTTCCCTTGTAATGATTTCCACCCAAAAGGACAGCATAATTCTATTTTTTCTTCTTTTTTTTTCCTTTTTTGCTTGAAACAAAGATGGGGCATCCTACTGCCTTTTCATTAAGTGCATAAAAAAGGAGTACAGATTGCTAGAAGGGCAGCAAGAAAAATTACAACCTGGCTCAGAGGACAGGTGAGAAAGAGAAACACGCACAGAGAAGCCAGATTAGGATGGGGGGGAGAAAGAGCCAACATCCTAGGGGCAAGAGAGGTGTGACAGTAACAACCCATCCAGAAAGACCAGTTCTAGTTTCTGCTTGTCCTCATGCTAGCTTATCATTCACTCAGGGTTAGAGTTGGCATACCACTACATGTCATGAAGCCTTCATAACATCATGCCTTTCCCCAGAGAATAAATTGACATCCCTCCACTTTATACTCAACTGCAGATGGCATAAGATCCATTTTCAATCATGTCTAACATTTCCACAGGAATTAAGAAGTTGCAGAAGTTAGGTATACTTACTTTTTCTGGTTTATTAGCAATACTTATTGTATGTGACATCTAAACTCATTCAATTTAAAACACATCAACACATATTTCCAGTCTTGCTAAAGCTAGGAAGATCAAACTAAAATACGAATAAGCCTATGATTCGAATTCTAGACCTGAATAAATTTACATGCATACTTAGAAACCTCCCATGATGAGATTCTGTCAGTTTAAAATTCAGATCTGATCTTAAATTCTGTTACCTTCCAAATGTGGTGTCCTCTAAAAACATATCAGTCTTCAAAATAGGACTCATGTAAAATATGAATTCAGGTCTCTCCATCAATACTTCTTGTAACCTTTCTAAGGCATCAAAGTAGTAAGGAGTCAAAGACCTTGCCACAGTACCTACTTAATTAAGATAAATCAGTCATTATTACTCCTAATAATCCACATAAATTTAAAAGACTGGAGATTCAATTGGTGCTGTAATTTCATAAATAGGCAAAAAAAAAAATCCAACAGTACAATCAAAATAAATAAGATGAAAACAAACCTAATGTCTTTAAATGGTCTGCCTTGATCATCAACATATGCTTCATTTATCTTTGCCAATGTGTCCAAGCCTTCTTTTTCTTCAACAATACCAAATACCTGCATCAATGAAGTAAATATGTTTCGCTCAAGATCACTGTTTGGCCCATGAAATCACAAGAAAATTGATCATAAGAAGACTCACTGTGTGTTTTTCATCAAGATAGTCAAGGTCATCACGTAGTGTGAAGTAAAACTGCAGAGAGAGAGAGCAGATGACTATTTTCTTACAACATCTGAAAATGTTACTAGTAAAGGAAAAATCAAAACTCTGATCTCAGCTCTGTAAAAAATAATCAATATTCACATGTTTATAATAACATTCCTGGAATGAAAACCAGCACCAGCTTTATATAAAGCACTCTCATCTTGTTTGGCCTAATATACATTGTTGACCCATTTCCTAACAACTTAAGCTTTTGGAGTTAATAGGTTAGTTAACATGGTAGAAGAGCTCACGTTTAATGGAGGAAATGAATTCGAATCCCTCTAACTTAAGCATGTAACTATAAGATTGCTTCATTGTGATATTGAGGTCATAGGTTTGAAACACGGAAACAGCCTCTCCACATGCGGGGTAGGGCAATGTACATCTAACCCCCTCGCCCCCCCCCCCCCTTCTTCAAGATCCCGCAACAGCGGGAGCCTCATGCACTGGGTCGCCCTTCTTATATATTTATTACAGTTGTACCCCAGCATTGTTACCTAGATGCAGGACACAGTGTCAAATGTCTTTAAGAATTCGACACGACAATCATTAAAAATCTAGACATGATGATACAGCAACATGCATGCTGCATGCATGTATGCATGTATAATACAATATAAGAATATATATTATTTGAATAATGTTGTATTGAAAAAACAGGCTAAACACCAAAGTTACATAGCAACATTAATGCAGCTGTAATTTCTTCTCAAAAAGCTGTGCTGCTACTGCTACAATGACAGCTAACAGGTAAGCATTAAAAGCTGCTACAAAAAGAGAAAGGTGGGAGGAAGATTGGACAGCTCAGGCTTTGACTACTGACTAGTGAGAGATGTAAAATAAAAAAGAAAAGACAATAGAAAAAACAATCTTCAATAAGAATTCTCTTTTAAAAATTTATATAGATATATGTAACTCTTCTATCTTACTGACTGCCAGTACATGACACTATGCATGCTGCCAGTGTACAGAGGAATTTGGATGTTGCACATCATCTGTGTAACTTTGTGTGAAGTTTCTATGTTACTAAAGCATTTCTGCAAAAGGAAGATTAGTAGCATTGTTTGTGGGGGGGCGGGGGGTGCAAGAGGATAAGATATTGATGTTCCCTGAAGAAAAAGAAAAAGAACAAAGAAGAGTAAGAGATGAAGGAGACAGGAGAGGAAAAAAAAATTGAAAACGCCGATGACAAAGTCAGGGAGCAAAGAGAAGTTACTTACATGCCCTATATCTCCTTCTGTTCTTCCTTTCTGCTTTCCATTTTTTATTTTAGATGATAGAGATGTAGAAGAGAGGAGAGAAAAAAAAATTCTCGAAGAAGCTGATGATAAATGCATGAAGCAAAGAGAAGTAAATTAGATGCCCTAATTCTTCTTCTACTCTTCCTTTAAAGTTTCCTTTTCTTTCTTTTTCTTTTTGTTTTTCTATTTTCCCTTTTCATGGACTTGTTGGTAACAATGCACCATAGCCATATCATATCCTACTTTTTCAAGATTTAATGTATCAGCATATCCGTATCATGTCGTATATATATATATATATATCCCTCATTATTATGCTCCATAGCTCTCACTAGACCTCATACACACCTGAAATCTTTCCACTATTTACTCCAGCAAGGTCCTATCATGGAATCCAAATATTCCAGTACATAAATCTGTTGCAAGCTACTTGACCTTGAATGCATCTCAGCCAAGCATGTTCACTCCAACAATCTTAAAGGAAAATTTGATATGGTGAAAGCCTAGATACACGCCTTCATATTGATCAAATCACCAAAAGAAAGTAAGCCTTAAACAGATAACTGGCAAACTCTCTCCCTCCCCCTCTCTCTCTCTCTCCATATATATATATAATCAAGAGAGAACCAAACCTACAAATTAGATCCAAGCTCACCTTCACCAATTTACTATTTACAATGAGATAAGAAGATGTAATACCCAGGTGATTGTTTGGAGGAAAGAAAGAAAATCCAATAACATGTTATTTCTATCATGGTACTATTGTACTGTTGTATTTAATTTTATATGAATCATTTTAAGGTAGTTCATTAAGTCACACCAGGCTTGTCTTCCCCAGATGTAGTTTGCTAGTTAAGTTAGCTGAATTTTTTTTGTTTAACATACAATGTGCCTCTTAAATCTTCTCTTTCATTTCATGCAATGTAGATCATCATGATTCCACAAAAATATTTATTCCTACTTGCCTCACTAGAAGGTACTAAGGACATATTACTAGACCTCAATTATGAGGTGCACATGCTATAAAAACTTTAATGGTCTGCCCATTAGATGATATACACTCTTCCTAAAAAAACAACAATTACATGATGCAAATTAATATGCCATATCATCAAATAGCCAACCATTAATCAGATGATACAATTCTATTGCTTTTTCCTTACTTAGATTTTACACTGATATGCTTTTATCTTCTATAATAACTACTTTGCTTGATCAGGTGAATGTTTGATCCAACTTCCTCAACCATGCCCCTATGAAATTGGAGGAAAGATTTTGCTAAGGTACCTTCACAACTTCCAGACATTTCACTTTACTGAACTTATACCAGGTAAGTTGCAAGCATATTTCCTACTAGTTAAATGGGGGTTCAGATAGGTTTAAAATGTCAGCACAACAAAAGAAAAATTTTACAGAATAGATCCCTCCCAAAACAAGAAATTATATCTTAAAAATTTTAAGCAGTTTCTATAGAAACACATAAATTTAAAAAACAAAAAAAATGGTGTGCAGAAAGATAATAGCATACCTGGGAAGCATTAAGATTCTCTCCAGCACTAGCCATAGCTACAGTTCCAGTTTTAGAATGTTTCAGATCTGGATGGATTTCATCCTCAAAAAAGCGTGCCTGCTCACCATACAGAAATCTAAAAGTACAACACCAATGGTAAGACAAATATCCAATCACAAAAATTCTCATAAAGTTCTGACAGAGAGATAACATAGGTATACACGTATCTAGGCAGATAAAATACATAGCTTAGGTGGACACATAGCTAGATAGGTAAAGACCTCTACACTGACTCAAACAGAAGAAACTACAACTGATATGATTTATTGCTACTAGTAGAACAAGTAAGTGTGACAGCTAAAGAGATCAAATGTGGTTGAATATTATCATATCTAGAACTATTTCCGCAAATAATGACAGACAGCAACCTGCAAAAGTTGCTGTTGAAATTAAAGGATCATTATGTATAACAGAAAATAAGATGAAATGAACAATATGAGATCTAGAAGGGGCTCCAACTAGGGAAACATGCAAACAAAGGAATCAAACATTCGGTTCATTCAGGCCTGACCATGAATTGTCCCAAAACAAAACATAACGGATGGTAATTAAAGAAAGTCAAATCCAGAATCTGATGGACAGCTAAGATGAGATGAAGACTTGGACATAGAAAGACCAGCTTAACACATGGGATAAAAGCAATAAAAACATAAAGGTGGCAGCTGATGATGGATCCAAGGATGCATTGCAAGCCATGCAATGTCATGTCCTAGCAAAATTTCCAGCTTGCTGCTTGCACAAAATTTTGATGACACATGCGGACAGAATAGTTATTTCTTGGAGAAGTTAACAGTTTGTTTTGTTGATGCATATTAGTTATTTCTTCTAAGATGCAGCTGTAATGCATATTAGTAGATGCAGTAACTGGACTTCCAGAAGAACTATTATACATCGCACACCCTTGATATTAGTATATGACTATACATAGATCCCCAGCAACCCTGGGCAATCTCAGCAACAGTCTAATTGTAGCCCTTTAATGACAAATCTGAAAGCAAATTTTATAACAAAACTAGGAGAATATAAACTCATCACATAATCGCAGCAATTCCCCAGCAAAAAGCATGTATACCAATACTAATTTAGTGATAATTTACAGTCTAACAACACTAATGCAGAAGTGAGGAGAAAAATACTAACTTGTACACTGAATCACCTCCGGTCCCAGTCCCCGTGCGGTCTCCAGTCTGTGCCAAGAAGTCCTTCTCCACCTTGTGAAACAGGCATCCATTGTAATACTTCATCCTGCACGCACCCACCCAACAACAACAAGACCCCAAAATAAACAAAAATAAAAATAAAAAAATAGACTCATCAACCAAATTACAAAAAGGGTGCCAAACATATCAAAAGCTTAAAGATGGAAGCACAAAGAATGTAAAAACTGGATGACTACATGGTCGAAGAAAAACAGTGCTTTTCTTCGTGTGATTGGAGACGGTTTCCTTCGGATTTGGAAGAATCCATGATGAGAATTTGATGTGCGAGATCAAAAATGAGACCAAAGATCTAAGAACTGAAAGAGAGAAAGGGAGACGAGGAGTACTTGCAGAGCTTGAGGAAGTTCTTAGTGGTGAGGGGGCAGCGATCGGTGTGGAGATCCACCACGATGTCTCCCAGGCTCGTCACGACGAGGACCGACATCTCTTCGATTTCTTCGACTTCTTCTTACTCGCGTCGTATCACCTCCCTCCTTTCGGTAGAGGCTTCGAAGCCCAAGAGCACTTCCCTACCCCCGACCGTGCCCTAATTCTATTTCCCCGCTTCGCTCGCGCGCCCTCTCTCGAAGATCACCGGACAGAAGAGAAAAAAAAAACAAAATAAGAAAAGCTCGGGACCCGCAGGATCGAATTGTTTCGGCCCCAAAATGTTTTGCTTTCGTATCTATAAAGACAAACAAATGGCTGAATCTCTAACCCTAGCTCTGACGCATCTCCCGAACCAAATTTATAATTAAGTTTTTAATTTCTCACCATTAATTATTTTAGTGTCTTTTCATCATTTTTATGGAAAAACAGACAGATCCTTCTCATGTCTCCTTTCCTATATGATTCTGTTTTAGAACATGTGGATTAATGGAGAGATCTGCTTCAAAGTTCGCACCTTGATACATGGTCTTTTTTTTCTTTTCTTTTCCCTTTTTTTTTACCAACTTCTCACTACATGTGGCCGTGAGTATGCTCGGAATAGTCTTTAGTTACAAAGTGTTATGAAAGAAGAAAAAATTTATCGGTTAAGATATGATTTCACTGTCCCTAAGAATAGATCGCACCGCTCTGAAAATGAATCTCGATGTAGCAGCGACACCATCGAACAGCCCAGAACCGCTCAGGAACATAGAAAATAGAGAGAGTATGAAGAGAAGGAAGATAAGATTTTTCGATTTGAAAAGAGAAGGAAGAGGTGTTTATAAAAAAACACAATATTTAAATTCAAAAAACTAAAAATCGGGCTCAACTCCTGCGGGGTCCCCTCCTGTGTGCAATGATCGAGCGCGACGCACCTAATTAACATGTTTTCGGATCAGATCTGCTAATTTTGCCTTGGCTCGTGCGCGTATAAACTACTTACTTTCTTTGCTTCCCCAAGTTAAAAGGTTGAAGACTATATAAAGATCTTTTGAATTTCATATCTTTCTAATGTAAGACTTAAAGAAAGTACACAAGACAAAAGACAAAAGAAGGGTAGGCTTCGAATTTTTAAAATACTCCAACACAAAATCTTTTGTAATATTAAGATAGATGGCATTTCCTCTTTTTTTTGTTGTTGTTGTTGGGGATTTAAAAGATCGTATTGTTTACATTCTGATTTCCATCATGACCAGTTATGTCTTCATGAAATCTTGCATAGCTTATTGTTCTTGTAGCTCTAATTTTCATTTTTTTCTTGGTTATGGTTTGGTTTAGCGCTTATGGTCAGGCTTATTCTTCTTTTGCATTCTATTAGACTAGAAATTAGAGGTCTCTAAGGCTTATATTTTAATTTCAAGGATTTTCGTCCATTTGATTTATTGAGAAATGGTTTGATAATTAGTGTGAAGCTGCTTGAGATTTATTTGTCGATGCATTCATGTGCAACACTTAAATGTTTTTGGGCAAATGCAATCACTAAACTTGATCGCCAAGAAAATGTATTGTTGTTGCAAATAAGAGATGAGAAATATAAAATGCTTAGTTGATGATTGGGGTTAGATTATGTTCCATTATAGTCTAGCTTTGCCTTAAAATGGTAATATCTAGAATTGAATGCTATTCTAGTGCTTCTACTAGTCTCTTAGAGAGCCACATAAAATTCTTTAGCTATGGAATCAAAATCCTTCTGATATATATTTTCATTTGCTTTATCCATATTGTCACTGCTTTGCTTGTGGATCTTTGGTAATTTCCATGGCTAATTCCATCTTTATATAAACCTGATATTATTGTTGGTGGTGGTGGTGGTGTTGCTCTTACTATTGTCAATGTTATATTTGTTACTTCTACGTAGAATGCTCGAAAGAGGTATTCATGCAAATAGGGTAATATTATCATACCAAAATGCTCCAATAACATAAAGATATGTGGAGATGTCATGTGTCTTTCTATCATTGTTAGGAAGCTAATGAAACTTGAGTTTTACAGTTAGCACTCCTCTTCACAATACATGAACTAGATAGGTTTTCCTGATTTTGAAATTAGATGATGACATTTTCATTATATTTCTTTAAAAAAAACTTGGCATCTTTCCAATTCAGGAGAGATTGCTGCTCCACTCTCACGCCTTACTTCCATAAAATTTTCAATCATCTGTTCATATATGTGATGTTGAGGATAATCCATATTTATTTTTCTTTTTCCGAGCAACATAGTAGTAATATACTAAAATACCTCCACCAAGGTTTGAACTTTGTTTCTCTCTTGAGCGCAGGTCATTAGCATAGAATATCTACAATCTTTTAAAAGAATGCCAAGAGTATGCATAAGGATATAAGATTTTGTTTATAGTGAAAATTTGTTATTATTTTATGAAAGGGCATGAGAAGAGAGAGGTGACATGAAAGAAAAATTTATTTGGCATCACTTTTTATTTTTATTTTTTTTTATTTTAAAAAATAAAATTATAAACACCTATAAAAGAATATATTCAGCTCTGTTATTTTTATTTCTTATTTTTTAATGTGGACCATCCATGAGCCACAACATTATCTCTTCCCTGGAAGGAAAGGGATAACAATAGGCACCATCCATGCTCACCAGCCTATCATTTGTTATCATTTGCTGGCTTCACTAACCATAAAGACAACAATTAATTGACGGAACCAACCCTGTTTCCTCACAAGAAAAGGTGATCCTCCTCCGCACCCTAGTGGCTGCAAATATTTCTTCCCTACCTCCTCTGCCGTTAATAGATTCTAGGCATCTCATCATTTCAATTGAGTTATTTTCCAATAGTTCCACAGTTTGATTTTATAAACATTTTACAAGGGTGCATTTGCAGCAAGACAACCTGCAAAAGTGAGGTGCACTGTAGATGTGTCCCCAAAAAGTGCCACCAAATCAATTCATTTATCTTACAGACATGTTAAATAAAATTTCAGAAATCTTCAACCGGTTTGCTATCAGTATTCAAGTATTTCGGAAAAAAAAACATCTTGTCATAAGATATGTTGTCTTAGTACCAGACTCCATATTTGCACCACTCTATCATTACGTTAGTATGGTATGGAGCCGGTTTTGCATACCGAATGTCGGTATGCCTCCATACTATGTATATCGATACCGAATCTATACAATACACTATATCTTGTACCTTCTGATTCGATACGGTATGGTAAAGTGTGCCATGATTATATCATACAGTGAAATCCAGTATCTATAAACGAAGGAAATCTAAGAACACCAGGAGTATATTACTTGGCAATGCCCTATATAAATATGATATAACAGACAGTGAGCATTCGGAAATTTGAGCCTACAAAAATATACTGGCAATCAATTGTTATAAGCACTGTCAAAAACTGCTTGAAGTTTTGTACAATTCCACCGCATCATCTGTCACAAGAATTGGACCCTCCAGTTATCTATCCTCACGACTCCGAATTGACCATTCTTTTTCTTTCCTTCTCATCAGGGTAGGGATCTTTCCGTGTATTCTAACCATCATTAGATAAATGTTAAGACAGAAGGAGAACTGTATAAGCTTCTTGGTCTAACTAAAGTGATATAATTGAACTCAAATATATTATGCTAGATCAGAAAATAGCAGGCTTTGATTTTATTCAATTGAAAAATACAGAACGAGGTTCATTAGACATTTGGCAAACAACAAAGATTTGAAGCAGATGCACAGTGATAGAGGAAAAATACAACATACAGAAGATTTTAAGAGAGCCCAAGGACTTTCCCAGTGGCAATGTCAATATCAATGTCAAAGAAACAAGGTCGAGTCGGAAGACCGGGCATTG
Source organism: Phoenix dactylifera (assembly GCF_009389715.1). Classification (NCBI taxonomy): domain Eukaryota; kingdom Viridiplantae; phylum Streptophyta; class Magnoliopsida; order Arecales; family Arecaceae; genus Phoenix; species Phoenix dactylifera. The sequence continues at coordinate 8,535,969 of NC_052402.1, forward strand.
TACTCATTGTTCCCACAAGTGGATATATGAAGCCAGCTCCAATGCTAGCCCTCACATCTCTGATTGGCAGCACAAATCCAGCAGGAGCACCCTTCTGAGATGGGATGTGTGAAAATGAGTACTGGGTTTTCGCCATGCAAATGGGTAGACCTGAAAACCCTTGCCTGCTGTACATCTCAATCTGCTTCTCAGCCTTTCACAAAAGAAATCATGTCAAGGATAATGAATTTAAAGAACAAGAAAATTAATGTCTATGGTCATCTGAATAAAAGTTCTCATTTCTAGCGTTCAATCAATACTAATCCACAGTCAAGTGATAATTAGTGCCTTCATATTGACCCTTAATGGTTCTTGAGATGCTAGAACAGTAGTGATCAAGACTTTAAATAATTTTGCTTTGCAGTTGTTCACCATATTGCATTATTTCAAGTCAAATAATTTTGCTTTGCAGTTGTTCACCATATTGCATTATTTCAAGTCTAAAATGAAGATTTAGTTTTCCACACAATTAGATTCGGATAATTTATGCTATAAGTTATCATAATTGGTTGGTAGTAAAAAGAAAATTACCTGTTCTGAGTACTCAACACCACTGGCACCATAGGACTTGGCTATTGCCCCAATCTTTTCCTTAATACTAATGTCCACGGGATATAAAAATTTCAGACGCTGCGTCTGATTCTCACATGCCCTTTGAACTGCGATACCAAGATCAACCTGGAGGTTTTGGCAGAAAGCCACGGCAAATTCAGTGCAACCAGAAGTTGGTAGATGATTATCAGTTCAAATACATGGTCAGAAAAAGCCAGAGGAACTAAGCAAATGTATCCACACAATTAGAAGCATTTAGTTTTGCACATTAATACTACAGAACTTAAATTACATCTAACAATAAATAAATAAACAAAAAAGGACAGAGAAAAAAACATGGCACTGTGACATGAAACATCAGATAAAGCAAGCTACAAAAATGCTACACCAAGTGGTGCTCTGTTTTAATATTTCCTTTTTGCTTTTTTTTTCATTCAATCAGTACAGGATGTATATCTGACCAAACAAATGCTAAGTCCCAAGAATGTAGCTAATAGTTTCAAGATACAGCCATGTAGCTTCTACTCTCATAAAAAATGCAATGGAAAACGATAAAAGAAATCAAAAGAAAAATCATCATTATAAAACATGGACAAAGCGTCTCAAATATTACAGGCTATAGTAAAACATAAAATTACAGAAACAGATGCAGGAAAACGAGTGTTTAAGTGAAACATGCCATAGCAGGAAACAGAAAAGAGTCATATAAAACATGCCAGAAATTTGTTGGTATGACATAAAAATCCATAAAGAAAGCACTAAGAAAGCAGATAGCAAAGGTTTTCCTAATCAAAATTCGGCAACAACGATGTCCCACATAAAATATGCTACTAAAGTGATGCATAAATGACATGTTTTTGAGATAAAACAGGTACACTATAGACATGCCATATCAAAAATGGACGTAATACTAACCGCTCCTTTTCCACCATGAGCATGATGAGTGCATACAACTGCATCAAAAGCACCAGCTGCCAAAGCTGCACTTCTCACAACATTCATCTCAGCCTCAGAATCTGTTGCAAACTTATTGATTGCAACCACAACATTCACACCATAAGACTTTGTGTTCAAAATATGCCTGGCAAGATTCACGCAGCCAGCTTCAACAAGAGCCACATTTTCAGTCAAATAGGCATGGTCGAGAGGCTTCCCAGCCACAACCTCGGGTCCACCACCATGCATTTTCAAAGCTCTTATAGTTGCCACAATAACAGCACATTGGGGCACTAAACCACTGTACCTACACTTAATATTCATAAACTTTTCTGTGCCAATATCAGCACCAAAACCTGCTTCTGTGACTACAAAACCACCTTTTCCAACCAGTTTGAGAGCAATCTTATCAGCCACTATCGATGAATTTCCATGAGCAATGTTGGCAAAAGGTCCAGCATGAACTAGAACAGGGGTCCCTTCAAGAGTCTGCATCAGAGTGGGGTTAATGGCATCTTTCATCAGCACAGTTAGAGCACCACCAACCCCAAGATCATCTGCAGTTATTGGTTCACCAGCCTTGCTGTTTCCTATTACCATTCTTCCAAGCCTTTCCCTCATGTCTGAAAGGGAAGTGGTAAGAGCCAGTACAGCCATGATCTCACTAGCAACTGATATGTCAAAGCCTGTTTCTCTTACCATCCCTTTTTCTTCAGGACCTTGTCCAATTGTAATTTTCCTCAAGAACCGATCATTGACATCCATGACTCTCCTCCAAGTTATGGAATCTGGATCAATATCAAGCCTAGCAAATCGTTTGACTTCATCAGGTGTCAGCTCATCAGGATTTGTCTTTGAGATGCCAAGCTTCTTCAGACGCCTGAACATAACATCAGCAAAGGTGCGTTTGCCTTCTTTGTTTGGAGGGCACAATCTATTAAACAGAGCTTTGTCTGATTGAGATGCCTCATGGAAAAACCGGGTATCTATAGCAGCAGCAAGAAGATTATTTGCAGCTGTGATTGCATGAATATCTCCAGTTAGATGAAGATTGAACTCATCCATAGGAATAACTTGACTGTAACCACCACCAGCAGCACCTCCTTTAATTCCAAAAGTTGGACCTTGGGATGGTTGACGTAGACAGGTGGCAACCTAATCAGAGACAGATTTAGTTGGTAAAATACTATAACACTTAGAAAAAATATTAATAAGCAATCTAGGACACGGTTTTGTAATGAAGTAGGTAGGAAAAAAACCAAATAGTATTGCTAGAAATAAGTTGTAAAACTGATTCAGAATTATTTGCTGGCATTCTTCAATAATGTAACCCAATAAATTTAGGCCATATTGGTTTTATCCATGCGAAGGACAATACCAATAGTGTTCAATTGTTTATAATGATTTCGTTCAATCTTTACTGTTTAGACATGGTGACTTTTCATTACTAGTTTTTGCTTTTCGCAAAAAACTTCAAAAACAGTTGAAATAAGACATTCTCTACTCCACACCCCATTTTGGTTAATAGTTCATATTCTCAAATATTTCATTGATCTTTTTCATCTCAGAAAAAGGTATATGAAAACATACAATTATACAAATGAGGTATTGTGTGTTGAAATTGCTATAATCGTGTGAAAAGGACGAAGAAGAATTATTAGAAAAGTCGATGTGGTGACAAATAAATTTTCATTTTTTGTGAGCCTACAATGTGTCTGAGCCCATCTATCATTATTTTTTCACACATAAGCTTGCAGCTAATATTTAAGAGAAGGTGTCATGTTGTATGACGTTTGCAGATTTTAAATTACTAATGGAAAACAAAAAACAGAGTTGAGAGCAAATGTACGAAGGACGAATTAGAGGATAAGGTCTATAAAAGATAAACTGGAGAATATGTATGCAGTTTATGGGTATAGAGGTAAAAAATGAGGCAATGAGCCTATGGCCAGAATTGGTGGCCAATCGATAGCCTATTGAAAACATTTTCCAAAAACTTGAATGTATCATACAGACAATTGGCGAGATAACATATCTTAAAACAAAGCCAAGTAAACCTATGATTCGCATGGGCCTCTTACAGATGGCACAGGGTAAGGAATAATGCATAAAAAATATGGCTCATTTATGTGATGTACTTTCCTAACTTCATTTAGCCTGGTCCTGAGTTTTAAGAAATATTTGTATAACTCTCCCTGAGGTGTGAAGCAAGCCAAAAAAAAATTGAGGAGCTAACTAGCACAAGGTTACAAATCCCTGAAAGCAGACTCAAGCAAAAACATACAAGCTCAATTTGCACCTTTGCTAATTTAAAATGAAAGAAGAAGAAATCTAGAGAGATAAATATTACAGAAGCTATAAAACAAAATTCACAGCAGTTTTCATGAAAGAAGTAAGAGTAAAATGTATCCAAACAATACGAATGCTCATAAGAAGTATATTTAAGGTCAAATGAAATAATTTTGGAATTATTAACAGCAGCATACTAGTCATATATGACCTTAAATAGCATTTATAAGACCAATATGATCAAGAAACGTAGTACAATCCCGGGAGATTATATGTATTAGCAGTTTAGCACCATATTTAAGCTCAAAGTTTATTTGAAATCTTAATTAGCTAATAATTAGTACTTGCACCTTTAAGTTCAAACATTAAAAGAACAATTTTGCAAACCAATGGATAGCAAGTAAATAAATAAATAAATAATGTAAACAAGATCTGTTTGTGTGGTTTCTTTCAGTTGACAATATGGGTCATTGTCAGTTCCAATTTCATTTGATGAAGTGAATATATAAAAAAAGGGCTTGAAACTCAGGAAGACCAGAAAAGCACCAAAACAACATGAGTTAAAGAGTATGCTGATTTAACTCTCCTCTCAACATGAAGATATAAAAATCAAATATAACAAAAGCCCTTATTAACGTTTGTAGATTCACAAAATCACAATCTAGATTATGTTTTACATACTCCTGTGCGTGGTCCAAACATGATGAGAAAGTGAAAAATATGCACCTTTGTTCTAGATCTGCTCATGCGAGTTAAGATCATAGTAAATGATACTGAAATAACGTCTCCCATGGAATATTAACAAAACCACATTTTATAGTAAGATCCAAAAAAAAATGAAGCACGTCATCCAGTAGTCTATCTTAAAAGCAAAACTTTCTCCTTTCTCTCTTGTTCTAAATCAGGGGGGAAAAAAAAGAAAGAAAAGAAATGCGAACCATATCGAACTCCGAGTACTTCATAAAGATGAGAAAAATTCCACGCTCATTCATAAGTGATTCACATGGTCGAATGAAAACAACCCCACAGTCCAAATTGGGATGACCGACCAGACATCTGTAGCTAAATCATCAAAGAAGTTACAGAAAACCCAACCCTGATCGATACCCAACACATGATTAGATCTACAAGTACAAGAAACAAAGTAGAAAACCCCTTCAAACCACGAAGAAATACCAAAAGGAAGAGACATCGAAGCCAAAGGCGGCAGCTTTTCATCATTAAAGCCCTCAGAGTTTGTCAGAAAGCATCCAGAAGGAGGGGGAGGGAGACAGAGAGGGAGAGGAGTTCAAAGGCGGCACCTTTTTATCAAGGAAAGCACCCAAAGCCTGGCAGAGACCCACCGTGGTGGTCGACTTGCCTTCCCCGAGCGGCGTCGGGGTGATCCCTCCGACCACGACGTAGTACCCATCCTCCGATCCCTGGAGCTCATCGAGCACCGACAAGAGAACCTAAAATCCCACAAACCACCAAGCCAATCAAATAAGAGAAGAGAACCTAAGCGAGAAGATCTGCGATTGAGTTTGGGGACAAAAGGGAGGAGACCTTGGCCTTGTACTTTCCATAGAGATCGTAGTGTTTGGAGTCGAGGTTGAGATCCTCGGCGATAGCGGCAATGGGGAGGGGCTCGACGGAGTTGGCGATGTCGATATCGGCGGGCACCGGAGACACCACTTCCAGTCTCCTTATCGTCTTTGATGACCCCATCTCTCTCTCTCTCTCTCTCTCTCTCTCTCTCTGACCAGAGCAAGAGGACAGGAGTGTGCCTTGGCTCCGTTCTCTCTGCGTCCGCGATTGTAATCTAACTTTAGATATCACGAAGAAATGGTTAAATAGACTTTGGATTGCAAGGTTTTGACCGTATGATTGTATGATTGTGATCGGACGGACCACGTAGGTGCAAAATAGAGTGGTATATTACTATATTTGAACAATTCATGCTACGGGTTTCTTTATCGTTTTTTATCTTTTGGGGAATATACACTGTACTTTGCCCGTGTTATACTCAAATCCTTGCACTTCAAAATTTAATAACTAGCGAGGAACGGGCAGCTTATGCTCCACCACATCCCAAGACTCGTCGAGAGTTGTAGCTCCTTCCGGATGATCCATATTTATCGAAAAATAAATAGTGCAGCTGGGTGGCCTTCTTCGCGATGCATCACTCTGGTGGATTGCTCCGAGTGAATCAAACAGAGACTCCTTATTCTCTTCGCGAGCTTTTTTTTTTTTCTAACTTTGTTGACTGTACTTACATATGTATTGTGTGAGGTGTCGGTGTACAAAAAATAAAAACTAAAAAACTCTCGAATCGGTCCATATCTCGTATGACACCATCGACAGCTCTGCTAGAATGACCAATTTACCCTTTATCAATACCGAGAATGAGTTTTAATAGGTTTATGATTGTATTAGAGCAAGTCTAATTTGAATTAAAATGAATCCCTCCATCCTTCTTTTCCTAATTCCCTTATGTAGCGTTTGATGACCCAAATAGGATCACCAATGATTTTAGATCACTGATAATTCTTATTCCAAGATAATCCGATCTTCGATTATCTCATATCACCGCGTCTAGTACGATACGTTTAAGTCATTAAATATTTTGAAGTATCCAAGGATAACCTGTTCGGTATTTCATAGGAATTCAAAATCACTGCCTATATAATACCAAAACTACTTTAAAATATTCCATAAAATATATTTATTAGTCTTATAAATCATTAATCCAATAAAAAATATTTAATACTAAATATTTAATTTTTATATTTATGTTTAATTATATTTTTTTTAATACTAATATTTATTTTTAATTAAAAAATAAAAAAATAAAAGTAATATATTATATACTTTTATTATATAAATATAAAGTACAGTAATTATTTATAGCCCGTTGCACCACAATGAAAAGCTTAAATTAATTCACCTTCTAACCAGCTGCCAACCAAGACCAATAATAAGCCTCTAAGGGAGACTGTGGCACTACAGATCCACCCCATTGCCATTGACACCTCCAGTGATCATCCAAGAAGCCAACGAAGACCACATCAAACAGCTTCTCCTGGTTCTGCAACTCTAGAGCTCAATCTTAAGCCTCCTATTCCTCTGGAGGAGCCTATTGATGACCTCCATCTCGTGCGCACTGGTTGGAGGGCCATGCCAACCAACAGAGTTCGGAGTTAAACTGTAATAACCCCAAAATATTTTTTTTTATAAAAAGGGATAGAATAGTCCTTTTCAATTAATATAAGGGGTAAAATAGGAAAGAATCAAAAGATAATGGCATAGTTGTAGATGCATTGAAGTGGTAAGGGTAAAATTGGAAGGAATCAAAAGTTAATGGCATAACGGTAGATATGTTGAAGTGTTAGGGGCAAAATGGGAATTTAATAATATTAAAAAAGGGGTGAATAGTATCTTGATGTGATTTAATTGGAGGGTTTGAGCTGGCTCTGAAACAGAGAGGAGAGGGGGAGGGTTCTCAGACGACAACAGAGAGAAAAAAAAAAGAAGAAGAGGAAAGGAAAGGAAGAAAGAAAGAGGAAGAAAAAGAAGAAAGGAAGAGGAAGGAGATCCCGGTTGCACTTCCAGCTGAAGGGAAAAACGTAGATCTTCTTCCCCTCTACGCAAAGACCTCGATTTCCAAAAAGAAAAAGGTAAATATCCGTCCCTATCTAGTCTTTTGATGACATTAGGCTATACAAAGGGTGGATATAGTCTAGAGGGGTCGGATAAGGGTTGTAGAGGTGGTTAAAAGAGGAAGAATCGGATTTTAACAAATTTTTCCGGCACTACGGAAAAACTGTGTCGAAGTCCCAACTTCGGCGAATTATTTAGGGGGTCAAACGGACTCCGATGATGATGCATGTTATCTCTTTGGAATACTCTATGAGTGTAGAATATTAGGTAAAAATTTCATCAAATTTGGAGTCCTGAAAGTGGATCAAAACCGGGATGAAGTAACCCACTGTCAGTTCGGGTTACTGTTCATCCGGGTGGAAAATAAGGGATTTCATGCCATAATAGGGTATTAAGCCTAGATCAAGCTAAAAGGGACCTTGTACTCATACAAAGGAGTCCCTAATACACATAAATGGTAAGTTAATTAATTAAAAAGAAAAAGAAGAAAGAAAAGAAAAGATTTAGGGAACAGGGGAGTTGAATCAATTAAAGTTCCCTATGTTATAATTGGCACGTAGATTATAGCCCTTGATACAAGACTAAATGTATTGTAAATGCATGTCACAGTTGGGCAAGAAGCTAGGGAACAAGAGGAAGAAGTCCCCTGCTGCCTACTGTAAAATTCTAGAGGCGTATCGAGGCCGTGCCGGATTGACAGGTGAGTGGGAGCTTGTACTTTGCACCATGAGCATCCTTAATTCATTTTCATGAATGTCGCCAGGTGTGAATTGATTCCACCTGAGCCTATTGATTAATTGTTGTTGTATATTCCTCTATATTTTGATTCTCCATGCTTGATTATTCTGTACATGCATTTGAGGGAACATTGAGAGGAATTACGAGGGGTTGATGAGTAATCAAATTGATTCCGAATTGTGAAATGATTTCTTTTGTAAATTGATTTCATTTCCTCTATTTTAAAGACTTGTGAGTCGTAGCTTGATTATACTCTTTTATGAGTAATTAAATTGGTTCCAAATTGTGAAATAACTTCTTTTGTAAATTGATTTCATTTCCTCTATTTCAAAGATTTGTAGAGCCTTTTTAGTGGTATATTGAGTTGTATTGCACTTCCTTGACCCTCACTTCTAACCCTGATATTAGTTTATGATTGGGTCATGATCAAGTGAGTGGTAGTCTTGATTATACTCATTTTTAGTAGAGTATTGGGAGGGTGCATTATGGCATTTATGCATGGCTTGGCAGTATCTGCAGGACACCTATAGTCGATGGGGGTTGAACATCGGCCTTTGTGCACATAGTAGCCTTCTGGGTGGGCGGAGCCCAGTCCCTTCCTAGGGGGGGATACGGCCCTAGGCGTAGGATCGGCCGGTCCTACGACTTATATTCTGCTTGCCGCCGGGCATAGTAAGACCCCGCGAGGTGCAGTATGGCTTTCCGCGGATGTAGAATTCCCGCGAGGTGCCGTTTAGTATGTAGATGTGAGATGGATTTCTGTTCTGGATACTGGCCAGCATTTATATGATCAGTGTGGTGTCTTATCCTGCATATGCATGTGACAGTAGGGAGTTGTTGCTGGTTCGCCTGGGGCGTAAAACCCACCTCCCGATAGCTGTCTAGCATTTATGTTATCGGTATGGTGTCTTATCCTGCATATGCATGTGACAGTAGGGAGTTGTTGCTGGTTCGCCTGGGGCGTAAAACCCACCTCCCGATAACTGTCTAGCATTTATGTTATCGGTATGGTGTCTTATCCTGCATATGCATGTGACAGTAGGGAGTTGTTGCTGGTTCGCCTGGGGCGTAAAACCCACCTCCCGACAGCTGTCTAGTGATGATTTCAGCATATTGACACCTGATTTGTATGTTCCAGCATTATGATCTGTTGAGCATATTCATGAGTAGCATATATGTTTACTTGATTATTCCATATATGCTTCAGATGAGTTGATATTGATTGTGGTGATATTGATGATTTACTCTATATTCTCTACGTTGAGTTCATGTTCATGTTGTTATTGATCTTGAGATTTCATCTCGAGCCATGATTATATTCTGTCTCATGTGCATAGTACTCTCTACTCCACTCACTAAGTATTCATATACTCACTCCCCAGTTTGGTGTTTTTGATTGCAGGGTAGGTATTGTATAGAGAAGAGCAGGGTTAGAGATTGCCTGCTAGCTGTGCCGCTCCATAGTATAGTATAGTATAATGTAAATAGAGGTTTATACCTTTTGGTGTATTATAAACCTTCTATTGTATATAGTGCATAGTTACAGTCATAGATCCTGTTGTGGATATGGGTTTGACCATGGATGGAATGGGAACCAGATTTTTATACAGATGAGTTATATGCCTGAGATAATGTATTGATATATATTGTCCAGGTTCATTATGTGACGGATTATGTGATTGCTGCTCTGACAGGTAGTGTGTTGTATGTATTGAGATAATCCTGACAGGTCACTATAGGAAAAGTGATCATTTTGTGCATGTATCATGCCAAATTTTTCAAGATCTATTGATGATTGATAGGTAGTAGGGTTCTACGCGGTGGCTGGTGGCCTTATGCCTACCCGCACCCTAGGACCGTCGCGGCGGCCCGCCGGGAACGGGGCGGGGGTCGTGACATAAACTCAAGATTTCTGCTCTGATATCATGTTGAAATCACCACTTGTCTTAAAAGCTTATACTTATAAGATGAGATAGATTTATTTATATATTTCTTGCATAGCTCTTCTTCTACAGTGGCATAGATGGAAGAGATTGCTTAAGGACATATTGAAGCTCTGGCTCAATTACGTGGCAATCTCTCTCAATTTTTTCCTATGTTTCTTTCATTGCCTCCTAATCATTATGCTGGACTCCTTAGGGTTATCCCTACCTCGCTCTTTCTCTATGGTCCCAAATTGTTGGCTTACAAACTCTTCGAACCCTAGTTTTATGTAGGGGAGAAGAAAATGACATGAGATATATAATTGACTTTGCCTTGGCACTAAAATAAAGATCAGTTGATGAAGGCATGGACTAGGGCATTTTATGGATTTCATAAGTTTAAGACACAAACTATAGTCTTGTAAGCCTTCTGCGAAAGCCTGATGATGGATTGAAGGGCCAATTTGGAATGGAAAAATACATGGTGGACCGGTTTGAGATTTTTAGAGAGAGGGAGTCTAAGTGTAACCCAGGCAAAGTACATAAATGTAATTATATTTTTCTGTTCTTTTAATTATTTATGAATTAGCAGCTAGTGATTGAAGTTGAGATCTTGGAGGAAGCTACATTCCTAGATCTAAATCCCAACCTAATTTGCCTCCATAAGGATTCCTTTTTTTTTTTTTTTGTTATCTTACTATCGAGGAATGCGACCAATCACTACTCTAGATGTGGTTTAGATCAAAACACGAGAAAATGACTATGAGTTTAAGTTGAGCTTGATTAAGCCTAGATCCGATCACGCTTGGTTTGAACTTATTCTTGAACCTAATTTTTAAGATCAAACATGATTTGTTTATGATCTGATCAAGCATGATTTGAACTTAATTTTGAATCAAGAGGAGAACTAGTCCAATCAATTAGCTTGATAACCTCAAAATTGAGCAAAATTGGTCCAGGTTTCTATCAAGCTTGAATTGACAATTAACTGATTCCAATAATTAAATTTAAAATTATTTCTCACAATATATAAAGCTACAAAATTATTAAATACATTATGAAATACATGAGCACTTAATTTAGACTTTATATAGTAAAATATATGTACATGATATATATCATATATTATATTATATAATATTCTTGTGGAGTCAAGCGTAATTGAGCCTGATTAATTTCAAGCTTGGTTTAAGATTATGTTAAAGCTCATGAATCATGAGGAGTTTGATTTAGTTAAATTTGAGTTGAACTTAATTGAATTTAATTTGAGCCAAACTCAGGTCAAGCTGGAGCGTCTCCAATCAATTGACAGCCTAGTCATGGCTTTTCAGTGCGCGATAGCGATCTTAAACCACATCCCACCACATTATTCTCAACTATTTTTTTTGTTAATCATTTAACTTATTCAGCTTAATTCAACTTATTGTAGATTAGATTAATGTTCAATAAAATGGTCAAATTTGAATTTAAATTTTCAATCAATATTAGATTTGGATTAATAGATCGTTGATCTATCATGCATATAATGCAATATGCATCCAGTCTCACCCGATTATAAACTTAAAGCTCTTGGTACAATTTAAGACATAATTGATTCAACTACTAAGAAATGCCATTAGGGCTCGTTTGGTTCGCGGGAAAAAAAAGGAAAAAGTGTGGTCAACGGAAAAGCAATGAGATACCTCTTGTTTGGTTGGAGTTTTTAAAGGAGAGAAACGGGAAAGTTGCATTCCCGTGGAAAAATGATTCCCACATTTCATGGAAAAGTCTTTCCCATAAGAAACATGTGAAAGTTACTTTCTCATGAGGCAGGAATAATTCCATTTTTATTTTTTTCCCAAAAGACCCTTCAGCATTAAAGAAGTATTAAAGAGGCATTAAAGATCTAATTTTTATTAAGGGTATAATAGGAATTATACATAACTTTCCCAGGAAAGTGAATGTTTAACCAAACATAAGCACTTTAGAAATTTGTCACTTTCCCATGGTCAACCAAACATGCCAAAAGTACTTTTCTAGGCATCTTTTTCCTATGAATCTGCTTCCTAGGAATTATATTCCTAGGAGGGAAAATGCTTCCCGCGAACTAAGCGAGCCCTTAAGGTTGTCTTTTTCATCTTCTTGCACCTATATATACTAAAGAAACTAGACTTTTTTTTTTTTTGGGTGAAACGGCTGCTCACACTACCCTATCACGAGCACAGCCAGCTATATCAGCATCAAGCAAACAACACAAAGCAAAAGGAACAAAAGACTGCTGCGTTTCGAGAAGGTCTCCGGAGTGGTGCGCAACGAAGGAGGCGATCCGGTCAGTAGCCTGGTTTGCCTTCCGCAAGATATGTCTCTGGAGAATCCGACACTCCCGTAGCATCCGACGAATATCGCCCAGAAGCGGGTGCTCCGCCTCCTTCCATGCCTCCTCCCTCAGACGCGCCATCAGGGAAGCTGAATCTACCTCCAAAACGGTGCAACCAGCCTTTAGAACATATTCCGCATAAGGAAGAGCCTCTGTAAATCCCTAAGAAATCGATCCTAAATTATTGCCACGTAAGTGCCGTGACTTAATGAACCAAGACCGCAAAATCAATATCCGCTTCCGTATCGTTTCCGGAGAGACTTCGGATTGCTTCACTGTATCCGGAAACAATCCCTTTGCACGGTGGCGCGGCAGCCCCGCACGATCTCAAAGCTACTGGAAGGTGACTGTCAGAATAAATCCTGGAACATCATCACCGTCCAATGACCAGCTACAAGACCATCAGGACCGTCCAATGAATCCGAAGATATTTTCTCTTTGTCTGGGCCCTCTCCCTCCTCTTCTCTCCTCTCCTCTGCTTCCAAGTCCCATCCGGATAAGTCTCTCTCTTTCCAATCCCAAATCCCGGTTCCCATCACTCCGTCTCCAGCCAAACGTTCAAATACCCAGATCCGATGTCAGCTTAAAGGCACCGTTTTTTTTTTTTTGCCCCACCGGAAAACGAAGAAACCGAGCTCCAGGGGGGGAAAATGGCAGCCTCGGCAGCGAATCCTAACATTCTCTGTTCTGATCTCTGCTTCAGAGAACAGGGGATCCACGCATCCAACGGCGGCGGCGGATGCTGCTCGCTGGTGGCGGTGAACGGCGGAGGATTCCCCGCGTTCTCCGGAGTGAGGAGCGGGAGAAGGAGGCCGAGAGGAGAGGTAAAGGCGGGGTTGTTCTGGCAGCAAGACGTGTCGAGGCCGACATCGATCGAGATGGAAGCCATCGCCGGAGTGGAAGAGCTGGATGAGATCCTCCGCCTGTCGCAGGAGCGCTCTCAGCCCATCGTCATCGACTGGTTAAGTAGTCTCCAACCCCTCTCTGTTCTTATATTATAATATTACATTTTAGCCTCTCAATCTGGTTGGTATGTTTACCGGGCAGTCACTGGATGCCGAGGTCATTAATGTTGGTCTAATTTATATGGGCCAAGTCCATGGAAGGCCTGATATAATCCCACTCTAATCCATCTTAATTTTGTGAACTAGGGCTTCTATAAATGGTTATATCCCTTGACCTTTAGTGTAAATCTGATAATTATAGTTGGACCAAATTTGATTTCACACTTCTGATAAAGTAATTGGGGAAATTTAGGTTTTCCCTATAAATTGACAACAATTGGACTGGAAATTTTATTTATAGTCTTTGTTTATTTCATGATTAATCCATGATCTATTAGTAAAACATGCTAACTTGTGTTTAGAAGTATGCCTAATTGCATGACAAAATACAAGGACCCAAAACTATGTATGATGGACTAAAATAGAAATGGTAACTAGGCCAGGACTGCTAAAGAAAGGATCTGGTTTTTAGGTTTCACAAAATAATTTCAACTAGAAATTGATAAAATATGTGCTTGCATCAAAAAAATAAAAAATCAATGAATGCATGTAAGAACCAAGATATAAACATAGAGAAGGAGATATTTCATAAATAATAAGTGATATAAAATAAAAGTAGAAAAACAAAATGAGCATATCTAAAGGCCCTTAAGTTCCCTTTGGAAAATGGCACATGAGAAAATATAGAATATAGAATCAACAAAGAAGAAATAAAAACAAAACAGCATAAACAAGAAGAAAACAAGAATAAGTGATAAAATACAACAAAAGTAAATATTAAAAATAATTACAGCATAAATAATTTTATAGAATAAAATAAAAAAAGGAAAAATAAATCAAACATGATGAAATAAAAGAAATTAAACAGTGTAACTAAAAAGATGTTAAAATTAGATACAAAGTGGAAGGGACATAGATGGTTAAGACCTATGAGGGCTGAGGCCTTGGGGTGAGAGATAAAGAGTGTGTCAGTTGGGACAGGGAGAGAGACATGGGATGGGGTGGGATGGCTACATGGAAACGTTGAGAAAAATAATCAAGAGAAACATATGATGGCAAAATTGAGGCATTTAAGACGGGGGAAAGAATTGTGGCATTTAAGATGGCAAGGAGAAAGGTAATCAAAGGATAACTTCTTATACCTGATAGAAGACCAACCAAATTCGAGTAAGGGTGGAATTTGAACCCGGGTCATTAGTATCAATGCCCAATCAGACATTTGGCACCCTCAATATTGAAATAATTTAATAAATAAATTTTCGGTATCTTGAAGAATTTTGGGATTGGGAGTTTAATGGCCCTCAGCCAATTATTCCCACCTCTTATCTCTGTCTGCTATATAATTCTGGCAGTCGTCGGATAGAGGGTGATATGGATAAGATGATCAGGGTTCGAATTATGTGCTAAAAATGTGACAATTATATGATGGTAAATAAGGCTTTATGTGTAGAAGAATTTATAATGGATTCTCAACCTTTACCAACTCTTCCATAAGTTGGACTAACATTTATTGTCTATGCTAGCTAGGAAGTTGCTACAAGTAAAAGTGTAACTCTTTTTAGCTAAATCAGATGTTAGAGGATGCGGTTCGATAATAGCAAAACTAAGATTAGAT
The DNA here is from genome assembly GCF_009389715.1 of Phoenix dactylifera. Classification (NCBI taxonomy): domain Eukaryota; kingdom Viridiplantae; phylum Streptophyta; class Magnoliopsida; order Arecales; family Arecaceae; genus Phoenix; species Phoenix dactylifera. The sequence goes on from NC_052402.1 coordinate 8,551,059, forward strand.
TAGTATCTCGCAAGTTCCATCTCAAATTCAACATGAGTGCAGTGCATCCCCACCTGCCCAACCCAAATGAGTCAGTGAAAGTTTGATCCAATTTGCATCATTATTTCTTTGTTCTAACAACCACTGGATTTAGTATCGTCGATAAAATTACTTAAAATTATCATGTGAATTTAACTCCTTCAAGCTAATTTATGTCACCACTGAGTGCAGTAACATTGAAGTTATTGATAGTTGTCTTGGGCCAGGATGGCTGCTTGGTGTCGAAAATGCATTTATTTGAAGCCCAAGTTAGAAAAGCTGTCAGCAGAATACCACCCAAGGTGAGCATTATTCTCTAATTCCAGTGTATTCTCCAATCAATGAAGTAAGAAATCTGAAAAATGCACTGCAGCAGAATGATCGCAAGATTTAGGTAAAGATAGCATTCAAATCAATCGCAAGACAATGTGGTTGATGGTGCAAAGGGAATATGTGAAAATTTAACTTTCTAGCAACTCTTTTATGATATATTGCTGTGAAATTTGTTGTACCTTTCTTGTTCTTGTTTGCAGGGTTAAATTTTATTATGTGGACGTAAACAAAGTTTCTCAAGAACTGGTGAAGCGAGGGAACATTTCTGTGAGTTAACCATTTACTCTGTTTATCTTTTTCTTGTCACTCTCTTTACAATATAATGGTTGTCCAATTACAACTACTATATATCTGCTTTCTAAGTTTTATGTTTTATCTTTTCTTTTCTTTTCTTTTTTTCTCATTTGATGGACTCGATACTTCTGGGAATTCTTCAGAAAATGCCAACCATTCAGGTGGGAATTAATTTTCATTTTTATTTTTTTCTTAATTGAAATGTTTCTTTTAAGGAGAAATAATTGGAAATTGCTGCTACATGCAGCTATGGAAGGATGGAGAAATGAAAGCTGAAGTAATTGGAGGCCATAAAGCATGGCTAGTAATGGATGAGGTCCGGGAGATGATTCAAAAAAATATTTGATATGTTATTTCTTTTCTTCCTGCTTTCTTTTCTTTTTCTTTTTCTTTTTTTCAAAATAGGTAGGCTATTATATGTTGTACATATCAATCAATAATATTCTTGATTTTTATATTCCCCATCTATGCTGAGATTTTTCTGAAGAATAATACTTTTATACCATTTTCTTGTTGTATCGAGGACATGAGTGCTCTGCTTAACGTGATTAAACTAGATAAAATAAAAATCCTAGGAGAAACATTTTGATAATTTTATGAATACGAAGGTTATACCTATAACAGCCAAAATTGTTCTTAATTCATCATTGTTGTGATAGACAGAAGGAATAATGAAACAAAAAGCTAAAAAAAAAGAGCACAATATTTATATGGTAGGGTCTATTGATCCACGTCCATAGGTAGAGACGATGCAGATATTTTACTATAAAAAATTGGAGATTACGGAGTATAAGATTTTCTTCCAAACCCTAGCCTTCAATATATTGGATCTTTAGAATACTCAATTGCTCTCTTTCCTTAGGGTGATCTGATCAGAGGAGGAAAGAAGTCTCTCAAACCATTGAAATTTAAAAGAAAATGAAAGAATTATAAAAGTGGGGCTTAAGTCTTCTTTTTCTTTTATCTCAATTGGGTATTGTAGAACTAAGTTATGTCTTCCGAAGTTTGGTTTGGGATTTGGCTTTTCGATGTGGTGAATCTTACTCCCGAACTAATCATTCTTGATTTATAAAGTTGATACATAGTATTTTATTATTATATATGCTTCTTTCTAGAATATTGTATGATTTTTAATTGAATGTATTGATTTTGATATGAATTATGTTCGATTGATTTCGATATCGTATGAATTTATTTATCTTATGATTTGGAACACTGAATATGAGAAATGAATTTTTGCTTCAAAATAAATTTGGACTCGCAGCCAGACTGTATTGATACCCTGTCAGTGGGAGTTATTCGTCGGTATATCAATACTCTGCTAGTGGAGGTTATTCGTTGGTATATCGATATCCTGCCAGTGGGGTTATTTGCTGCTATATCGACACCCCGCTAGTGGGGTTATACATTGGCATATCGATACCTTGCCAGTAGGGATTATATATTGGCACTTTGATAAGCTCATATTCTGGCCCAGCTATATTATATAAATGTTGTCTTATGGCTGTCGATATGAACTTGATGATTTGAAAAATAGTTGATTTATGAAACAAGATTTGAAATTTAAAGTGATTGGATAGCGTATCGATTTAGCTTTGAATCAATGTATTTTACACGTTTAATTTCAGTATATTATTATTGTATTATTGCTTAATTTATCTAATTAAAGTATTTGTTGCTTACTGGGCTGTCTAGCTCATTATACGGTTTTTTACTATTTTTACATATCCAAATAATTAGCTCAACTCAGAGATTTACCATGAAAGAGCAATTAGAGACAAGATTTTGACATCTTTATTTAGATTAGATTTTGTTTTAGAGTTGATGCAAGTTTTTGGAATATTATTGGTTTTGCAAAACTTTTAATTTTGTTATTTAATTAGAATTAAATGTTATTATTTGAATTATTTCCGTTGCGGGATTTTGATATCATAATGAGATGTTTTGCATGTTCGTGGAGAGAGTTCCCTATGAGTGTGCGACAGTTCCGCGACCTGCACATATTTATGTACCTTTTTCGCATATACTAATATAGTAACAAATTTTTCGAAATACAACATGGCTCTCTGAACCTTAACAACCACTTAAATAACATATTGCCGCTTCAACTTGGAAAAGAGTCGTCTTTAGAATCAAGCATGAGTGGTGCAATTTTCCCTGTTCTCCATCGTAATCATGGCAAACACTAATTAAATTTTTATTCACCAACTTACATAGAATAAACCATGCATGTAACTGTTAGGAATACTTCCTAAACGGAGGTAATCTTTTAAACCATGCCATGAGACATATTCATCAAAAATATTACATGAAGGATCTCTTTCAGTCATTAGTAGCCAGAAATTGTTAAATTAATACTCCAAAAAAGCACGAACTCAGCTATTTTTCATAAATCATATCACCTCATTACTTCAAAATTTAAACTCTTAGAATCCATAAAAGCATCAAAATCGTCAGGCCATCAACATCTTACAAAGAATTAATCTACTGGGTGTTTCAAAGAAGCCTCTCCAGCCGGGGAATTGGAAGGGAATGGCTCGTCGGCGCCAACGGGCACGTCGGAGAACCAAGCCAGCATCCGTCGAACGCTCATCGATCTCACACTCCGGAAACTGTGAGATCTCATTGTGGGAGAGGAAGAGAAGATATTGGATGAGTTGGTGAGGATCAGATACACCAGAGCTTGGACCAACAAGAAGATGGCCAACTTTTTCAGGAGGTCCTCAAGGCCATGAAAGAAGAAGTCCTCTATCGCCATGGCTATGGCTGGGGGAACGAAATATGAAGGCAGAATGGGAATGGTATGAGAGAAGTTGAGAGACTCTTGGATGGGTTTATCAGGCCTCATATATAGTTTCTATGGTTTACTTTTAGCTAGTAGAAGAGTTCATGCTTTGGCTTGTGGAAAGAGTAAAAGGAGACAAAAATCTATTACTTTACTCATGACTTTGATTTTTCCCCCTCTTGGAAGCAATAAAATAATTTTTTTTTATTGTATAGATATGCCTTTGGTTCATGGCATCTTGGTGGCGTCTCTAACCATTCCTTTGATGGAGTAATTTTTTTAAAAAATATTTAACACCCAATTCATTCTTTGACCAAGTTCAACACGCGGTTATTACTTGATCATGCATTATCATTTGATTTTAATCTTATACGCACTTATATTCTTTCTGCACATATTTATTTTTTGTTCTTGCACATAGTTATATTTTATATATATATAATTTTTTTTAACTGCGTAGCTATTATTTTGATAAATTTATATAATTAGTTTCGAAAACTTGGTCAAACTCTCCTTCAACATATGCGTATGAGGATGACAAGTATGCCACCTTTTGAATTTAAAATTCAACCATTGAAACTAATTGCAACAATCAACGATAATCTAAGCACCTAATAGCATAATTATAAAATGGCTATTATTAATATGTCACTATGATGATGATTAAGACTGCTGTTTTTTTTAATCAATATCTATAGAATATTATATTTTTATATTAATAACCTTGAAAAAAAATAATTTTATTTTATTTGAAAACAAATAATATTATTAATATATAATTTTATAAAATTAGATTTTTGCTACTATTAGCTGTTATATTCTATCACAAAGATCATCAATGACTCTCAACGTGCCGAAATATGAAAATATGAAGGAGCAGTTTGGGAGTACTCAAATAAAATAATCATGAGGTAAGAAATTTGAGCATGGATTCTGTCCACATAAAATGCTGCACAGCTACAGATGGATGAGAACCGAACAAGGTGTAAGAAAATATAAAATATATATATAAATCTACTTCATTTTATAAGCTTAAGCTTTTAGAATAAGCGGTGATTTCAATATGGTATCAAAGAAGCACTATTTAACCCCCATTAAAAGAAAAGTCTGGCTCACATGTGAGAGAAAGTGTAAGAACATATAAAAATATATAAATAAATCTACTTCATTCTATAAGCTTAAGCTTTGACTTCTGATGGCAACCATCTAGAGATGTATAATATTCTATGGTGGATGGGTCGCACTGCAAGCATTAAGCTGCGGTCGTCCCAACCGAAGTCTAACTTCTTCTAAGCTATGCCTGTCAGGAATTTTGGGACCCCTTCTCGAATGTCGACGGCAATGCAGCCTAGCACTAAGGTTGATGGCAACGTTTGTCTTGCTGGAAAATTATATATCGGACTCGGTTAGGCAAACTTGCAAGGCTTCAAGAAACTAAAGGATCATGTGAATTGAAAAATATAGTTTCTAGACTCCCAAAATCAAAATAGTTTCCAAGAAGGTCGAACACTATTAACCAGAAATGAAAAACTAAAAGTGATACAAATTTGCTACTTTTTTCTTCTTATGTAGGAGATAATTTACCAATTACCACCCAAGTGCCGCTTCCTGGCGTGGATGGAGGGCGATATTTAAGATTTAATGATGCCTACGTATGCATTGCACCAAGTCTGAGATGCAACGTAGAAGCAATCTATTGCGATGGCAGTCTCTAAACAAATTTCTGTCTATACTCCTACATGATCCAAATTTGAATTGGACGTTGGTTGAACTTGTAGTGCATAGATGTGCAACCCTACCATAAATTTTTCCTATATATATATATATATATATATATATATAGAGAGAGAGAGAGAGAGAGAGAGAGAGAGAGGATAATAAAAACTCATCCATATTATTTAGACAATTTAAAATCTCACAACAAGAAAAGTTTAGCCACCAGGCACGGATCGTCTATAATGCGTGGTCTGCATCACAGAATATTATGTAACGCTCAATAGCCATCTTTATATGCCATACATGGCACATCACTGTTGATAACTGTCCATCTCTTATTGGTGGTCATCAACTGCTGTATAGCACTCTATACGCAAATTGCACACCATAGTCATGCATTGCATATAACGGGCTCTAATCAAGCACGTTGTTATTAGTTTGATTTAAGTGGTTTGAAGAAGCTCATAATAAGTGAACATCTATGACCTTGGTAAAGGAAAAAGGATTAAGACTATTAGGTATGCTCCTTAAATTTCCATATGTTCTTTAAATTTCTCATGGAAGGCTTTGTAGAGAAAATTGTTGAAATCACCACTTGTTCTAATGGGGTTAAGAGTGCGGAGACAGGATTCGAACTCAGAACCTCTGCTTTGATACCATGTTGAAATCATTCCAAAAGCTTAAGCTAACAGAATGAGGTAGATTTATATATTTTATAGTTTCTTACGAAAACACTACTAATTCCGTTTCTACCGTCAATCTTTTTCTGAAGAGCAAAACAAGAAAATAAATGATTGCTCGATGTGCGAACTCTTAGATTCCTGTAGCAATACTAAAAAAATTTGCTATGCATTGCTTGAAAGCCTCATGGCATGAGAAGATTGTTTTGCACCAATTCTCTTGCGCCATGCGGCATTCCAATAGTACAGATCTGTTGCTGGTCAGAACCACCGCTCCTCCTTTTACATCTGCGTTAAAGAAATTGATGAATTCATGACCTCCTTTTGGAAGGCAATATGCACTCCCTCCGTTTACATCTCTTCAAAGAGCATCATCCCCCAGGATTTAGATGAGGGAACAGTTCATAACACAAACCGCAAACCAACCTTATTTTTTATTTACATACCAAACTTTTATTCAGTGATGCAGCTGCAGATATAATTCTTGTGTTGCAAGGACAGAGGGAAGAATATAAATAAAAGCTGGACACAGTTTTTTAATCATCAAAAGATTGAATCTATTTGATCCATTGATAAAACAATTCCACACCAATTAAATCACACGTATCATGACCAAAGAACCAAACTATAATTAAAAGAATAGCATTCCTATGTCTTCATGAACAACCAAAACCGAGGTCTTCCATCTTTCCCATAGGGAGAGGAGGCTCTAATTAAGATGTTGACACAACTAATTCTCAATATCAGAGCGCCGGGGCGATGGCTCGGTGCCTGCAGGCAAGTCAGAGAGCAAGTCGATCATACGTCGCAAGCTCAGCGATCGAATGGATTGGAAGCTTGAAGATCTCATCTTTGTATTGGAGAAGACACTGGAAGAGTTGGCCAGGATCAGATAGACTATAACTTGGACTAGAATGAACAGGCCTGCCTTCACCAAATACTCGCTTGATTCATCGAACGCCATGGCTGTGGTTGAATGGAACAGTACTAAGAAATCAGAAGAAGAGGAGGAGGAGGAGGAGGAAATGTGTTGATGAGTGCTATGAGCTAACAATTGGGAGGAAGGGATTCTTTATATAGGAGACTAGTCATCAGAGTTTTCCAGCCACCGCTTTGACTGTCACTGTATGAAGAAACTTCATCATGAGTTTCTCATGCCTTAAAAAATAATGGCTAAAATACTCTTGATGACTCGTTCATAGTTTGACTCTAAATCAGAACTTTTGATATTGATTTAAATCTTATCTTAGCCCTCAAAGCATCTACTAGGATTGCCTGAACCGATTACACGTCGACTTTAGAAAAGGTCTTCAAATCATCTCTTCATGGCTCTTGACCACTTCTTCTTGCTCATTCTAATCTTTAGGTAAGAGTCCATATCATCTATCTGGATGGCTGCAGAAATGTGACACGCCATCCAACCGGCTCAGGACATGAAAGCGAATTCTAATCAAAATTTGAAGCTCCATCTGTGGGACTTAGTTAGGTTTGAAAACATATAAAATTGAAACTTGGCTTATCTTTGATTGGATGTAGGTCAACCAAATCCCAACATGGCCACCTGATTGACACCTCATCATCAAAAATAAGTCTTTCAACTATATATAAACCAAATTTAGAATTGAGATTGTCATAGACATGCTTGATGAGTGATTGACTTCCTAAGCACCATAACCAAACCTTCTTAAAAGCATGCGGCTGCGAATTTATGGATGACTTTTTTCTTATTTGAAAGCATTATTATATGGCAAAACCACTGAATAAGTTGAATTCTTTTTCAGAGAGAGACAAAGAGAAAGGGAAGGAGATCCATTTGAATTATAATTATCCATGAATGCACTATTTAAGAATTGAATCCACAACCTCCAGTTTCTCACTACAAAATAAAAGATATCTGCCGGCGCTTTTTGTGGTCTCTACCGACGCTTTTAAGCGTCGGCGAATTTCCAGCCCACGCACCGCAAAGCGTGGGTCAGACGTCGGGCAGGTGGGCGTGGGTCGGGTTTAACCCGACGCGTCAAAAAAGCGTCGTTGGTCTATGCGACGCTTTTAAGCGTCGTTCCGTTTATTATACTCCGACGCTTATAAGCGTCGGCGAGAACGGTTGGTTACTATGGTTATAGCCCGACGCTTAAAAGCGTCGTTAGAGGCGTGCCAGTTTACGATCCTGTTGCTTTTCCCGACGCTATTAAGCGTCGTTTATTCTAACGGACTCCGACGCTTATAAGCGTCGGCATGAACGGTTGGTTACTACGGGTTTATGCCGACGCTTAAAAGCGTCGGCAAAGGAACGTCCGTGTGGCCTTTTCCGACGCTTATAAGCGTCGGCATTAAATTTTTTTTTTAAAAAAAATTTTGAAAAATTAATTTTTAAATACTCTGTGTACATTAAATTCTTACAAAACAATAGAAACAAATACACTGAATCACATATATAACAAAATATGCGTCACAAACAAGAACTTTGATTGCATTCATATTATCATATTTGATTACATTGTACTTCAAAAACATTCTAAAAACATACAAGTCAAATTCCTAAGTACACAATCTACAATATGTATCAAGGGTCGGCATCATCATCTCTACGAGTAGATGAAGTATCATCAACCTACAAGAAAAAAAAATATTTTAGAAACTAAAAATACGAAAGTCATCACGCTCATACAAGAATACATTATAATTACATAAAATATTCAAATAGATTTAGTTATGTACTGGAGGAGCAAATCTCTGCAAAAAGGATGAAATATGGTCAAGCTGGTCCTGCAAAGATTGTATCTTCAACTCTTGGCTTTGCTTCAACTCCGCCATATCAGTCATATGACTCTGCCTCATCTCCTCTATCCTTGTCTCATATGATTGCTTTATCTGTGCCATCTCTGTCTTCAAACTACTTACCTCTGCAGTGCTACTGTTTCTCATATCGAGAAACATCAACTCACCTACTGTTTGATTTCTTATCCTTGCAAGTTGTTGATATGTTTAAATGTCCGAATATGTTGTCTGGAATGAAGATAATGCTTCTCAGAAGAGCATGTATTTTCGTATTTCATGATGCTCTATTTGAGATGCCAATGTCGTAGCTCTTAAAAAAAACTCATAGCTGGTATCCTAAACTACTGGGATACCAGCTATGATAGTTAAAGCAGAGATAGTAGCTAGACAGGCAGGAAAAGTTTTGCCAGAATATTTAATTCAAAATCATGTTCTCAAGAAGAAAGCTACATTAAATATAATATAAAGTATATTCGATGATATTGATACAACAAGAATGTCTCCCTGCATCTACTGAACAACTAGAATATAAGATTCCTTTTTTGGTCTAAACATTGCACTTATCCTACTCTAATTAAATAAAGAAACTATCTATTATATTTCTTCACAAGAAAAATAGAATTGGTGAGAACTAACCATAAATAGTAGCAAAAACAAGACCACCAGTAACAACATATAGCATCATTAATTTGTAAGGTATCAAAGTTTTTGAATCAGTCATGGGCAATTCATGAGTAAATCATAAAATCTATGATAATGGCAAATAATTAAATATTCTTGTTACTTTATTACCAAGGATAACTGGAGGATCAAATTCCACCATTGCAGTTCATGAGTAAATTAAATATTCTTGTTACTTGTGTAAAAGCATCTTACACAAGTGATTAACCAATCGAATCTTCTCCACTTTAATCTGCCATGAATAAATGTGCTCCTGCAATCTGAAATGTATTATATATAGATGACGTGTGATAAGAATCTAATGAAGATTAATGGTGGCTGGTTATAATCTGGGGAACTCACATACAGCACATATAGATATTCTATAGTTTGCTTGGATGTGTTGATCATTAAGAAAGAAAGGATAAATCCATGGACATCTTGCTAATATGTATATGTTTGGTACATATGTACAACACATTGCTATACTTTCTCTAACATATTTCATTAAATTTGAGAAACAGTAAAAAGCACGGACATGAAAATGCAAACCAACTACAAGCTCGCATAAGTTTCCAACATAATTCTCTAATCTTTACTCATGAAGCTACATATGAGAAAAACCTATTGCAGAGAGATCACAAAAATAACAGTCCATTACTGGAAGCCATTTTGAGCAAAGGTATCCACAAAGTAATAAACCTCAGGATGAACATCAATGTCTCTTTTTTCCACAAGATACAAAATAGACTTAAATGATATCTTCACATTAATGCAAGTCATGACAAGGGACAAAAGCTCATGCTGAAATTGCCAATTAATAAGCTAGCAATCATTTTTGTCCTACATAGTTCGCTCTTGACCAAAACAATACATAAATGCAAACATTCATACCTAAAATAGTCTGTGCAAATAATATGAACACTTAAATAAGTCCATGTATACATGTACATGCGCACATATGTTACAAATATTATACATCTCACTGAACATATGCATGAATCTATGCATGTGCATATGCATTTACATAAACTATTAATACATGCATATCAATGAATATACATCATATGCATGAATATATACACACATATAAGTATCTATGTATGAACAATGTAAGTATGTATATATATTTATATGTATACACTGTATCATATACACATTTTTTTTTAAGAAATTTGAATTAATGGAGGCTCTAAATTTCTGAAAGTGCATTTTAATAACATATTTTAAGTCAGGCATAATTCCACAAGATTAACTAAATATGAGAATTACTTCTTCAAAATGCATCAAATGAATTGCTTTTTAAAATTCTGTCGAGCATGAACCAAGTCACCATGAAGTAAACCATTCAGGGAAAAAAAGCACAACTTGCAATCCTACAATAAATATAATTTCACTATTCAGTAAAAAAAGTTATTCAGTCTCGAAGTAATAATAAATGCAATCATGATACCAACTAGTACGATCACAGTATAGAACAAAATAGCTGCGACAAACTTAATGTTTCTGCAACACTGGATGTTTCAAATTGTTTATCTCCAATCATCAGCTCATGTTAACAACATAAAGTTCTGTAATAATACATGGCCCAAAAAAAAAGATATAGTAGGAAATATGAATAATAATTACTAACTACTGAATTTAAAAAGCATTAATTTTCCTAACTTTTTCCCAGATAAAAACCTTATGTGGAAACAACAAGTGCAACATATAAGCATATCTAGCTATTAGTATGTCATGACACTTGATTAAACTAGTTATTAAACATAAAAGGGCTCCTCAAGAAGTCAAAAATTATCTCATGTCATAAAACAATAAACTTCGAATGCAAATAAGCCACCGAAGAAAAAAAATTATGAGTTCACCTCAGAATACATAAAAATATGTTCTGAAAATTATTGCAGTAAACTTCTTCTTTATGGTGTTGTAATCATCCTTCTCACTACCTCCAATCGAGTCAATTCCTCCTCATAGATAAAATAATTGTGAAAGTCATGTAAATATAGGGTATTTCAAATATTTATTGTTTTTCATTGTTTCAAACCAAGACATCAGAAAGTAAACAATTAAAAGTACATAAAAGTATATAACATCAAAATTTACCATTTTCTGCTATTTTAAAAAACAAACATAATATAACACTTCCTAACATTACGGACTTCAAACCGAATTCTCCACAGTAGGATAAAGGACTCTACAGTCTCCACCACTGGACAGGCATGGATATCTTCACTCAAATAAGTACCTTCTGAAAGGTCAATCAGAACATCATAATAAAAAAAAAAATCATAATAGGTCCATCATCTCATTTTTACCAGTATGATAGTAACAAAATGAATAATATTATAATATTCTAATCTCAAAAGGGCTAAAGCTTCATAAAAATTGGTCAGGTATTTTTTTCTGAGAAAAAAAAAACACTCCTGGTTCCCCGATCAAGCATCATACCTTTAGCTTTTCCCAAAATTCTACCTCTTCTAGTGAGGTAAGATCTTTGCCGTCTTGTTTGGCCCTTAATAAATTACCAGCACAGACTACACAATGACTCCTTAAAGGCTGCATGCTCAGAATTAGAAAGAGCCTACACAATTACTCCTTAAAGGTTGCATGCTTAGAACAAGAAAGAATTACTAAAGAATACATTCTCGTTTAACCTTCTTTCCTACCACCAACCTCTCATGGCCTAAACAAGAGAGACTTCACCACAAGTAATGCTCAACTAAGAAAATTATGGTGGTAGAAATTATAATTCCAAGCTTAGATTAAAACAACCATATAGCATACAGACACTAAACAAGCAAATAATGGCATCTCAGTATTCTCAAAAGGAAAGAAAATGGCAAGTTAGGTAACAGCAGACACAGTAAACAGTAAATGCCCAGAGAGAAAATGAGAAATCTACCAACATATGAAGTAGGAACAGAAGATCACTCCAACAACTTTCTTTTGTTTTTCTACTCATTTATGCCCATTGCAATCAGAAAATTTAAGAAAATACATAAGGATGAGGAGTCTCTCGAAATCGATCAAATCATGTGGAGTGATTGATTAAAACCCCGTTTGATTTTGATGAGCTCAAAGCATTTGAGTATATCGTGTGATTACTAATGAATTCAATTGAGTGTTTCAGTGAAAATCCTGCTCAAGTGTTTCTAGACATGGTTTACAGTATTTTGGATAAGTTAAGAAGTCTGCTGAACCAATGTCTGAGACTCGAGTCGACTCCCGAGTTTCACGAGTCGACTCCAAGCGTATCAAGGTCACTGGCACGAGCTCGAGTCGACTCCTAATCAGTATGAGTCGACTCCGACTGAAAACAGACAGAAGGATAGAAGAGCAGTCTTTCAGATCTGAGATTCGAGTCGACTCCAGTGGAACGCGAGTCGACTCCCAGCGGTGCACAAAGAAAAAGTCAGAGAGTGTTTTATGGACTCTGAGATTCGAGTCGACTCCAGTGGAACGCGAGTCGACTCCCAGCGGTGCACAAAGAAAAAGTCAGAGAGTGTTTTATGGACTCTGAGATTCGAGTCGACTCCCGCATTACGCGAGTCGACTCCAAGATTGTGCGACCATCAACAGAGAAAACCATGTTACTGCCACTGAGATTCGAGTCGACTCCCAGACAGCTCGAGTCGACACCAAGACAAGCTTCACGTCAAAAGGCAGAAGACCAACTTTCGGAAACTGAGAGCCGAGTCGACTCCAAGGAAGTTCGAGTCGACTCCAAGACTGGATGAGCCAAAAGACAGAGAATCGGGAGTTCGGGCTCTGAGATTCGAGTCGACTCCCAGGACAGTCGAGTCGACTCGAGAGGGCAAAATTCAAATTTGTATCCACGGTCTACAGAGGAAAAGCCGACTCCAAAATTGCCAGGTCAGCGCCAGAAGTTGGCGAGTCGACTCCGGGCCAAGACGAGTCGACTCCCAGTCGTGACGGCAACTTTAATTCAAACTTGGAACAGTTGCCGAGTTGACTCCTGAAAAGCTTGAGTCGACTCCCGCTACAGCCGAGTCGACTCCTGATCGCGCGAGTCGACTCCAACCCACCAACGGTCACATTGTCAGGCTGCGCAGAGTGTGCAGAACGGCCAGAAAAAGTGGAGTAACGGCTAGTTTCCGTGGGGGTTGGCTTAAATAGCCACAGAAGACTGTAGCAAAATAGAGAACATACATTCCACTCCAAGCATTCAAGTCTTCAAGCTTTGCAAGTGCTCTTCAACGAGAAAAAGGGGAGATCAGCATTTACTGCGCCACCAACTTCTCCCCAGCATTCAAAGCTTCCTCCTCCTACATTCAAGTCGATCACTCATCCAAGAGGAGACCAGAGTCAAGAAGCCATTCCTCTACTTAAGCTTAAAAGCGTTTGAGGGCTTCTAAACTCATCCTTGAATATATTGTTTCATACCTGCTTTTGAGAAGCTTATTTTCTGTTTTCTTTCTACTACGTGTATTTACTTGGTTCAATCGGGGGATTGAATCAAGGGGATAAAGGTTAGTTGGTGAGCCAGTTTTAAAACCAACGTGTGAAAGGGTTTGATTGTGAGCCCGGGAAAACAATCGGGGTTGGTTCTAGTCGGTGAGCCTGGGAAAACCGACCGAGTTCGTTGTTAGCTCGTAAAACAACAAGTTTGGTTGTGAGCTTGCAAAACAACCGGCTGTAATCCAAGGGGGTTATAGTGTATTCCCAAGAGAAACTTGGGGAGTGGACGTAGGAGCAAGGGATAGCTCCGAACCACTATAAAACTTGTGTTTGTGATTGATTGTCTCTTCCTCTTCTCATTTCATATTGCTCACAGCACATAGTAATTAATTAAATAACTTGGCATAGTTTTTAATTAATCATCCATAACGTTTTAAATTATCCAAATTGTTTTAAAACCCAATTCACCCCCCCCTCTTGGGTTGTCTATCTGGGCAACAAGTGGTATCAGAGCCAAAAACTCTTCCACTCAAGAGTTAAAAGATCAAAATGACAACCCCATTTGGATCTTCTCACATTGAGGGTCAGTCCACCCAAAGACCCCCTTTCTTCAATGGATCCGACTACTCATACTGGAAGGCTAGGATGAAAATATTCATCCAAGCCCAAGACTATGAGATGTGGACCATTGTTGTAAATGGCCCATACATCCCATCCATATATATAGATGGTGTCAAGGTACCCAAACTAGAAACGGATTGGGATGAACATGACATGAGGAAGGCACAATTAAACTCTAAAGCAATGAATGTCTTCTATTGTGCCTTAGACCGTAATGAATTCAATAGGATTTCAACTTGTAATTCAGCAAAAGAAATTTGGGACAGACTTGAAGTGACCCATGAGGGCACGAATCAAGTCAAGGAATCCAAAATAAACATCTTGGTTCATAAATATGAACTATTTAAAATGGATTCAAATGAAACTATCACATCCATGTTCACTAGGTTTACTGATATTGTCAATGGCCTAAAAAGCCTTGGCAAGAACTATACTAACAGTGAGCTTGTCAGGAAAATCCTTCGATGTCTACCGAGGTTGTGGGAAGCTAAAGTGACAGCGATCCAAGAAGCTAAAGACTTGAACAAGCTTCCACTTGAGGAGCTCCTTGGATCCCTGATGACTCACGAACTCACCATGAAACAACACGAGGAAGAGTCTTCCCATAAGAAAAAGGTAATAGCTTTAAAATCTACTTCTTCTAACAAGGACTTATCTTGCAGCAGCAGCAGTGAAGAAGAAGAAGATGAGGAAGATGGTGGTGAGGCTCTTCTTGTGCGCAAATTCAAGAAATTCATCAACCACAAGAAGTCCTATCATCAAAGGAGAGGGCCCTCAAATTTCTACCGGAAGGACAAAGGTAAGGAAAGAGAAAACGAGGGGATTGGATGTTACGAGTGCAAGAAGCCGGGTCACATAAGAGCTGAATGCCCCTTACTGAAGAAGGGGAGTAAGTACAAGAAGAAGAAAGCTCTTGTCACTACACTATCCGACTCCGACTCATCATCCTCCTCTTCTGACGAGGAACAAGAAGAAAAGGCCAATTTCTGCTTCATGGCCAACGAAGACGAGGTAACTTCCGATACGCATCCTGATTTTTCTTTTGATGAACTTTATGATGCGTTCAATGAATTAATGATTGAGTATAAGAATATAAATGTTAAAAACAGAGAACTAAAAGTAACTAATCAAACTTATATTCATAAGCATGATTCATTAATTAAGGATAAAGATAATCTTACCAAAGAAAATCTAGAACTTAAGACAAGCAATCAACTTTTAATTAAGAAGACTAACACCTTAACTAAAGATAATGAAAAACTAACTAAGGAACTTTCAAACCATAAACAAGTCTTAAACAAGGATCTAACAAAAGAACTAAATGATTTAAAAACAGAAAATCAAACATTAACTAAAGAACTTAACAAATACAAACCCTTAGTTGAAAAATTTACATATAGTTCAGAAAAGTTAAACATGATACTAAATAGTCAACGTGCAGTATTTAATAAAGCAGGCTTAGGGTACAAACCAAGGAATAAGCAAAAACTTCTTAGTAATTTCTTTGTTAAAGCTGGGGAAACAAAAACTAAGAAAATCACCTGTTTCTGTTGTGGAAATATAGGACATAAAGCAAATACATGTGACTATAGGAAAAGGAAAACTAAAAGAAAAATTAAAAGGGTATGGGTTCCAAAAGGAACCAACTTGACTAACCATGAAGGACCCAAGAAAACTTGGGTACCTAAGATGACATGATTTGCTTGTGTAGGAGTGTCTTGCAGCCAAGGTCAACAAAAATTGCTGGTATTTGGATAGTGGCTGCTCAAGGCACATGACGGGTGATAAAGACCAATTTTTCACCCTTGAAGCTAAGAAGGGAGGTGTTGTGACGTTTGGAGACAACAACCAAGGTCACATCATTGGCATTGGTAAAGTTCAAATCACCCCTTCTACTTTTATAGATAATGTTAGATATGTTGATGGTCTTAAACATAACTTGTTAAGCATTAGTCAATTATGTGATAAAGGATATGATGTTATGTTTAAACCATCACTATGTATTATAACAAATCCTAATGATAATAGTTTGGTCTTTAAAGGGATTAGACGTGGAAATGTATATGTTGTAGACCTAGAAGATCTTGCAAAACATAACCAATGTCTAGTTGTAAATGAAACCAAAGAAAATGATGCTAGTTGGTTATGGCACCGTAAGTTAGGTCATGCAAGCATGGACACAATAACTAAACTAGTTAAAAGAGACTCCGTGATAGGTTTGCCAAAATTAAAATTTGAAAAGAACAAAATCTGTGAAGCATGTCAATTTGGCAAACAATCTAGGAATTCTTTTAAATCCATAAAATGTGTCTCTACCTCTAGGCCTCTAGAATTATTACATATGGACTTATTTGGTCCTACTAGAACAACAAGCCTAGGTGGAAATAAATATGGTCTAGTTATAGTAGATGATTACTCTAGGTACACATGGGTCATGTTTCTAGCGCATAAGGATCAAGCATTTTCTATGTTTAAGAAGTTCCACAAGGAAGTAACAAATGCTAGAGAATCCTCAGTTATAGCTATTAGAAGTGACCATGGTACCGAATTCGAAAATCAATTATTTGATGAATTTTGTAGCAAAAAGGGGATAACCCATAATTTCTCAGCACCTAGGACACCACAGCAAAATGGAGTTGTTGAAAGGAAAAATAGAACACTAGAGGAAATGGCTAGAACGATGTTATGTGAAAGTAACCTCCCTAAGTATTTTTGGGGAGAAGCCATTAATACTTCTTGCCATATATTAAATAGAGTTCTATTAAGACCCATCATAAAGAAAACACCATATGAACTGTGGAAAAACAGAAAACCAAAGGTTAACTATTTTCATGTTTTTGGATGTAGGTGTTTTGTACATAATAATGGGAAAGATAATCTAGGGAAATTTGACCCTAAATCTGATGAAGGAATATTCCTAGGTTATTCTACAACTAGTAAAGCCTATAGAATCTTTAATAAAAGAACTCTAGTTATAGAAGAATCCATACATGTTGTTTTTGATGACTCTAGTGACATCTCATCTAGTAAGAAGGTTAATTTTGATGATGATATTGAAATACTTGAAGAAAAGATAGATGAGATGGGATTACGAGATGATAATCAAAAGTTGATTGAAGGAGAATCATCAAACCAAGAGCCTATAGTGGATCATGGGCTAACTAAAGCTTGGAG
The DNA here is from genome assembly GCF_009389715.1 of Phoenix dactylifera. Taxonomy (NCBI): domain Eukaryota; kingdom Viridiplantae; phylum Streptophyta; class Magnoliopsida; order Arecales; family Arecaceae; genus Phoenix; species Phoenix dactylifera. The sequence goes on from NC_052402.1 coordinate 8,568,537, forward strand.
GTATGCTCACGGGCATCCTAAGGAACTAATTCTAGATGATCCATCACAACCGGTTAGGACTAGAGCATCCCTTAGGAATATGAATAATCATCTAGCCTTTGTTTCACACTTTGAGCCCAAACATATAGAAGAAGCCGAAAATGATGTAAATTGGATAAATGCAATGCAAGAAGAACTAAACCAATTTACTAGAAACAAAGTGTGGGATCTAGTAGAGAGACCTTCTGAATATCCAATTATTGGTACAAAATGGATATATAAAAATAAGCTAGATGAAAATGGAATTGTTATACGGAATAAGGCTAGACTAGTAGCAAAGGGTTATAATCAAGAAGAAGGTATAGACTTTGATGAAACCTTTGCTCCCGTAGCTAGACTTGAGGCTATTAGACTATTATTAGCATATGCATGCTCTAAAGATTTCAAACTATTTCAAATGGATGTAAAGAGTGCATTTTTAAATGGGTATATTAATGAGGAGGTGTATGTAGAACAACCTCCTGGTTTCGAAAATCATCAATACCCTAATCATGTGTATAAACTAAATAAAGCACTTTATGGGTTAAAACAAGCACCTAGAGCATGGTATGAGAGACTTAGTAAATTCCTATTAGAACATGAATTCTCTAGGGGAAATGTAGACACAACATTATTTCTGAAAAGACAAAATAAGGATATGTTGTTAGTACAGATTTATGTTGATGATATCATTTTCGGTGCCACTAACAATCGCCTCTGCGAAGAATTTGCTGATTTGATGCAGAGTGAGTTTGAAATGAGCATGATGGGAGAACTGAACTACTTCCTCGGGCTTCAAATCAAACAATCTGAAGAAGGCATCTTCATCAATCAAGCAAAATATATCAAGGAGATGCTCAAGAAGTTTGATATGGAGGGAAACAAATCAATCAGCACCCCCATGAGCTCATCATGTAAGTTAGACCAAGATGAATCAGGTAAATCCGTCGATCAAAAACTTTATAGAGGTATGATAGGTTCTTTACTGTATCTTACTGCAAGTAGACCTGATATTATGTTTAGTATGTGCATGTGTGCTAGATATCAGGCTAATCCTAAAGAATCACACCTAGCTGCAGTTAAAAGAATCTTTAAATACTTAATAGGAACTAAGAACATAGGACTGTGGTACTCTAAAGAATCTAGCCTAAACTTAATAGGGTACACAGATTCAGACTTCGCTGGATGTAAACTTGATAGAAAAAGTACCAGCGGGTCTTGTCAATTTCTAGGAGAAAACCTAATCTCATGGTTTAGCAAGAAACAAAACTCGGTTGCATTATCCACTGCAGAAGCTGAATATGTTGCAGCCGGGAGTTGTTGTGCTCAAATCTTATGGATTAAACAACAATTAGAAGATTATGGCATTAAACAAGATGAAATCCCCATTAATTGTGATAACACAAGTGCCATAAATCTAACTAAAAATCCAATTCAACACTCAAGAACTAAACACATTGAGATAAGACATCACTTCATAAGAGATCATGTATTGAATGGTGATGTGTCACTCCACTTTGTGTGTACTGATAATCAATTAGCAGATATTTTCACAAAACCCCTAAGTGAAGAGAGATTTAGTGTGCTTAGAAGGGGATTAGGAGTGATTGATCCATCCTAGTGGGAGTTACCACTAGATTAATTGATTTTAATGATGAGAATGAGGTTAAAAGAGAGTTTCTATTCAATGATCATCATATCAGTCCTTAATTAGGTGATTTTCCCTCATTTGGCGCGATTATAGCAAGAGTTTTAAGTGCGTGCCAAGGTTAGAGACGACTCGAGTAAGTTTCAGAGCCGGCTCCTAAGGGGGAGTCGACTCGCGCATTTGCGGGAGTCGACTCGCAAAGCTGGCAGCAAAAGGGGAGTCGACTCGCGCATATTCTGGAGTCGACTCGAGGTCGAGTCGACTCGCGACTCAGGGGAGTCGACTCGCAGTCGGGATCCGACTTTTTAACCCTAGGTTTGTCGTTTCGCAAACACTTTTCCTCAAGCCGCCACTGTTCACAAAGCCCTAGAGCCGACTCCTAGGTCATCCCCGATCGTCTCCAAGCCTTTTTCCCGTCGATTCTTCGCCGGACATTGAGTTTCCATCCGTTCCTAGGTCATTTCCGGTCCGTCCCGAGCTTCCTCTGTCCGTCCTTCATCGTCCTCAAGGTATTTTTATTCCCGTTTAGGTCAAGATGCCTCGTAAGGCCGTCGTTAGGAAGAGGTCCCGTCCCGCGGCCGTTCCCGAGCGGCGCTCCAAGGCGCGGCATGATCCCGCGAGGCAACCACCTCCGGATCGTTCCCCGCCTAGGGAGGTTCATGTTAGGCCATTGGCCGGGAAGGCCGTCTCCACCGGGAGGTATGTCGATTTTGACTTCCTCTCCCGGGAAGGGTTCACCATAGGCGATAGGCTTAGAGCCCAGGGTCTAGAGTACTTCCTCGCCTTGGACCTTCCCACCTATCCTGGCCTAGTTCAAGAGTTCTATAGTACCGTCCATCGGGGAGATGGAGGTATTGAGGGCACGGTATTAGGTGTCCCATTACGTGTCACGGAGGATCTCGTTGCCCATATCCTCCACCTTCCACTGGTAGGGGTAGCTCCTGCACATCCTGAGGATAGATTTGAGGCCCTTACAATCGTCTTAGGGCAGCCACCTCAGTCCCCCCTAGATGAGGTATCTGCTAGCTCACTTCCTATTGAAGTGAGAATCCTCTTGAGCATTCTATCCAGGTCCATCTTCCCTAAGACAGGAAGATTTGATTTTGTGAATGAGAGGGACCTAGCTATTATGTCTTACATTCTTCAGGACACCCCGGTCAACTTCCCCAAGCTGATTTATAGGTATATGTGCGAGCCTTTAGATAGACCTAGGCTCTCCCTCCCATACGGGATGGTATTCACTCTCCTGTTTAGGCAGTACGAAATTTCCATTCCTGAGAGGGAACCCTCTCGTGCCTTGCGATGGACTGATCGCTTGGGTACGGGGACCATGCACAGGATGGAATTTCGGAAGAAAGACGGGATCTGGGTTAGGAAGTCCACTCTCACTGCTCAGACCACCAGACCATCACCCAGTCCTGAGCCAGACTCTGATTACCCAGACTCTCCACATCATCCAGACCTTCCATCCACTCCTCCTGCTCCTACCACCTCTGCCGGACCTTCCTCCTCAGCTCCACCATCTATGGAGGTCCGTATTGATCCAGAGCAGCTCCGAGAGCTGCGGCAGGAGATCGTCCGAGATTTGAGGGACGAGCTGCTCCGGGAGCTCCGAGGTTCCGTGCCAGCTGCCACTCCTGCACCCACTCCATCCTCCGCATTGGTGCCATCCTTGACAGCCGTGACAGACATGACGGCTAAAGTGCGGGAAGAGATATATAATATCAGGGATTTGATGCAGGCCCAGTTCCGCAACATGAGGGAGATCAAGAGCACCACTCGACAGTTTCGAGAGGAGATAGGCCGTGACATGCACACCACTACCGAGGGGGCCGAGCGCTTGTCGAATGTGATTGTCGGCAAGCTGGACGCACTTCAGACCTCAGTGACTGGGCTTCAGACGTCGGTGACTGAGCTCTCCACTATGCACAGCAGAGCCACCTCGTCTATCATCACACAGCTTAGCCATGTCACAGAGGCAGTCGCCCTCCTCATGGAGCGGAGCAGATTGGGAGGAGGAGCCACATCCTCCAGAGGAGGAGACGCATCCTCGAGAGGAGGAGCTACATCCTCGAGAGGGGGAGCTACATCCTCGAGGAGGACATAGATGATTTTGAGTTGTGTTTTATCTTCTTTTGTATTGTTTTTGCCTTACTTATAGTATGCTCAAATGTATTCACCTTCATATCAATACAATGAGTAGACATCTTATCTTTATTTCTGTGCCAATTGACTGTGCCATTTGATGTTTGATTGTGCCATTTGTGCCATTGATTGTGTGTGTGATTACCTCCTTTTTGATATGATGACAAAAAGGGGGAGAAATATGTATAAAATATGTAATAAGGGGAGAAATATGGTTAAAATATGTAAAAGAACTCTTAAAAACACACACAAATTTGTTCTAAGTGGATTCGGTACCTCGAGGCTCATTATCTCTCTTTTGGGGCTCCTAATGGAGTAATCTCCAGAATCTATTCAAGGGATATTCGGAGATTAGCTTAATCGTACTCAAGAACAAATTGACAGATTTTCCCTCTAAAAACAAAAAATTCAGTTCAAAAATTTCAAAGCATTAAAAGGAAATTCAGAAAACTAAAACTAGTTGAATGCATATGTTGAGGGGGAGAATCTGAATTTTAATCAAGATAAATCATTGATAACATATAAGCCAAACAATTGATTGCATAATATGGAGGCTTATATAATTCCAAATGAAAGGGGGAGCTTTAACTCCGAAATTTAAATGTTTCACACCTTTCAAACTTGGATAAATTAAATTTTCAGACATTTGAATTCACTTATGAATTTTATTTCATTATTTATTGAGCAATTCATTTTACGTATACTCAAAGTTTTGTCATCATCAAAAAGGGGGAGATTGTGGAGTGATTGATTAAAACCCCGTTTGATTTTGATGAGCTCAAAGCATTTGAGTATATCGTGTGATTACTAATGAATTCAATTGAGTGTTTCAGTGAAAATCCTGCTCAAGTGTTTCTAGACATGGTTTACAGTATTTTGGATAAGTTAAGAAGTCTGCTGAACCAATGTCTGAGACTCGAGTCGACTCCCGAGTTTCACGAGTCGACTCCAAGCGTATCAAGGTCACTGGCACGAGCTCGAGTCGACTCCTAATCAGTATGAGTCGACTCCGACTGAAAACAGACAGAAGGATAGAAGAGCAGTCTTTCAGATCTGAGATTCGAGTCGACTCCAGTGGAACGCGAGTCGACTCCCAGCGGTGCACAAAGAAAAAGTCAGAGAGTGTTTTATGGACTCTGAGATTCGAGTCGACTCCAGTGGAACGCGAGTCGACTCCCAGCGGTGCACAAAGAAAAAGTCAGAGAGTGTTTTATGGACTCTGAGATTCGAGTCGACTCCCGCATTACGCGAGTCGACTCCAAGATTGTGCGACCATCAACAGAGAAAACCATGTTACTGCCACTGAGATTCGAGTCGACTCCCAGACAGCTCGAGTCGACACCAAGACAAGCTTCACGTCAAAAGGCAGAAGACCAACTTTCGGAAACTGAGAGCCGAGTCGACTCCAAGGAAGTTCGAGTCGACTCCAAGACTGGATGAGCCAAAAGACAGAGAATCGGGAGTTCGGGCTCTGAGATTCGAGTCGACTCCCAGGACAGTCGAGTCGACTCGAGAGGGCAAAATTCAAATTTGTATCCACGGTCTACAGAGGAAAAGCCGACTCCAAAATTGCCAGGTCAGCGCCAGAAGTTGGCGAGTCGACTCCGGGCCAAGACGAGTCGACTCCCAGTCGTGACGGCAACTTTAATTCAAACTTGGAACAGTTGCCGAGTCGACTCCTGAAAAGCTTGAGTCGACTCCCGCTACAGCCGAGTCGACTCCTGATCGCGCGAGTCGACTCCAACCCACCAACGGTCACATTGTCAGGCTGCGCAGAGTGTGCAGAACGGCCAGAAAAAGTGGAGTAACGGCTAGTTTCCGTGGGGGTTGGCTTAAATAGCCACAGAAGACTGTAGCAAAATAGAGAACATACATTCCACTCCAAGCATTCAAGTCTTCAAGCTTTGCAAGTGCTCTTCAACGAGAAAAAGGGGAGATCAGCATTTACTGCGCCACCAACTTCTCCCCAGCATTCAAAGCTTCCTCCTCCTACATTCAAGTCGATCACTCATCCAAGAGGAGACCAGAGTCAAGAAGCCATTCCTCTACTTAAGCTTAAAAGCGTTTGAGGGCTTCTAAACTCATCCTTGAATATATTGTTTCATACCTGCTTTTGAGAAGCTTATTTTCTGTTTTCTTTCTACTACGTGTATTTACTTGGTTCAATCGGGGGATTGAATCAAGGGGATAAAGGTTAGTTGGTGAGCCAGTTTTAAAACCAACGTGTGAAAGGGTTTGATTGTGAGCCCGGGAAAACAATCGGGGTTGGTTCTAGTCGGTGAGCCTGGGAAAACCGACCGAGTTCGTTGTTAGCTCGTAAAACAACAAGTTTGGTTGTGAGCTTGCAAAACAACCGGCTGTAATCCAAGGGGGTTATAGTGTATTCCCAAGAGAAACTTGGGGAGTGGACGTAGGAGCAAGGGATAGCTCCGAACCACTATAAAACTTGTGTTTGTGATTGATTGTCTCTTCCTCTTCTCATTTCATATTGCTCACAGCACATAGTAATTAATTAAATAACTTGGCATAGTTTTTAATTAATCATCCATAACGTTTTAAATTATCCAAATTGTTTTAAAACCCAATTCACCCCCCCCTCTTGGGTTGTCTATCTGGGCAACAAATCATAAATAGGAAAGTCCTTGGTGTTGGAATAGAATATCAAGACAACCGATCGAATCATAAATAGGAAAGTCCTTGATGTTGGAATAGAATATCAAGATAACCATTTTTTCCAACACACATTGATCCCTAATGCAGACAGAAAAGTAAAGGAACAGAGTAAGGGCAATAGACTAAAAGAAAAATGATCTAATCATGAAAAGGGAGGTCTATTCCTTGCTGTGACCAGCTATCTCCGCAGAGAAAAAATTTAGTAGGTGGCTTATCGTTTACAACACATATTGATGTCTCTAATATCAAATGTTGCTCATCTCCATTACAAAGGAGGCACTAACCTAGTTTGAGCTGCTCCGATCCCCTTAAAACATATTTTTGCCATAGTTGGTGTGATTCTCGAGGACGAAGCTCGATCAAGGCTTATACAAAAGAAGAGGAGAAGGAGCGTGTTGAGGAAGGAGGAGAAGGAGGAGAACAAGCGAGACGGAGGGAGAGAATGGAGTAGGAGAAACTACCTCGGGCGGAGCGCGCGTTGGGGTTGGTCGGTCGACGCCGGAGAGGAGGTAGGCCTTCTGGAACGTGGCCATTGGCGTCAAGGAAGTCCGATTCGTGGCTTTCAGCCGCCGGAGAGGAGGGAGATGGGGGCAGCGCCGGAGACGAAGGCAAGGGCAGCGCCGGAGACGAAGGCAAGGGCAGCGCCGGAGACGAAGGCAAGGGCAGCGCCGGAGACGAAGGCAAGGGGTATCGGGAGTAGCTAGGGCAAGAATGCGGGCTTGGGGTCGGGCGCTGCGTTTTAAGGGGGCCTTGGCGACGCTTATAAGCGTCGTTTTAGCCTCAAGTCTACGACGACGCGTTTAAGCGTCGTCCAATGCTTCAAATTTTCCACACTCACCAACAGCGTCGGGAAAGGTTGGCGCGGGAGCAGGAAATGCCGGCGCTTTCCCTTAGCGTCGGCATTTAAGCGTCGGCTTTTCACACTTTTACTGTAGTGTCTAAACACAGGGGTGAAACCCCCGGTCACAATTTATAAGTTAATATATTCTGAACCCTACCAGTAACCAAGGAAAGATGCCATGGATTGACATCCTAAACATCACTCGTTTAGATAAGAGAGATTTGGCCTGGTTTTGGAATTATCCGTTTGACGAATGAATGAATGCCTGGTGGCCGTACAAATTGGAACCTCTTTCTCCCTCTAGTCTAGCGGTAACCTTTCGCGATCGGTGGCGTGGCATTTGACGCGTTTGACGTCGACGGATGAGCCTCCACCAATATGGCACGAGAAATATAACCAAAGAGTTGCACTTATCCCCTTGCACTTGCCTAGTAGGACTTGAGCAATTCAAGCACTTCATCCTCCAACTTTGGCTTTTTTTTTTTTGTTGCAGAATGTAATACCTGCAGCATCTGCTCGAAGAAGATGAGCTAGATGAGGAGAGAATTCATCCTCCAGCTCTATTTTTAACATGCAGACTTGTATAAAAAGAAAGAACCCCCTAGCTGAGGTTGCATGAATAGGTTCATTCTTTCGTGCGAAAGATGGATCGGTCTTTCTTCGCACAAATTTATTGTCGATTCATTTGTTGAAAGCTTTGAGATCTGCACAGATGGATGAATGATGGAGTTTGAAGTGCTTTGAGATCTATATGGTGGGTGCTCGGATGGTGAATTTGTGTGAAGAAAAGTAAAATTCTTATAAAAACCTCATCCTACACTGATATATAGGTCCCAAGTTTGCAGCCATGCTGTTCTTGGAACCTTCAACCTTTTGATGAGGGAGAGATTGAGATATGTATGGACATCCTCAAAAATCAAATATTGGTGCTAATACCATAATTAAGCACCAACTTTTGTGTTCTAATATGAGATAGAGAAGCCAAGCAAGCTTTTTGGCATTTTTGGAATTACATTTGTTGGTCCTGCCTTAAAAAGCAACATCATTTATTTATTTATTTTTTGGTACATCGGCAATTCACACACATCGGATGTGAGTATAGCTCAAAGAATCAGACAATAAAAGACAATGCAAAGGAGCTAAGATAGAAGCGTGGTTCTCTCAGATAAAACCACTGGAGTGATGAGCCGCGTAAGATGCCATCCAATCCGCCGCACAGTTGGCTTCTCGAATACATGGGCAGCCCGAGAGGCGCTGCATTTGCCTAAGAGTCGATGAATGTTATGAAGTAGTTGCATCCCCCTGACAGCACTCATGAGACCTTGGAACTCCTCAATCACCGTCGCGGAATCTCCCTCAAGGATGAACAAGTCACAATCATAACCATCCAATGTGTATCACTTCTTATTATCTGCGGTGATAGAGAGAAGTATTGGTAAAAACAAATTAAAAGTAGAGATGGTCCCAAACAACAAGGCCAAAAAAAATACAATGAAATTTCTATCACCTAACCCTATAATCTATGCTAAGAGAATACAAAAGAAATCAATTAAGGTTGCAAGAATGAAAACAAATAATTTTTCAATAAACGATTCTCTTCTTTTTCCTTACTAAACCTCCCAGCCTGGATACTCTCCTAAAGATTTCGTTGCTCTAAGGTTTTGGAGAGCTCCAATGCTCCATCCTTGGTCGCCGGAAGAAAACTAGAAGTCTTTCTACACGTCCATGAAGGATATTTGGTAAAACTAACTAAAATTAAAGAAGGCTCTTAACATTTTTTAGGGTTCTTTTATGCTTCCTAACTCATTTCTAAACAAGTAGCTGCTATTCAAAAGTTTGCTTAAAAATTGGTATAAAAATTTAAAATACTAAAAGTAGAAAAAATATATCACATGCAGATAGAAGGGTGAAAGAAAAGGTTGGGGAATGGGGAACTCCTCCATCAAAGAAAAGGAATAAGTCTTCTTGCATATAGGATAATCTAGTTTGGATGAAGAAGGGATGTTTAGGTTGGCGAAGGAAAGGAGTAGGCATGGCCACATATACGGTGTTGGCCGTTGGAGGAGAAAGGTGTAAGATCTCAAAATGGTGAAATTTTCCCTAGCTTAAGCAATTTCTCCTTTATTTTCAACTGGATTTTGGGGATATTTATAGTTGTGAATGAGAGGATGGATAGTTGTGATTACATATTTTGGAGGATGCCTTAAAACGTGCAAATAAGATTAAAAATGTCAATATGATGGGTCGTTGTTGCTTGGCTTAGTTTGCGCGAGTGCATTTGTTGTGTTTCTTTTGTTTCAAAGGCTTGGGATTAAAGTTGGCACCTCTCTTATGTTTGGTATTTTAGATGTTGATATCTAAGTATATAAATTAAGTATAATCAAGCACTTGAATTTGAAATAAATCACTGTATGATAGGAAAATCCAACTATGGAAACATTCAAATAAAATCCCCTCGCTAAAAGATTCCCAGCATATCCAAACACTAGATAGAAATTTCATTATTTTGATATCTTTTTTTCTCTCTGGCTTTTTATGCCTTCCTTGCTTCATAGAGTCCATCAAGATAAACTTTCTGGCTAATAAAATTCTGGTTTTTGAGATATATGGACTTTATCAAAACTCCCCATATCTCACTGATGTATCACGGATCAAGATAGGGAACGACATTCACAAGTTACGCACTGATCTTAATATTTGGTGCTAAAAGAGCCTGTCCTAAAATAGTAATAATGTAAAAGAAGATACCCAATTCTTTTATGCACTAAACTAGTGATAACATGTAGAAAGCCAAAGAAATCTCGCCTAACATATTAATATTGCATTAGCTGTTGCCTCGGGACGGTAGTAACAAAAGCAATGAACTTCACAAAGAAAAGTTAATCCACTGATGCATCACACCTAGCTAACACCCTTTTTGGATTATTTGAATGGAGAGGAGGGAGAGAAAGCAAGCAGTCCCTGTTGAATTGAAAGAGAAGAGAAAATAAAGCTCATTTCTCTTATTTGGTTAGAAATTTCTTCCGAGAAGAAAAGAAAAAAATTAAAATCTTTATGTTTGCATAGATAAGTGGGGAGAGTCAAAAATGGAGAGAAGTGTTTCCTATCCAGATCTCTATTTTAACCTCTTTGGAAATGGAGAGATTTGAAGAGAAGCACCTGCTTATTTTCGTTTCCCTCATGTCCATGGTTCTCTTCCCTTCTCTCCTCTCCCTCATATTTGACAGTTATCTTCTCTCACCTTCTCCGCTTTCTTCTCTCCCCTTCCCAATATATCCAAACAAAACATAGAAGTTCAGATTCTCATACTACACAGACGGGGTACGTTTTGTCCACAGAGGCAACTAGGAGCTTTAAAGCACTTGGCCATGGCTGTTACCGTCTTCCCAACAAGTGCATCACAAAATAAATCTGTAATTCATGCAGGCAAACTACTGCAAACTAACATTTCAAGTAATTTCATCCAACATATAAAAATTTTCAACATGATCCGTATGCAACTTGCCTTGAAAAGAATGCTGTAAGTTACAATCTATTACTATCATTTGCGCAAATTTCATCAAGCAATATTCACAAATAAGCAGCTATTAGGTAAATTGGTTCAATTACAGAACATCAATCAACTAAAGGGGGAAACAAATTGTCACAGAAATACTTATTCCCTGGGAAACATATGTTTAATCAACATACAAATGGCAGCGGTATCATTATTGCAGAAAGTGCACTAAGGAAATCAGTGCATAAAATTGCAAAATTACAACATCTAGTCAGAACGTTATAGTTGCAGACTGCACTCATCCAAATATATTTAAAAGTCTTTTGAGGCTGGTGGTGGTGGCTGGTGGTGGTGGCTCTCTGGTAACTGCTACTATACATGAGCTGCAAAAATGACTATTGAACCAAATTCTTAGGACCACCGATGAAAGGCTGGTAAAAGGACTACTATAAATCATCAAAATAAGAGTTGAAAAGCTGTAAAAATCCATCCAAGTGGCGGTTTCAACTTTTAATAGATCATAGCAAAACAATAATCAGTGAAGCAGTCTAAACATATGCAAACCATTGGTAGGACTAACAAATGTGTCAGAATAAAAATGCATAATATTAAGGAGCTCCTCAAGTACAATATTATTTTTGTCTATTTTAGCAACAGTAAATTGGACACAGTGCCGGTATCATGATTTACCCAACCAAGTGATGTGTCCAAGTATCGTAATAAAAGCAGCTACTCAGATATATCAAAGTTTCTTTCGTCTATATTAGCAACAACAAAAGCTGGGCAGATAGTGCAGGCAGCATGATCTAGCAAACCATGTGATATGTAAGCATCCTAATAATGGTATTGCGCCTCAAGTCGGTACCCCTGTTCGGTGTTATGCACATACCGTATAATAGTGGGCTTCTTGGGCCTGCAACAGAAGACTGATCATTTGTGCAAGAAAACAAGGAAGCATAAAGCTTTGGAAAAAAATAAAAAAAGAATGAACAAGTGAGAGCACAGAGAGCCAGATGACACTGATAAGTGTTAGCTGGAAAATGCAACTTTGGTTTTTTTTTTTTTTTTTTAAATGTGTCCAAACACTTAGATACTTGCACATTTCATAACACACCATATGACACTTGTAAATCAACAAACCATGATGTCATCACAGTTAGATATAACCTGTGGACGTCATACCTAATTCAACTATAACATAACACTTAGTGAAGCTTCTGCAAGCTCTGTTGAATTACAAAGCAATTGGTACAAAAAAATTATTCATCATATAAATACATTTGTACATATCTAAAATACATCTATTTAACATGGGCCTGTCCCTGATATCTGATTTTCTTTTTTTAAGTTTCCTGTGTCCAAATCCTATGGCACTTGGACACTTGATACCTGTGTCACGTGTTGGAGAAAAGTTGATACTGGGTCAAGTAGTCAGTACATTACCTGATTATGGTCCAGGTAATATGAGGTCCTAAGGAGGTAATGTTACGCTCCGAATCCAGAGCGTAACAGACGCCGCATACCTGCAAAGCAAACCATACAAGTATGCAAGGCTACCGATCAAATCATAATCATCTCAAAGCAACAATAATAATTCTTCAATCTTCAAAAATTAATCTAATCAAGATCTAAACAAATCATTCTCATAATCAATTATCCCAAAGCAACATAAATCAAAATATTATAACTAATTATTATTATTATTCAAATCAAATAAAATATCCAAACTAAGCTTAATTAATCTAAACAAAGCTGAGCTAGAAATCCATATAATCACGAATATCTCCAAAAGATCTAGCGCATTCTCCCAAGTCCCAGCAATCATGATTCAGGATCTGAAATATAGAAAAGAAAGAATAATGAGCTACACTAATCAAATAAGCAACATAACACATCAAAGTGGGATTTAAGTATACCAAACAAATAAATAATCAAATAGCTTGATGCTGACTGGAAAAAAATTAAATCTCAAATAATACATATTTTTTTTAAAAAAATTATTTTTCATAAACTGATACTAGACCTAATATCAAACTATAGCCACATAACCCAGTGGCATGAGTCAGATGGTAGATACAAGGTGTACAAAGTGCCAAATAATAGTTACCATTATCCTAATTACCGGTGGCTCGGTATCGAATCTAGTTTCTTAGATTACAAGTCGACAGGCCAACATATAATCCCGATTGACAAGGTCAGACCATAGCCACGCTGAGAATACACACATATAAATTACCTAGTCATATTTCCAAAAATTCATCTTACAAAAGTATTAAAATACACAACATATTTTAAAATAATTATTACCATAATAATAACATGCTTGACCCGTTTAATCAAACATAAAATAAAAATCACAATCAAATTTAATGAACTAATTATAATTTTACCAAATGTCAGAAAATACACTTTGAATCGTTAGGTTACTTACCTTGCGAGCGAAACCAAACTACAAATCCAATTAATTTCGAAAATCCCTCTTAAAATCTAAGACTCCAATGAGCACTCAACCGAAATCTCCGATGAGCTTTGTGAGCTACGGCCATTGGACGCCAAGAGGAGAAAGAGAAGGAACCAACGGTGGTCTAGTGGTGGTAATCAGCAAAACCTATCGGCGGTGAGGCAAAAAAAGGTATGGAATTTTAAATAGCCGTTGGAGGCTAGGTTTTCTAACTCCCGTAGAAAATCAAGATGGAGGATGAGTCCGTCTCCTACTTCAAGTCAAACAGGTATCTTTTTTTTCCGTCTCCTACTCCAACCCATACATATAGGGCGGTCAAGTGGACTAGGCCCAGTTCCTTATTAACTGAGTTGGGTGTTATAGGCAAATTGGAGACAAATCTAACTTTTTGCATTTCTTGGCACAAAAATGCTGCCCCAGGACTCGAACTCTCGTGATTGCACTTGCCATCCCAAGACTTTTATAATTGCTGATGTATTTGATGTATTATAAAGTTAGAAGATATTATTTGTATGTGAGTATCTAACATAATCTTCATTTTTCGACTTTTGAAATGACCCAAGCTCACTGTGCACCTAACTACTAGAATCTCTAGAACAAAAAATGTAGTAGTGATTCTATCCTTGTAATAGGAGACCTTGTAGAGACCCTAAAAATGCCAAAGACAGTTGGGGTTCATCCTCAACGACTGCTGGAATCATCTCAATTGGCAGCGACTCAGGACTACATAAATACTTAAATTAAAGGGATGGGCAACCGAATTAACTGTGCACATGTATCGTGGTTAATCAAACCTAGTGAGAAGTCTTAGCATCTAAAATTAAAGCAACTGATGAGTGAGAAGTTTTAGTATGCATGTTCTCTATATTGCTTGTTCGAGCCTTATATGCTGCATGAAATGAAATGCAAGAAATTACAAAAAGAAATGACAACAAAACCTCTTTTAACAAGTGGAAACAAAATTAAAATAATCAACCATGTCATTAGAACTTCACCAGAAAAGTTGAAAGAATTTCTCTATCTTCTTGTCCCCCTTTTGGTAAACCTTCTCTAATTTTGTTTAATATAGGTATATAATCTTCCAAGAAGACGGACTTTGGTGCAATGGTAACGTTGCTCTATTATGACCTAGGTATCGTAGGTTTGAAACATTGAAATAGCCTCTTTATACATAAGGTAAGGTTGTGTACATCTAACCCTCCTCAAACCCCGTATTAGCGAGAGCCTCATGCACTGGAATGCCCTTATAGGTATAATCTTACAAGGAACAATATTATTTGACACTAGATCTATAATGTATTATTACTCACCTTCTCTCATGAGCCTATTTTGAAGTGCTTACACCCATTTACATCTTACAACCATCCACACAAAAAGTCCAAGCGGCATCCACTTTTGTTTAAGTGCACAGATACTCGAGGAGAAATTAGATACTAGCTTTTATTTGTTTCTCTATCTACATATCATTTTCCGATTTGTTGAAAAATCCAAAGGTTGGTGGCATTGCCCTCTTTTAGTTAGCTCCATACACCAAAGGACATTTCTCCAAGAGGAGAAATTTATTTTCTTAATGTTTCCAGGAAACTGCCTCCTAATGACAAATTCTGCATGCTATCAACTATTGCATCACCACAAAAATAAAAGTTAAAAGATAAAAATTAAAAGTAACTCTGAACCCATCATATCAGACAATGACTCAATATGTTATTTCAAAATGAAGGGACAAAAAATTGATGACCATCCAACTAATGATATCTGTGGCTAACTAACAAAATGACTCCATATATGCCAAAACATTTAGCAAAGATCAAATGGTTATTATCCAAAAACTTCGATTATTCATCTTCTACAACATTATGTGTAATTACATGTTTAGATCGCATATTTGGAAGGCCATGAGTAGGGGCGGACCCAAGATTCATCCCTTTTTTTTTCCTTTTTGTTTTTTTTGGGGGAGGGGGAGGCAATGTACTTGTTCAACTAATTTAACAGCCCTGATCTAAAACATATTGTTTTTATGTTATTA
Source organism: Phoenix dactylifera (assembly GCF_009389715.1). Classification (NCBI taxonomy): domain Eukaryota; kingdom Viridiplantae; phylum Streptophyta; class Magnoliopsida; order Arecales; family Arecaceae; genus Phoenix; species Phoenix dactylifera. The sequence goes on from NC_052402.1 coordinate 8,583,845, forward strand.
TTTTTTCTCCTATAAGACATTACTTATGATGTGAATCACCATAATGTATTTCCTATACACACAAAAAATTAAGTTAGAAACTAAAAAGCAAAGAGCTATATATCGAGTACTTTTAAAACTAGAAGGCTGATCTATATTATAGACAAAAATGAATGTTAAGGACTTGCAATATACTTGTTTTTTTATTTTTTTTAAAATGCACAAAACTTTGATTAAAAGGAACCCAAGTAATATTTGCTAAAAAAAGAAAAAGAACCCAGGTGACATATCCAATTAAATAATGTCATTAGAACTATTTTGACAAATAAGTTCATATGTGCATGGCAAGGATCTCGTGGTCAGCTTATTGAAACATTTTCTATAAAAACTTTAATAAGTAGGAATTTAGGAGGACAGGTAGAGACACATTCCTCATGGGAGGCAAGTCATAGCATAGCAGCCAACTTCAGGTCACAATAGAGAGAGAGAGAGAGAGAGAGAGATGATCCCCACAAAAGAGCAAGAAATTTGTTATGAGAAGAGAAAGAGAGAGAGGAGAGAGAGAGAGAGAGAGAGAGAGAGAGAGAGAGAGAGAGAGAGAGAGAGAGGAGTTATGCTTGGTTTAGAAGGACAGCTTGGGGTCACATGAGATTTAAAAGGTAAGTGGACTGTTACCATATTTTAAAGATATTATTAGAATGATATGGAAGATACACTTAAATGATTGGAGGATACAATAAATGGTATGCAAGCAACTAAAAATAGCTACGCTACTAATAAGCAGACGGACAATATTAGCAAATGATCTGATGTAGCTATAGAAATCCAAAAGTGATTAGACAGCGGTAACTCAAATAGCACAGCCCTTTTCTTTGATTTTAAAAAATAAGGTCCAGATTAAGCCCCGTGATGCATGTGAAAAACAGTCATTAGATATGACTAAACAATCTAATTGTGATTTCTAAATTTTGGGGCAGCAACATGCCGCCTTCTCTCCCCAAAATTAGTCACAAGATGATCACAACTTCCCAAGGTTGTCGACTCCTACAAATGGTACCAAGAAATAGTCGAGACATGTCAATGATTTACACGAGACAGCAAAATTAGAACTTTCAAAACCATGGACAGAAAAAATAGGAGATTTTAAAGGAGAGAAATAGAAAGATGAATAATATTCTAGAGTTTCAAGGCTACAAATTATGGGAGAAACATTGGTTGTCTGTTATAATCAAGGCCCTAGAGTTCGCCCTATTGGTCCCTATAGGTTGGCTCAAATAACCTTGACATGCAGACAATACAAAAAGGGGTATTGTCAAGGTTTTAGAGAACTATGGACGACGAATCATGAGCAGTTTTATGGGTTTTGAACTGTGAAGTTACAATATATTATTATGAACTTCGAAGCACAGAGACTACATGACAAATGGCCCCAGGAGTCCTACAAGCAAACATGGAAGCATAAAATGCCAATGTGGATAGAGATGCAAATCTTTATGAATAAGTTCCACAAAACCGGTACCAGAAATCTTACCTGTATATTATCGATTCGGCATCATACAATCCTACAGTATGCACCCCCAGCTGAGACAGGCTTCCGACACTTTTTCTCACCCCCAAACATGGTACTGCACAAAACTGAATGGTACAAGTTCGTACCAGGTGGAACAAGATGCTTCTGCTTAGTTTGGACCATACGGATTGGTTTGAATATACCGAATCAAATCTCAGTACTATATTGGTATCTTGCCAGTACAGTATCATATGATTAGTGCGGGACGGTAGCAAGCTTTACCTATGAAGGATAGTTCCTTTCTATGGAGTACCAATGTTCTTTATTCATCAAATTCTATTGTGTTTATCATGAAGGGAGCAATATGGATGAATACATTTGAAAATTCTACAAACTATCCTTACAAGCAAGAGTGTATGAGTTTAAGAAGATGATGATAGTGAGGTATTAGACTGGTCTTAGACTCCATAACATAATCAAGACAACATGAAAGCTTTCAAACTTTCCACCATCAAAGAGACCTAATAGATAGCATTATGACATACTTCATAAATTTATGACACCACAAAGATGCATCTCCATGTTGTATAATTAGCTGCTACTTAGTTGAGTAGCCTTGCCAAGGTTCAACATCAAACAAATCCCCCCCCCCTCAACAAAAAAAGAAGAAGAAAAGAAAATCAATCATATTACCGAATTATCGAAGCAACAAGAAAATTCAAGTAAAATGGAGCATAAGAACAGGGAAATAACTTGTAAGTTAAAGACCAGCACTAAGTGGATCGCATTACAGCCAACATATGCCATCCTTCTCATACCACAATTCAATAGGCCATCACCAAAAGTTTACTATCTTATTAAGGTGAACTAGATCATTGTTAAGTGAAGACCTTATAGCAATTTTAAAGACTAAGGGGCTGTTTGGGTGCGGGAATTCATGGCTTGGGCATTTTATTTGGATATGGCCCATATTGAATCAATATCCCTGTAGCTCAAATGACTCAAATCTTATAGGAGCAAAAAAAGGACCTCCATGAATCTTTTTTTTTTTTTCCTGCAGATCAACAGCCCCACAAACTAGGATATAGCCTAGGACTCAGGCAAGCTCTTAGAAGACTTCGGGCTAGGCAGGCCAATAGGCCCAATTCATGTAGGATATTCATGCAGGAATATCCACATAGGCTCTAAAAGGAATCAATTTTAGCCGGATCTCATTTACCCTTTCCCTCCAAATCACATTCAAAAGTTCATCACGTGACATAGAATGAATGACCGTATTGGACTATGTAAATGGAGTTAAAGTTTCAAAATAATGCATAAAGCAAATTGTACCTGGAATTTAGCTAATGGTACCCTCGCAAGTCAATCGAACAAATCCACCCTAATATCTGACATCACAGCATCCCCCTCATCATCCACCCTTCCACCAGCCGATCCTCCTCCCCCTTCCACCGGCCATTCCGATGACACCGTCTCCCCACTGGTAGCCGGCCCAGACGACCCCGTCTCAGCCTGCGCCATCTGAGTGGGGGATGCCTCACCCACCGCGGACGCTGACGGCCGCGCTCGCAGCATCTGGCGGTGCCTCCTCCTGATGCGGTGGAGCGCGGTCCGGATGGCCAGGACTCCACCGCCATCATCCCCATCATCATCATCATCATCATCATCAAAGAAGCTCCCGAACCGGACAGACATGCGGGGTCGGCGGTGGTCCGCGGCGGCGGGGGCGGCGGAGGAGTCGACGGAGGGGAGGCGGAAGCGGCAGACGGGGCAGGAGTTGTGGAGGGAGAGCCAGGGGACGATGCAGTCAGAGTGGTAGAGGTGGGAGCAAGGGAGCTGGCGGGCGTTGGAATGGAGGGGGAACTCGTCCTTGCAGACGGCGCAGAGGAGGGAGGGGTTGGAGATCTGGACGGAAGGGAGGGCGTCGATGGAGGCTTGGGGGGCCGGCGATGGCCCACGGACGGGGAGGGGGAGGGTGAGGGAGCGGCCTTCTCCGGCGGTGAGTTGGCGGATGAGGCGGCGGAGGTAGGCCTGGTTTAACGCGCGCCGGCGGCGGCGTCGGTCGTCGCCGTCGGGGGAGTCGCCGATGCCGTCGACGTCGTCAGGGTCGTCGGAGTCAGAGTCGGAGTCGGAAAGGGAGAGGGTTAGGGTTAGGGTTTGGTCGTGGCGGGGAGGGGGGGAGGCGGGGAGCTCCATCTCCTCGAGGAATTCGCCGCGGCACTCGGGGCAGAGGAGATGGGGAGGGGAGGAGGAGGAGGAGGAGGATGAGGAGGAGGGAAGGAGCGTCACGCTCATGTCGCACTCGTGGCACCAGAAAGTCAGGGGTTGACGGCCCGCGGTGCTGCCGCCGGAGTTGGCGGCGTAGCCCTCTCCGCCGCTCACACCAGCGGCGTGGTTGTTTTGGTTCGGCGGAAGGGCGGCGGAGGACGCCATGTCTCTCCGCCTCTCTCTCTCTCTCTCCCTCCCTCCCCTCTTTCTTCGAGAAAAGAAATGAGGAAAAGAAAGGCTGGCTCTTTCTTGGAAAAAAAGAAATGAAAAGGAAAAGACGGGACTCCCGACCAATGGATGACTCGATGGAACGAAATCTGTGGCCGGTCTCTTTGCATGTTTACTGATTACATTTAGCAGGCGCAAGACAAAAAGAGCAATGTCGCTTTGGCCGAGTGGTTAAGGCGTGTGCCTGCTAAGTACATGGGGTTTCCCCGCGAGAGTTCGAATCTCTCAGGCGACGGTTACTTTTTCTTTTTTTAATACGCTCATGCACAAAAAACTTATAGATTATGCTTCAGATAAATCTCCAATAAAACTCGCCAACTTTTAGATGCACCCTCAACAAAGACCACTTCAACAAAGTATCGCCTTGCTATTAATTTTGAACATGGTTTTTTAAAACATAAAGAAATAAGTATTTTCAGCACCAAACTCATTGCTGTCGAATAAGATCAGCTCATTTCTATCATTAGAATGCAAGTGTTTCATATTGTTCCCGAACATACTTCTAAGATACTCATGGCCTCCATACAGAATAAACAATAAGACTGCAGTGTAGGTTGTAAAAGAAGATCACAAAAAGCCGAGAAACATTCTCAAAGAAGCTTATGCTGCAGTCTCTTGCTATCATGGTGGCCTGAGAGTGTTCTTAGGGGCACTTATCCAGGGACTACCAGCAATGGCAAACCTCCATGGAGCACCGACATGCTCAGGCAATGCATATTCAATGCCAACGCGTGGACCGATCAAAATTTTCTCCGGCTCAGGTCCATCTAATACTTCCAATCCCCCTGGAAACGAAATAATGCAACAAAAGTTGAAGGAACACTGACTAATATGCATCGATAAGAGATTTATTATTGCAAACCCGCCGCTCTTACCAGGGGTGTAGAGAGGATGGCTTGACCAAGCAGTCGTAATGCCAAGTGCCTGACCAACCTAGCGATAAAAATAAACACATAACATTTAGGAAAGTCAGACCTATTGCTCTTTTAAGAACTGAGTGTGGAAAGTAACTTAAATGATGGCTCTTTTTCGACCCCATCTAATAATATTAACAACCCACGGCATGAGAAAGTGAGAGAGGGGGAGGGAGAGATTGCTTTTGAATTGTCGAAGCTGTCGGATGTTAGAAGTTTTGCAGCTAATTCACAACTACATATTTGCCACCCAACTAACCAGTCATGCAGCAAAGAGAAGGCAAATAATTCCTTATGTTCCTGATTTTCTTTTATTTCCCTCTCCTTTCTCTCTGTATTCACCCTTCTAAGAAAAATCTTACAGATGTACCAACTATAAGAAATTCCAGTCAACAACATTTGTAGTTACAACTTAGATAACCTGGAATCGGTAGTTATAGACCTCCTTGAGGTCGTGGCAATGTGCTAAATGTTTCAAATATAATTTTACCTTTTTTCTCTGTGTATCTGCATTAGATGCTCAAAACGTATTTTATTTTGCATGAGAAAATACATGATAACTGCACAGGGCTTGTTACTCATGGTCTGAGAAGGTTGCATCTTAAAATAGTGCAGGCTCATGAGAATGAACAGCTCTGAGGGTAAACTTAACATCACAATTGTGTAAGGGACTAAATACTCCACAGCGCAGAGCTTGGTTGGCAGCTGCGACAGGTGAATGTGCTTGTTCAGAATTTTGATGAACATCTTAAGTCACAGGAGTTATCTCAAACAAAGAATACTGCCCTAGCACAAAACAGAATAGCAGAATAAAATTTTAGAGGATCTTCTGTTTTTAGCTAGAGCCTAAAAATGGCATTCAAATAAATTATAAAAAAAAATCTACAACTAACAAGCATACCACCAACAACTAAGATACAAATGTGAACTTATTTTAGAAAAAAAATATAAAGTTGGATTATTAATTCATTACTTTCATTCACATATGAAAGTTTATAAATCACAAATGATCCATAATCATAAAACAGGCCCCCTTTGATGACCAGCCATTACAGTCTCCAATAGGAACACTTCCAAAAGTCATAATTCCCTCAAGATTTACTAAATTTTGATCTTTGGCAAAAACAGAAAAAACAGACTTGATGGCAAAAACTAAGTTAATGACATATAGTAAAAACAGAAAAAAAAAAGATGGTAAAATATATTGAGGGTGAATTACTAACTTTTCCTGGCCCAGTCAGTAGGACAGGCTTGTCAGTCATCTGACCTCGACGTTCCTGAATGGTTTCCAAACCTGCAGTTCATGATGGTGTCAAAAGTGATCTCCCCAATTAGCAGTGAACTGCTGACTCAAACAACTGAAGGCACCATTTGAGTCATATGTGCCATATCAAACATAACGGTATTATTGATAGGGAATCTGTTGTGATAACTAACTATATGCTCAATTTTTACAAGAACCATATAACAGTGATTCAACACAGACAATCATCAAAGCTGTTCATAGAAGGGCATATAACTTAACAAGGTTAGATCTAAACAAAATTATCCTATTGTGAAGCTCACAAAATAGTCTCCAAATTATGAAAGAATTTATTAAGATATTTGTTGATAGGTGTTGTGCATAATTAAGGTTTTGAGAAAAAAATGGAGCTTACAGAGAGAAGAATGCATTCTGGAAAAATTTGAAATTGTTTAGCTTTTTTGAAGAAACAAAAAGCCAAGATCTTTTCAAGCTTCACCACCCTTTCTCAGGAAAACAGGAATTTTAGGTTATATTCAACTAAGGAAATAACTGAATACTTCGACAAAAGAAACGGATTCTTAGTTTCTGAATGAATGTCAATGAACGATAACTTTTACAGATGATGAAGAGGGAATACATAAAGAATTAAAAAAAGGAATTTCAAATAATAAAGATATTAGCAGAGGAATGTTGTGTGATTCTCAATATATAGTAGTTCTTTATGTGTACATGAAATTTTCAATTTTACCTTTTTAATTGCACTGAGAATCTAAAACTCTAAATTAAACTGTCAGTGCTTTCCAAAAATCAAGCATGATAAAGTCAAAGGTCAAGTGGTATTAAACAACATTTATCCAAGGGCTTTCTTCGAATTCAACAGCACAAGAGTGGAATGACAATTCAATTTATTCAAGTTCTTCTTTCGCAAGTGCACACCATGTTACATAACAAGAAGAGGGATACAAGGAAGTACCTGGTAAGAAAGTGATCAACAGGTTCTGATAACCATGATGAACAAAGATCAAAATTATTTCATTGAGAGGACTGATGGTATAAACCCATGAAGTTATAGGTTACAAATGAAAATGGAAAAATGGCAATGCGACCAAGTATTTAATAAGTGATATGAGCAAGAAAGAAACATAGAAGCTCGAACAGAGAGGCCAACATGCATAGACACCCACATCCACTCACGCATGCGATAAAGAGTGAGGGAGAGAGGGAGGAGGACAAGGAGGAGGCAGGATAGCCAAACCAAGACGAACAGAAGAACATACTTGGGACATCAGCCAAGATCTTTGAACTCTTCCAAATTATTCCAGCCAACAGCACCAAGAGCTCACTAAAAATCTGGAGTAACATTTGGAAGTTTCTATAGTCCTCCTGATTCTGTTACATGTCCTATTGTTCCTTCCCAACCAAATAGAGTAAAATTTCAAAGAATTTACTTCCAAAAAAATGTTGGTTCTCCTAATATTAAGTGCTGCAGAAACTAGTTAAATCCTCCAAAGATTCTGGCTGAAGGATAGGATGATTACATGGCACAAATATCATAATTATCACACAATGTTAAAAGAAAAGAAAAACGATTCCCGAATCCACAAACTCCTCATGCTCATTATAGGAACTGGAAAGTGCATTTATCCTCCTTATCCTGAATGATGACTTCATCCAAGCACCGCACTAGTAGGCAGTTGGAGGATGGATTTATAAAGATGGGCAGTTGGAAGATGAGTTTATGAAGATGGCTATCTCTGAAGCAGCAAAATCCGCCTTCAGCCAAGAAGATAGATCAAAAGCTGATATGAGATGTTCAAGGAAAAACAGCAAACATGTTTATAGAAAGTGATGTGTTAAACCATCATGCAGCAAGGGAGAATATGATTACCATAGGAGTACAATGGTTTAAAAAGATCTGTAGAGACAAGTTCCACTAATTGGAAAGAAGCTTGTTACATATGCATACAGTTATCTTTTTTATTTAAGATTCCAAAGATTTTAATCACCATTGCATTTATAGTTCACTAGCATACAACACCACATATATTATTAACACATTGTCCACAGAACAATCATGAAGAGAAACATTTGGTGAGTGTTGCTTAAAAACCCATGAAGAATGGAATTTTGACACATTCAAGTGAATTCAGAATGTTGAAACTACTTGACACAATTACGTTTCCACGTACCACTGACAGGAGAACACGAGCGAATCAAAACTGCAGCACCCACTCCTTGCTTATCCGCCACAATGTTGAGCATCACGTGGAGGCCATAGCACAGATACACATACGCATGCCCTCCCGGCCCAAACTACCCCACCAAAACACCCATCCATTCATTAAAATCTAAACATACAACTTAAACATCAAAAAAGAAGTTCTTTTGGAGAAGCATAACAGAAACTTAAGAAAAGTTTAAGAAAAGAAGGATTTTTTTTTGGAGAAAGCTGAATTAGATTATATGTTATATATTTAAATACAGTAAGAATGATCTCTAAAAAATATTATGATAATTTTACAGGTAAATAGAACATGAGGGGAAAATTAGAACTTACAACTGGTGCTGTCCGCGTTGTAATGCCGAATCGACCATGGCATGCCGAATCATCCGGCCTGTAGGCCTCCACCTACAATTCAGAATTCAGAAGCATCGAAGGCCTAATCAATAGAAAAATCGAAACTTTTTCTTCCACTATTAGCTCAGAAAGCAATTAGGGTTTCGTAACAGGGGTGAACGAGAGAGATATACCTCGGTGATTTGGAGAACAACTTCGTCTCGTCGAAGGAACTTGCCGAGGAGGCGACGGGCGAGGTCGAGGGAGTCAACTAAAAAGAAATCTTGCGGCAAAATCGCCGCCGGGGCCGGGAGAGAACGAGGTCGGGTAACGAGACTCGCCCCCGGAGGCGGTGGAGCGGTGGGCGGCGCTGTGATTCCGACTCGGACGCCGCCGCCGGTGGCTCCCGCCTTGATCGCCGTGGCCTTCTTGCCGAGCTTCCTCGCCGTTCTCTTGAACCGCGGAGGATTCCTACCGGTGGTCATCCGAACCCACCGTCCACGGAGGCGGGGGCGCACTAGGCCTGGGTGCCCGTTCCCAATTTCCCGCGAGGAAGCTTTTCTTTTGTCTTCGCCAATAGGAATAGAGGCATGGACGGCCGAGATCATCTGATCCCTCCTTTCGTTTCCAAGTAATTAAGAAGAAAAGTTGATGAAGAAGAAAGAAAAGAACTGTGTTAGTGGAGCAGGCACTAATGCATTAATGGTGACTTTAGAAAGTTGAATGTTACCTGCATCAAGAGAATAGAAAAAAATGGGAATGAAAGATTTGGAATCCGGATTACAATTTCAATTATATTGTTTGGATGTAAATGAAGGAATGCAAGGAAAAATTAAGAACAATTTCATTGTAATATTTAATTTAACTATATATATATATATATATATATATATATATGTATGTGAGAATGAAATCAACTTTATATTAATTTTGAATGTTTAGCTAAGGGATAACACCAATTTTTAAAAATGATCACTATGGTTCATTTGATATAAAGAACCTCTAAGAAGAGCTGCTACAATATTTAAATGGTCATTAAATTAGATTTTTCAAAGTTTATCCAAATTTGTCTAATTTTTATAATTTTTATATTTTATCTTTTGCTTCATATCATTATTTTATATTTTTATTTTCTTATATATGTTTTCTTTTTTTTTGACTTTTATGACTTATTTAAAAATATTATTTAACTAAAAATATTAAGTAATATATATTATAATGGATTATTGGTACTGTATATATACTAGCAAATAATGGATTAAACATTTCATATTGCTTATAATTTTGTTTTGTATTTAATGTATGCAATTGATATCTTAATTGACCTCTTTCATGGTTATTATATTTATTTAATTTTATTTTTATGTTAATATAATTTAATGACTTATACACCTGTTCTTGTGAAGATTTTTTATTGGTGTGCATCTCATTATTTGCCAATACACATAATAGACTTTTACAGAATAATCCATTACAATATAAATTATTTATTTCCAGTAAAACAATATTTTAAATAAATATTAATTTAAATTGTTTTTATTTTATATTTTAATTGTAATTGACTTATATTAGGCTCTATTGGGTATCACCTTTTCCCCTTTTTATTTTTAAAAGTAAAAATATGAAATATGATGCAAGAGACATATTTGGTTTGCTTATTTTTATTTTTTATTTTTAAAAATAACTTTCATAATTTATGAAAATAAAGAAGTATTTATTATTATTATTATTATTATTAAAAGTAATTTTTTTGAGCCATAAAATCAAATGGCGTATCAACAATAGAGATTTATTTTTTTTCTTCGATCCCCAATGACTGCTACCTTGTTACCTCCATCCCTATTTAATATACCAAAGAAGTTCTTTTTTTTTTCCTCTTGCCCGCCTCTTCTATCTCACTGTTTTTCCAATCAAAAGTTGTCTTTTTTCTCATTAATGAAAACAATGGCTACGATATCCTTGATCAATAGATATCTACGAGATGGACGACATAAAATCGATACTGTAATTCGTGGTGTATCTCACATCACGTATCCTCCATCTAATGATCACCGGCAGCTACATGCCTAACATTTATCATTAAAAAAGTATTGTAAAACATTTTCTTATTTTGGCTTTTCAAATATGTTTTTTTTCGTTATAAAAAATTATAAAACAACAGTCAAGTAGGTTCCGAAAGTAGCTCCTAGCGATCGACGTACCGAAATTGACGGTGGATCCGTATTCCCACATACAAGAATTTCTACACGGACGTCCAGAAAGCATTAAGACCACTTTTTTTTTTTTTTTTTTTTTTTTTTTTTTTTTTTGCTTTGGAAGCATTAAGACCACTTTAGCTCACGCCCTTTTATCATAAAAAAAACACCGCATTCTCCAGTCTTTTCTGAACCGAAGCATCCAGAATTCCTCCTCCCCACTTCCCCCCAAACCCCCCGCCTCCATCCTCATATTTTCTCCCTTCTCCTCTCCTATTCCTTTCGATTTTTTTATCGAACACCTGGCCTTCGTCGTTCTGTGCCAAATTCTTGCTCTCTTAGCGACTCCGTCGAAATCCTAGCAAGCTAGCGGCCATGGCGAAGTTCGGCGAGGGCGACAAGCGGTGGATTGTGGAGGACCGGCCGGACGGCACAAACGTCCACAACTGGCATTGGGTGGAGCGGGACTGCTTTGAGTGGTCGCGCTCCCTCCTCTCCTCCCTCCTCTCCAACCTCACCATCCTCGACGACGAGGGCGGCCTCGCCATCCGCACCAAGACCGTCGACCGCGTCGACGGCGAGGCCTACGTCAACGTCCGCAAGGGCAAGATCATCCCTGGGTACGAGCTCTCCCTCTCCCTCTCCTGGGAGGGCGAGGCCCGCGACTCTGCCGACGGCCCCTCGCTCCTCAAGGTCTCCGGCTCCCTCGAGGTCCCCTACCTCGCAGATGAGAACGCCGGGGAGGACCCCGAGGTCAAGATCACCGTCCGCGACGACGACGGCCCCGTCGGCCGCCGGATCAAGGACATCTTCATCGCCAAGGGAAAGCCGCTGGTGCTCGAGAAGATCCGGGCTTACGTTCAAGCAATGGCGACGGGCGGGCCGGTGAAGGACGAGATCGAGGTCAAGAAGGCGCCGTCAGACGCCGGGAAGGCCCCGGCGGCGGGTAGAAAGGCTTTCCCGGCGGCTCCTGCTTCAGGGAATGCGGCGGCGGCGGCAAAGAAGGAGAATAAGGTGAAGGAGGGCTTCAGGACGATAACTCTGACGGAGAAGTTTAATTGTAGGGCGTGCGATCTGTATGAGATCTTGATGGACGAGAACCGGTGGAAGGGATTCACTCAGAGCAATGCAAGGATCAGCAAGGAGGTTGGAGGGCAATTCAGTCTCTTTGATGGCTCGATCACTGGAGTGAACGAGGAATTGCAGGACGGGAAGCTTATTGTTCAGAAATGGAGGTCTGGGAGCTGGGCTGAAGGGATCCATTCGACGGTGTGTACATCAACGATCTTGAATCCCTTTTCTTTATTTTTTCTTTCAACCGAACCGGTTCTTGCTAATTGGATCTTTTCATTGGTTTCTATTCTTGGAATGCAGGTGCGGCTCATATTTGATGAGCCGGAGCAAGGAGTCACCATTGTAAAACTGACGCAGACTGAGGTGCCAGAGGAGGACAAGTAAGGGTTTTTTTTCCATTTTATAAAAAAACAGAAACTGCTACCAAGGTGGTAGCTCAGTGGAACTGGGCGTAGTCTTCGAACCGCAGGGTTTGAAGTTCGAATCGTCCCGCGCGTCGATTAAAATGTGGTGACACTGCTTGGATTTGGGGTCTAGGAGCATTTATTGGTCTACTGGTAGCTTTGGTGTCAACCCGCATCGAACGTTCTTCTGGCGGGTGGGAGCCCAATGGAGGCTGCTACGTGGGGGTGGGCTTGTCCCTTCCTCCCCCTACCCCCTTTTGTTTCAGCCAAAAAAAAAAAAAGAAGCAACTAAGATAATGCAAACTATTGATTTATTGCTATCTGTATGTTTGTTTGTTTGAACTTAGTAGCTAGACACTCTTGCAGGTATGGGAATGCTACAGTGGTGGAGAACACCGAGAGGGGATGGAGACAGCTCATCTTTAACAAGATAAGAGCACTCTTTGGCTTTGGAATCTGATCATTCTGGCAAGACTTCTGTTTTCCTTTTCTAGAAGTCAAGAATCATCTGAGTCTATTTACGCAGTATGATTTTTTGATAGTAGGAAATGCCTGAACTTTAAACATAGTGTAATCATTGTTCAGCCTGCAAATGCTGCTACGAACTTCGAGGATGTGTTTGATTATAATTTTCATGTGACTTTGATAAACACATTCAAATCTTTAAATGGATATTAGTTTTCTGCCTTTTCCTTCTACTAGTGTTTCTGATTTAATTTATTGGGACTTACAATTCCTAATTCTCACAAAGTGGGAAACAATGCTGGTTTTCTTGCTCTCTCTTGCTTATTGTGTCTTTATATTTAGCTTTCCCTCTCTTAGGGCTCGTTTTGGTTCGCGGAAAGAATTTTCCTTTCTAGGAATATGATTTCTGAAAAGTAGATTCCTAGGAAGAGCATGCCTGGAAAAATACTTTTGGCATATTTGGTTGACCATAGGAATGTGATAGATTTCCAAAATGCTTATGTTTGGTTGACCATCCACTTTTCTTAAAAAGTTATGTGTAATTTCTATGACATCCTTAATTAAAATTAGGTATTTAATACCTCTTTAATGCTAAAGGGTTTTTTGGAAAAAAATAAAAATGGAGTGATTTCCTGCTCATGGAAAAGTAACTTTCACATTTTTCTCATAGAAAAAAACTTTTCAGTCAATTATGAGAATTATATTCTTATGGAAATACAACTTTTTCATATCTCTTCTTTGAAAATTCTAACCAAACGAGAGGCATTTCATTATTTTTTTGTTGACCACATTTTTTTTCTTTCTTTTCCTGCGAATCAAACGAGCCCCTAATGTTTGATTCTTTTTCTTCCACAAAGAGCTAAAGAAAAATGTTATTTGCTAGTCTCAAAATGCTTACATATTCTACGGTGGCCAACTTATTGAAGTCCTATCCTGTTAGTAAAAATATATCAAGGCTGTAATATTAGGGAAATGATTTGGATCTCATTAGTGAAGTTGATCGTTTTTGACCATTTGGAATAAGGAACCGAACAAGATTTTCTAAATGAGAAGCAACCTGCTTTTGTGATCAATTGGAGAACAAAAAAAATATTAATGCCATCATCTAGGCAAAATTTTGGAATTTAACTACTCCGGTAGCCTCATCCTAAATTGTTAGGTTATATCACATTTTCTGGGCTCCAAAGTTTAAATCTATAACAAAATCACGAATTAGTAGTGAAACTTCTATAAACTTTTCAAGTTTTTATTGGATGCAAATAGTGGTGTGATGACAAGCATTGCGATATAACAGCCCTTAGAGCATCCCTATTTGGAAGGGATTATAATGTCATGGCTTGTGGAGAACACCAAACATGTGATGATTTTTGTTTAGATGGTGAAGTTGTGAAGCTTGTTTATTAAATATGATGTCTATCATGGTGACATTGCTCTAGAAATAAATATAGGCACACTAAAAGGAGCAAAATCCTTTTCTTTGTATACTGCTATTTAATCTTTCTTTTTGTAAAATTTGAGGTGCATCTATTAGGAAAAGTGTTTATTTACGATTTGCCTTGTGTGAGATATCATATTGTTCAAGGAATACTGGATGTCGACGAAGAAAAGATCATCAATAAGGGCATTGTAGTGCATTATAGATTTGTGTCCAAGATTTGTATCATTTGATGATGCCATGTGAGTTGCTAGAAATTTATGAAGTGCATGGCTAATCTAATAATGTAAGTTTCATAAGAGGACTAGAATAGGCTAACATGAGACCAAATATCCTCTTTCTGAAGAGACTTTATTCAGAATTATTATATTTCTAAGGTTCAATATTGAAATCAAGGTTCGCAATCTTGATACTAGATCTTGTGCCATATTAGTACAGTGTTGGTACGCTCAATGCAAGGTTTGTTCGTCCGATATAGGAGTCAGTTTGGCCATATGAACACTCCATTCACACCCAGTACCGAGTTTTGATTTAGTATAGTATACTTCGTACGGGATGATATGCATCGGTACTATAAAATATTGATTGAAATTATTTAAGAGGTTCCTCCTAGTTTGTCCATGTTTGTAATACCAAGATGCATCAATTAGGAAATAGAAGTGTTTATTTATAATTTGTGCAATGTGAGATATCACATTCAAGAGGTATCCTCATTGAAGAGGTTTCCTAATTGAGGTGCATCAATTAGGAAAAAGAAGTGTTTATTTATGATTTACCCGGTGTGAGCTATCACATTGTTCAAGGAATCCTAGAATTGGCAGAGAAAAGTATCAAAAATAAGGGCATTATAGTGCATTCTAGATTCTTATCCAAGATTTGTATCATTTGATGATGCTATGTGAGTTGCTAGAAATATGTGAAGTGTGTGGCTAATCCAATAATGTAAGTTTCATAAGGGGACTAGAACAGGTTAAGATAAAATATCCTTTTTCTAAAGAGGCTTTATTCGAAACAATTACGTGTCCAAAGTTCAATATTGAAATCATGGCTGCCAGATATGGACGTGACGGCTCAGAGATGGCATGGAGTAGGCGGCGAGTTTCCTTCATGTGGCGTGAGATTGGGAGGTATCTGCCGACGGTGTCGGCACATACCAGGTGGACAGTAGGCGATGGGCGGAGTATTGATGTGACTGCGGACCCATGGGTGGACACTGTCCCATTTAGGTGCTGGCCGACCATGATTGATGCTGCGGCGGCGGAGGGGCTGCGGGTTTTTGATCTTCTGGCCCCAGGAGAGTCAGCATGGGATGATGTCAGGTTACGTCAGCTGTTCGGGGGACATCTAGCTGAGAGGATCCGGTCTCTTCCGGTGCCAGGCTACGGGGGGCCTGATGTTAGGGTTTGGGGCACTTCCTGCCGATCCAGGGTCCGATTGGGAGATCTCGCCGGTGTTATCCAGCAGGAGCATGAGCCAGGGCCGGACTACACTTGGATCTGGAGGTCAGGGCTTCACCCGAGGACTGCACTCTTCCTATGGAAGGTGGCGTGGGATCGTCTCCCGACGAGAGCAGTGCTGAGTAGGCGAGGATGTGAGATCCCTGCGGAGTGCGGGACATGCAGTGTGGAGGAGTCGGTCGACCACGTGCTTTTCCAGTGTACGTGGGCGAGGTCGGCATGGCAGTGGGCAGGGTTCCCGCAGGAGGTCTGGCATGGGAGGCCTCAGTTTTTACAGACGATGCAGCAGTGGTTGGTCCGCCCTCGGACATGTCAGGAGGCTATTCGAGCGACTTGCACAGCACATCAGATCTGGCTGGCAAGGAACGCTCGTACCCTCGGTGAGCGCAGGGTGTCACCGAGGTTCGTGGTGGAGCTAGCGCACGTACAGGCTTTGGAGATCAGATCCTCTTCAGATGGACCTCTGATAGCTCGGGACACCTGGGGTTCTCTTTCTGCCTCGGCAGCTTCTCAGATGGTATTCTTCACCTGGGAACCCCCACCTCCGAGTTTCCTCAAGGTCAACTTCGATGGATCGGTTTTGGATGGAGGCGCGCGAGGTGGTGCGGGCTTTGTGATACGGGACCTGCACTCCAGAGTCGTGGCAGCAGGGGGATGTCGACTGTTCGGCATATCGGTCCCCGGGGCAGAGTTACGAGCTGCCTGGGCCGGGCTTCGATATGCGAGGCAGGCTTTGCAGGCTGGCTCGATTGTTTTGGAAGGCGACTCAGCCACAATCATCAGTTGGATTCAGAAGGGGCTGAGGGGTGAGGGCTCAGACCACCCCTTGGTTCGGGACATAGGGATGATGTGTGGGGTTGGGGTGGCCATTCAGGCCAAGCATGTATTTCGAGAAGCCAACGGGGCAGCCGACTGGGTGGCTGCCTTCGCGGCTCATCATTCAGGATACACCCTGTGGGTGGGGGAGGGGGAGCTGCCTCTGGCTCTCCGTGAGTTAGTATTTTTTGACTTTATTGGGTGTATTCGTACACGTTTTGTATGAAAACCCGCTTTTAGCAAAAAAAAAAAAAAAAAAAAAAAATCAAGGTTCATAATTTTGGTACCATATCTCGTATTGATACGATGTTGATATTATGTTAGTACATCGGATATGATGTTGATTTGCCCGATATGGAGGTCAGCTTGGCATATCAACACTCACACATATCGGGGATCAAGTTTTGATCTAGTATCGATACGGTACGAAATATGTTGAACAAGACGATATGCATCGGTACTGCAAATCTTGATATAAATTTTTTTAAAGGTTTGTCTTATTTTGTACATGTCAACAAACAATTAGCAATATTCAATATTTTTCAAAATTGGTTCGAGTTGGTTAGCACTGATTTGAAGCACTTTGTTAACATGATATCTAAGGACTTCATCATATGGGTATGTTAAATATACGATTCCAAATCTAGTAGGAGGAGAGACATGGATAATCAAACGTGAGCAAACAAAATTTCATACTCGATATGATACATACATAGAAATTTTGTTGGAAAGCCATATTTATGATGAGGGTGATTTTTCATATCTTTTAAGATCCAACCTATAATATGAGGTCAAAAAGCTAAAATAAGTGATTTATTTTTCATCATTATGACCGCACCATCCAGATAACTTGGCACCTTCGCAGCATGGAGACAAACTGCATTCTGACCGCACCTTCTTTAGCTGTTGCACAGGAAATTATGCACTTGGGTTTCATTGTCTTCCACACTCCAACCAAAGCATGCTCAACCCGTTTAAGCTTCCACAGGTAATTGAAAATTTTGAGGTACCCCTTCATGACAGATGCTGTAAACACAGTGTCCAGTGGCACCCTCAAATCGTATTCCATTGAGAACACTTCCCATCCTCTATCCCTGTCCTTGTGCTCCATCATTTTGACCTTCAACAAGGTCAAGGATATCACGATCATCATATTGTGCATTGGATGCCCGGATTGCAGTCTCGAGCAGCCCTGCCAACTGGAATGAGCTGATGGTGTTTGCTGCCTCCGACAGCTCAGGGCCTACAATATCCATCAAGTACTGGACGAAGTTGCCCTGCCCAAGAAGTAATTACCTTTTGATTGCGAGGCTATGATCCTTGAATCGATATCCATGGTGGATTACATGCATCAAATGCTGATCAATCAGCTTTGCTGCCTGGACCACAAGAGCTTCCAATGCATCCGTCTCACCATAACCCAGCCCACCCTTCCTCGTCATCGTACCAATGTGGGTTGCTGCCTCGGCAGCAGCATCCTACTGTCCTCACAACAAACTCTTTAGGCTCCGTTTGAAAACTTGGAATTGAGAAGAAATGAATGAAATGGAAGGAAAAGTTAAAAATTTTGATGTTTGGGAGTTTTTTTAGTGGAGGGAAAGGAAAAGAAAAGGAGAGAATAGGAGAAAAAATTTTGAGCTCAAATTCGCTCATTTCTTTTCTCTGGGAGGATTTGGAAAGAAAGAAATTGAAACTTAATAAATTTTTTATAATACCTATTTTATCTTTAAATTAAAGAAGTACCAAATTAAAAGGATAAATATATTCTGGGGAATCTTTTGTTTTAACCTTTCATATGTCATCTTCATATATCCATCTGCTACACCTCTACGGAGCTTCATCTCCACAGCTGCACTTTCTTGGAGGAGCAACGGTTGTTCTTGAGAATAGTAAATTATATTTGGGAGAAAAGTCGGGTACATGTATATTCTCTTAAAGTAGAGGTGCTATTCATGAGAAAGTAGGAAATGCTATTCTTGAGAAAGGATATTATGTTTGGGAGAAAGGTCGAGCATATGTATATTCGGAGAAAGAAATTTTATTCTAGTTATACTAATGTCTCCTTCAAATAGATATTATATCATTTCTCAAGAAATTTTCTTCCTCCGAATATATATGTACTTGACATTTCTCCCAAACATAATATTATTTCTCAAGAATAGCATTTCCTACTTTCTCAAGAATAGCACCCCTACTTTGAGAAAATATACAAGTGCTCAACCTTTCTCTCAAACATAATTTACTATTCTCAAGAACAACCATTGCTTCTCCAAGAAAGTGCAGCTGTGGAGATGGAGCTCCGTAGAGGTGCAGCAAATGGATATATGAAGATGGAGATGACATATGAAAGGTTAAAACAAAAGATGCCCTAGGATATGTTTATCCTTTTAATTTGGTTTTTTTTAATTTAAGAACAAAATAGGTATTATAAAAAAATTATTAAGTTCCAATTTTTTTCTCTCAAAATCCTCCCACTTATGTAAGGAAAGAAAGAAGAGAATTGGAGCCCAAAATTTTTCTTCCTATTCTCCCATTTTCTTTTTCTTTTTCTCTACTAAAAAATTTCCAAATATCAAAATTTTTAACTTTTCTTTCCCTTCCATTTCTTTCTCCTTAATTCAAGTTTTCAAACGGAGCCTTATTGGTTGGCTCAGAATGAAGAACTCGGCAAAGATATCCTCCAACTCCCCTTCCAAAACCCAGCTCCGGACCATCTCAAACAGAGGAGAGCACACTCTCCGGAGGAGCCGACCCATGAACTCCTGGACCAGCGGATCCCCGTGCTGGGCTTGCCTATGGATCGCTCCAGCCGTCGTCCCAGCCCTCAAACTCCTGCATCGATCAACCAGAACCGCCATCAGCCGCATCCTGACCATCGGTTCCGCGAACCACACCGCCAGCCTTCTCAAAGAAAGGTACCGGAATCACTGCCGGCCATCGGGATCGGGTTCAGCGACCGGGACTCGAGCACGGCCAAGAGCTTGTAGTAGCCCGAGAGCTCATCCTGGAGGACGAAGCAGAAGGCCTGGCCAACGGTCCCGACCCCTTCCGCCGGGGACCGAGTCATGCACTCTGGGATGTTACCCCTTACCTTTCTAAATAGCCATCCGAGCTCACATATCTTCCTAACCATCATCCTCGTGGACCTCGGCAGCTTGAGAGATTCCAACAGATCGTAGCTGTCCGATGCGTTGTCGAGCCTTACGTACCGCCAGTCGATCCCCTGGTAGGCATGGAGGGCGTCCCTCACGAGGGCCGACTCCGAGACCCCGGTCTCCTCCACGATCAGATCGGCGTACTCCCGAAGCGCGATCTCGCGGATGTTCTCCGGATCCTTGGAGACGAGGAGGATGCCGCCGGAGGGGCCTAGGGTTTTCTTGGCGGGGCGGGCGGGGTAGGGATCGAGGGGAGGGCGGGGAGGCCGCCGGCGCGGGCGCGCGCGCGGGGGAGGAGCGGAGGGAGGGGCTCGACGCGGCGGCGATCGTCGGAGAGGGACCTGAGGAGGTAGAGGAGGGCCCAGAGGTTGCGCGCGGAGCCGGGGCCGGAGCGGGCGGGGAGCTTGGAGTGGATGTTGGCGAAGGCGAGGGCATCGCCGGAGCGGCCGGAGACGGCGAGATGGCGCTTTATGCACTCGACCATGGAGGGCTCTTCAGGAGCGACGGAGGTTGTAACGGAGGGCGTGGGGGAGATCGGCGGCGGCGGTGGCGGAGGGGGCGACGGAGGGAGGGTGGAGAGGAGGTGGAGGACGAGCCTCCTTGACGAGATCCAGGGTCTTGGGGGTCGTCCATGGCCGCCGGCGACGGGATCCAACCCTTTTTTAGGGAAAGAGAGAGGGGGTGGTTGGTTCAGCCCCCTTGGGCTTCTTTTTGTTTCTTGCTTACTTTTTGGTGGCGTGTTCTTTATTTATTTGGGCGCGGAAATGGAATCATTTTGAAAAGGGGAGGGTTTGGGACTTCTCGGTGGTAGCCGTTATGACAATATACGCGGCAGTAGGAGGCTTTCATGACATGAGATCAAAAACAAAACTTCGAGAATCAAGAAGCTCATTCCCCTTTGGTATCCATTTTTTTTCCTTATTTTTTATTCTAAAATAGAGTACGAAATTCAATGCAAAGACTATATTTGATTATCTTATTTTTCTTTTTTTATTTTTTTATAAAAATGGAAGTCAAAAATTTTTACAGCTATTTTTTTTTTGAAAAATAAGTTTGTATCCTTCTCTACCCAACTTTTCAATCTCGACACAATTCTGTTTACACCACATCCATACCAATAGTTATAATACGAAGATCAATCAATACCAGGCTCCAAAAGGCCATCCACTATCAGATCGGATAATGGTAGATCTTTAGAAGGAACATCTTTTGCAGGTTAAATAAAAGGTTTTGGAAGGATATCAACTATCAATCAAATACGAGGTGTAGATCGAAAACATAATCAGTAAGCTGAATTACTCGGACAGCAGGCCGAAATACATGGCTAGTAGACTAAATTATACACAATCAACAAGCAGAAGTACTTGGATGATAGAATGAAAAACATAGTTACTAGGTTGATTACTACTAGAAAGATGCCAATTTTAGACCAGTTATTAGTAAAGCAAGTTGAAATACTAAGAATGTAGGTCATAAACCAAGCATCTAGGCTGATATGCTAAAAGTGCAGGCCGATATACCTATTAACCTGGGTGAAGGCTAATACAGTGCAAGCCGATATGCTAAGAGTGTAGCCGATACACCAAGGATATATGTTGGTATGCCAAGTGTGCACCCAAGTAACTAGCCAACTGTCTAGAATATGACTTTAATCAAGTAGAGTTTTATGATGGTAGCTAGCCAACTGTTACACCATGGATGGGGATAGTAGTCAATATGGCATATAATAGAAATGACAAGTATTCAAAATGAATAGTGGTACTATCCACTATCCATGTTGTGAAAGAAAGATAACACTACCCACTAAGTATTGCAAAAGTAGTCTATGCGGCATATTATAGCTAAGACAAGTATCCAAAATGAATAGTGATTTTCTATATTTCTGCTATGTATGACATAAGAAGAAAGGAAGCACTACCTATTTGGCAATAGTGGTCCATATGGCATATAATAGTGAGGACAAGTGTCCAAAGCTAAGTATTAGTACTCATCCTACTAGTTAAGAGTACTTATAAATAGATTAGATCAGGGTCAAATGGGTCAATTAAAGTCATGGATGTCAACTTATAAGTGTGGGTTGAGAGGTCTTGATCCAATATTAGGTTGGGTTGAGTATAAGCTAAGAATTTGTATATTACTGTCCTAACTTGAACCAACCAAACCTGACCTAAGCTGACTATATTGCTACTCCTAATCTACACCTTTTGAGAATCGTTCTAATTTCACAAATTACGCCATCTTCAATTAGGCTATGTTTCATGCTTAAAGTAAAGGTTATAGTGGAATGAGGCCTTAATATAGGCTAGAAATATTTTACTTTTTATCTCTTTCTTACATCAAATTTTATGACCGAACGTCACAAATGATAGATATTAAAGGACAGAAACCTTTTTTTTTGATAAAAAGCGGCAGTTCATATAGCTCTAACGTGAGTACATCCTGCCAAGTCAAAAGAAAGTAAAAAGTACAAAGGGGGCAGAAGCTCCACTGTGGGCGTCTACAAGAACTCTCTTGAATAACGAGCAATATAGGAGGCGACGCAGTCTGCTGCGCTGTTTGCCTTCCGAAAAATATGAGCTACCTGGTACACACCCCACTCCACTACCAGTCTCCGTGTCTCATGAATAAGTGGATGTCCATCTCCATACCTATCCGCGCCCCGAATCCACTCAATCACCATAGATGAGTCCCCCTCGATGTACACCCGCTCGGCATCGAGCACCCGCCTCGCATATGATATCCCCTCCCAGTCTGCTCGAAGCTCTGCCCCAGCTACGGTAAGGCCTGGCATGCGTCGACCCCCTGTTGCTACCAGACTGCCATGGTGGTCTCTGATCACAAATCTAACACCTCCGGACCTTCCATCTTCCGACATGCTACCATGAAAGTTCACCTTGAGAAAACTAGGGGGTGGAGGTACCCAAGAAACGAGAGCGAACCTGGACGTTGTAACAGCGAAGCGAGTACTCCAGATGTCCCCAGCCATCCCAAGAGAACACATAGCAGCACATAACGCCACCTCCTCGGCCTGAAGCACTGCTCTAACTACTACCCACCTCGGAGATGCCCTCCTTCCCTCAAACACGCCTGCATTCCTATCCAACCAAATGTGGTAGGCCAGATATACATTAAGTACCCCCGCCTCAACAGATCTAGGGCTCCGAAATGAGTCTCTCAGCAACTGCAGCAGATCCTGTACCGACATCACCGACTAGGGGAGAGGGATTGGTGACCTCTTCCATATCTTCCTGGCCCTGGGACACTGCAGAAGGGCATGCTCAATAGTCTCCTCAGAGTCCATACACACCTCACAGCGCAGAGGGATCCGCAAGCCCCGCCTAACTAGCACACTCCTAGTGGGAAGGCAGCCCCAAGCCACCTTCCAGAAGAAGAGCGCCACCCGTGGATGAATCCACATCCTCCAAATCCATCCTCCCTCGATCTGCTGCGCTGGCTCCTCTCTGAACAGAAACTGTAGATCCCTTGCACGCACGTGAGACCGCCCCATCGGCCCCTCCCAAATCAACCCCTCCCTCCATCGGCCCTCCTTTGCAACCATCAAATCCCTAACCGTGTGATCCGTCAGTCGACCCGAATCCACCATGGTTGGCAGACGACTGAGCGGCAGCGCAGTTACCCAACAATCTTCCAACACATCAATGGATTGGCCATCACCGATGGCCCATCTAATCTCCGGAAGGACCACCGTAGCTCTAGCACACATCTCCCTCCATAGTGGTGAGTGGCGGCGGCCAGCCCTCGTTCCAAGCACCAACATCCCATACTTCGCCCTCATCAACAAGGACCACATACAGTCGGGCTCCAATACAAATCTCGCGACGTGCCGGGCCGCTAACACCTCCCTTCGCTCCAACAAAGACTGCACCCCCAAACCCCCTAGCGTGGTAGGCTGGCAAACCACCGCCCAAGCTAACATATGGATGCCTCCTCTACCTCCATGCCTTTTCTAGATGAAGTTTCTGAATAGCTGCTCAAGAGACCTCAAAACCGACACTAGGATAAAGAAATTGGAGAGTAAGTAAATAGAGATCGAAGAGAGGACTGACCGGACCATGGTGATCCTGCCTATCATAGACAGTGAATGTATCTATCTGCCAGCCCTCCAACCTCCGCCTGATGCCGAGCTCAAGGAGAGAGCAATCCCTGCCACACAACCACTGGCCTGAGATCGAGACTCCCAAGTATCTCATAGTGCCTTCCTGCTTGCCCACCCCCAAAATCTCCAGTATAGAATGTCTCACCTCCTGTCTGGTCTTCGGACTAAAACAAACAGTTGACTTCGAAAAGTTGACCCGCTGCCCTGATGCTACACTATAATCCTGAAAAATCCTACAAATAACTCGAGCATCTTGCCGTGATGATCGAGCTAACAACAAGCAATCATCAGCAAAAAGTAGATGGGATATCGGGGTAGCTCCCACCGCCGGCCTGTAAGCCTCCAACTCCTACATGGACACAGCATGATGCAAAGCCTTAGAAAGTGCATCCGCACAAATGATAAACAATAATGGGGATAGGGGGCATCCCTGACGCAACCCTCCCGAAGGCTCGAAAAAACAAGATGGCGTGCCATTCACTAAGATGGCGAACGGTGGAGCCCTAACACAACCCATGATCCACCGAATCCATGTCTCGTGAAAGCCGAACCCCTGCAAAGACTGCTCCACAAAATCCCAGCGCATCCTATCGTAGGCCCTCTCCATATCAAGCTTGACTCCCATCAGACTCCTCCTCATCGGGGCTCTACCTAAATCAAACATGAACTCCTGTGCTATTAGGATGTTGACGGAGATACTGTGCCCCCCAATAAAAGCTCCTTGCTCCGGACTGATCAGCCTCGGAAGAATACCCTTCAACTTAACGACAAGTAACTTCGTCGTAGCCTTGTACAAAGTGGTACAGAGACTAATCGGTCGAAAATGACCCGGCTCAGTAGCATCCTGCTGCTTCGGTATCAGAGTGATGAAAGTCCGCTGCCAATCTAGCGGAGGCATCTTTGCTGTGCTGAAAAACTGCTGTATGGTTGCCGTCACATCCTGTCCCACTATCATCTAATATCTTCGAAAGAACACGAGTGGAAAACCATCTAGCCCTGGCGCCTTATCCCCCTCGAGGGACCACACCGCCTCTCTGATCTCCCTCTCCGATACCGGCCTGATCAAAGCTGCAGTCTCCTCCTCCAACACCCAAACCGCTGGCAACGACATCACTACTCGACTCCCCTCCCCGGTCAGCTCCGTCCACCTAGCTCTGAAGAAACCCTCCACCACCCTCCGAATCACAACATGATCATCTGATTGCTGCCCATCCTCATCCTTGATGACTCTGATCCTGTTCTGGTGCCTCCTGATCACCGTCGCCTGATGAAAGAACCTGGTGTTTTGATCTCCCTCCAAAATCCACTGTACCCTAGATTTCTTTCTCCACAGTATCTCCTGCTGTCTGAGAAGAGAGTTATGTAAGGCCAAATGTGATCTGAGCTCCCCCATCTCCTCCTCCGATAGTCCTCCCCGCTGTACCTCCAAAGACTGTAACCTGGCAATGACCTCCTCTTCCTCCTCCGTCTTTCTGAAAATGTTCCCTACTTCCTTACGGTTACACCTCTGCAACCGCCTCCTAGTCAACTCCAACCTGCGGGACACCCGATATATAGCATCCCCCCTAACCGGGGCATTCCATGCCTTCCTCACCATCTCCCAAGATCGGGGGTAGCTCAGCCAAAACTTCTCAAATCTAAAGGGGGAACGTACTGAAATATGTCTCAGTACTCACCAGTAAAGGGTTGTGGTCCGAAGTAATCCTGGGCAAGTGTCTAACATGATGGTCTAGGAAGCACTGAACCTATCCAGTTGTGGCACAAGCTCTGTCTATTCTCTCCCAGACTTAGGCCCGCCCCTGTTGATTATTACACCATGTGAATCTAGGCCCCGAGAAGCCCAAATCAATCAGCCCATTCGAGGTGAGAAAGTTTTGAAACTCCTTAATCTTCCTATTATGTGAGAAGGGATTTCCCCCCATTTTCTCATGTGAGTCAACTATACAGTTGACGTCTCCTGCCATCAACACGGGATAGCCCTGGCTAATCACCTGAGAAGCTTCCTCCCACAAGGTCCTCCTCTTCCTATACTCAGTACTAACATACACTGCTGAGAGAACCCAAGAGTTCCTGTTACCCTCTGAAATCACCATGATTATCTCATGATTGCAAACATTGAAGCTGTCCAACCTGCATCTCTCCAATCCCCAAGTGACTATGATACCTTCCGACAATCCCTGGGATTCCACAGCATAGAACCCCTATGATCTCGGTAACGCCCTTCTAGCCTTCTGTAAACTCTTTCCTGAAAGTCGGATCTCAAACAAAACACCGATGTCAGGGTTGTGCACTTGCACCAATTCTGGATAAGCACGACCGGGGAAATGGTTTTATACGCAATTTCTCAGTCCTAAAACGAATCTACGTATTAACAAGGTGTTTACTCATCCAACGTGGAGAAAGTGCTTTCTATTTTCTTTAACAGGTCGAACCCTCTCTGAAGCTTCGTCTGTGATTTTCTCGGCCCCAAGGGAGTTTACTCGACCCATTCTCCAGTCTCCCGCAAGGTTTCCCCGCCCTGCGATAATTCCATAGCAAATTCTTCATAAAGCACCCAAGGAGTCCTCACAGCCCGCTACCCCCGAACTGTTGCTGCCACCTACTTCCCCTGCACACTCCTATCACCTCCTAGAACATCCACATTCTTCCCCTTAGCTAAAGCCATCAATTGAAGTATGATTTGGTGATGCTGCCCTTCACTGCATTCTTGTGCCATATGGCACGTTACAGTATCTGTGCCAAATGTCGTTAGCTCTCCCTTCCTTCCTTCAAAATTCAACACCTCTGCATCAACAACCGAATCCCCACACTTGGCCTTCCCCCGCGATATTCTCACCTTGAGAAGGGCATCATCTGTTATCCGTGCCATATGGCACGATTTGGAAGAGGACTCAACGTCGGAGCTGGCTGCCTCCACAAAACCGATGACGAGGGCGTCCGCCGCTCCATGCTGTCGCACCTCCTCCTCCACTGGCTCATCCACGACCATTACCGTCGCCCCCACCGCGGCTAGGCCCTCCGCCACCGAGAGGGCACAGGACAAGCGCCCAGGTGGCTCCGGTCCCCCCCGTCGTGCAGCGTCCGCCGCATCCCTTGTCTCCTGCATCACCCGAGGAGGGCAGCCGCACGTCGTCGCAGACGTCGGGGGAGAGCTCCTGCTCCTCCGGCAAGCCATGTCCCCGAATGCCTGACCTTCGTCGACGGAGCCTTGGCTCTCCCAGCAGCTCGAGCTGGACCTCCCCCCATCGGGCCCTAGGCCACAGGAGGGCTCCTAGGTCGTTTCATCGGGCTAAGGCCCGGCCCACCTGTTTGAAAGAGTAGATGCCCTACAAGCCAATCGCAATATGTATTGCGAAAGGTTTTTTCTTTTGATTTGTCCAAATCATGTACATGACATTTAAATATGAATAAAGGCGTTATGTTTTATCATATGCTGTTGATTATATTTATGATAAACTCCTTAGTTTAGGGCAATGGTTTTAAGACTATGATGAGATCATACTAGTGAGACTTAAAATCCTAAAATCCTAATCTTAAATATTCCCAGTCATTGGTACATTGAGTCGGGGATCAATGATTACCGGAAAGACTGGCATGTCTTATGTATGCTCGATGCAGAGGATGATTGATCTCACAATCATTTGTGTGGAGACACTAATACAAAGATGTGGGTGCTCATTAGAGGAATGAGTTCACTGAATTGACCTACAAAGAGAAATCTTATGAAGTCTTACTTACATGTCAAAAGATGATTCTCTTAGTGGGAGTTGTGCAACTGATCCTACGACCTGAGATCACCATGGTATCTTGTGCACATGAACCCATATTTTGGTTTACACTCATTCATGACAATAAGTTATGTACGAGGTCTTCTGGATATGGTGAATTGTGTACGAAGATTATGAGTAGGTCAACAAGGAATTAATCACTTCTAGTAAGAGAAGATAGCATCCTATTTATTCTAATCATATGATAATTCAGGAAACCTTTGATCAAAGTAGAATGAAAATTAGAAAGAGTTTCTAATGTTTCATTATTTGAATTATCATTAAAAGATTGAGAAAAATATGAATATGAAATTGAGTTTGACATATATTCATACTCATATGCATATTTGGGATGCAGTTTGATTAAAGGATTGAATTGCATGGTAACTTGCCACTGAAGGGTATTTTTGGTATTTCTACCAAATTCCATATTTTCCGGGTAGACATGACACGTTGCTAGACGTCAATCTTGTTTTATAGGTTTGATCAAATTAAAGAGTTAATTCGATCACCAATTAGAAAGGATTCTAATTGTTAAGTTCGGGTTCGCGCAGTTTGGACTTAAATCGATTAGAAGAGTTCTAATCAAGTTGGGTCAACTCGCACTCACACCTATTGCTGGCTAAGTATGGAACCCAATGGGTCACACACAAGAAAACTTATCAAGGGTCTAATTGGATTAGATCATGTTTGCAAGATAAACATCCTAGCAGGTGTTGCAAACCTTAGCTCCTAATTCGAATTGGATTCGAATCTGATTCGAATTGGATTCGAATCGGATTCTTAATTGATCTAATCCAAATTCGAATCGGATTCTTAATTGATCTAATTTCATTAGATCATATTCTAATATGGGTTAGCTAAGAGTTGGCACCTAATTGGCTTGGTTTGAGTCTAATTGGATTAGATTTAATAAATCATTCAATCTAGACCGTTAGATCTTGATCTACCGTTGGATGAAGACATAATGGAGAGTTGGTTTAACCCAATTGGATTGGGTTAGAGGATGGCTACCATAATTGACCATTGGATCTTAATCCCACCATTGGATGAAGACATAATGGGTCAAGTGAATGGCGCCTTGCATTGGAGCCCTTGGATCATCATCATGAAAGATCAAGAGGTGAGGCGTGATGGACATGTGATTAGCATGTGATGTTGACTTGGTCAAAATATGGCACCACATGAAAGGACATATCATTTGATACACCTCTTCACTTGATCTGCACCTCCTCTTATTTGATATGGCCCTTAGATGATGTCTTTTCATGAAAGGATGTGTGGATGGGATGCATCCCTTGGAGATGCATCCCTACACCTATTATAAATAGGCTAGCACTCCATGGGTTTCATCATTCCAACTCCACCCCACTCCTCTCTTCTTTCTTTCTTACATTAGTTTCTTTCTTTCTAGCATTGCTTCTAGTGTGTCCTAAGCCAAGACAAGGTGGTCTTCTTTAGGACAAAAGGATTAGAAGTGATTTTAGAAGGTTAAAGAAAAATAGAAAGAAAGGAAAGCAAGCCATTAGAGTTCTTTAAGAATTCTGCATTAAGGATCAAAGTCTTTGGAGCTTAAGACTTAAATCAAGTTTTCGTGTGGATCAACGTTGGAGGGTGAACACTTGGGCACCTAGTGGAAATTCTGCATATTGGATTAGCGTTAGAGGTATTCTTCTATTTCTGCATTTATATTATATTATTTGATTGCTTTCATTAAGGTGATCTTGGCTTATAAGGGTTTTATGTTAAGGAACTTTATCAAGAAATTTTTAAAATTCCTAACTTCCGCTGCGCATTATAACATGCTAAAATCCTTCAAGTGGTATCAGAGCCATCCTTAATTGGTTCAATCAAATAATTATGTATGATGTATGATTATTAATTTACTATGAGATAGTAATATCATATGCTTAGAGAAATGCTGAAATGTATGATTAATATATGATATGTTATGTAATAAAATATCATGATATGAAATTTTCCATATGAAAATATGTTGAAGCATGTTAATTAATTGCTTATGATTTATACATGCTATGAGATAGCCATGATGCATAATAGTTTATTTTAGACATGTTAAATGTATGTTACAATTAAAGAATGTGCTAGAGACTAGTAAGCCCTCAATAAAAATTATATTAAGTCATAGTGTTGAAAAACTTTGAACTAACCCATTCTAGAACAATTAATCTAATTGGTGTCTAAGGAAAGCACTAAAGGTGGTTACTTAATTAGGACCTTACTCTCTGAGTAAGGGGAGCCTCCCACCTGCTTACCTGGCCAATTGTTTGATTGCCTATTATGGATAAGCTTAATATTGATATAACACTATTGATAGCCTTCCTTCATGCCTCGATATTATTATGTCAAGATCCATGCTAGTTTGTTGTGCTAACACAAGACTTGCAATGGGGACTGATGTTATACTGTCTTGGTGCATTAAGATGCTTATGGCATATTTTAATATATTGCCTTGTTGTGCAACCACAAGGGCAATATTATTCGAATATGACTATATGGAAATGAAGGGTTTGACTTAACTAAAATATTATTGTTTGTTGTGCTAACACAAGGCAATAAGTATTTTAAGAGGACAAGATAAAGTTGAGAATTGCATGAGATGCAATTGGAAAGAGTTTCCTACCTTTGAACTCATAAGAGTTTGTTGTGTAAACACAAGGCTTTTTATGATGAATTAGGATCTCAACCCTACTAAAAAAAATTATATTTTCACGTTTATCATAGGAGAGGGCTATGATATTCGATAAAAATAGTAGGAGACAAATTAGATTAAAGTCCTTATCTAGTTGCAAACATGTCATCATGATTGGTCTGCTTATATTAGTTTTGTTTTGCATATGTAGAATTATTAAATGGCTTCTTCACTTTCACTAAGAGGCATCTTAGATGCCAACAAGTTGACCGGACCAAACTATGTGGACTGGTTGAGGAATTTAAAGATAGTACTCACTCAGGAGAAAATTTCCTATATACTTGAAACCCCTGATCTTGGAGATCTAGGGGATGATGCTACAGAAGAGGAGGTTGCCACACATAAGATGTGGAAAAATGACAGTGTGACTGTCAAATGTATCATACTTGCCTCTATGAACAATGAATTACAGAGGCAACATGAAGGCATGGATACTCAATCCATACTTCTCAATTTAAAAGAGTTGTATGGAGAACAAAGCAGGACTGCTAGGTATGAGATATCTAAGCAGTTGTTCCGTGCTAGAATGAATGAAGGAACTCCAGTGCAAAACCATGTTCTTATGGTTATAGACTTGATCACCAGATTAAGTCAATTAGGTTTTGCTATGGATAGTGAGCTCAGTCAGGATTTGATCCTGCAATCACTGCCTGATTCATTCTCTCAGTTTGTTGTGAACTTTCACATGAACAAGCTGAACACCTCCCTGCCCGAGCTGTTAAATATGCTCAAAACAGCTGAAGGGCATATTAAGAAGGATAAAGGTCCACTCCTTCTTATAAATAGCACCTCTATGAGGAAATCGGAAAATAAGGGTTCTAAGAAACGATTGAACCCCAAGAGTAGCATCAAAAAGAAAAAAGGAAAGAAAAACTCCGGATCAAGTACCTGTTTTCATTGCGGCAAAGCTGGCCACTGGAAAAGGAATTGCAAGAGTTTTCTTGCAAGTATGAAGACCGATGCAAGAGTTGCATCAAAAGGTATGTTTATGTTACATGCCAACTTGTCATTAAGTTCTTCAAATTCAAATTCATGGGTATTGGATACCGGCTGTGGTTTTCACATTTGCAAATCTTTGCATGGACTACAGAAAATTAAAATTTTGAAGAAAGGTGACTTCGAGCTGTATGGCGCTGGAGGAGAGTCCATCCAGGCTGAAGCTGTTGGAACCTACAACTTGGAATTGCCTTCGGGAAAGCTCCTACAATTAGAAGATTGTTATTATATGCCCAAAATTATTAGAAATGTAATTTCCATTCCTTTGTTGTTAAAGAAAGGTTTTGAAATTAATGGAAAGGGCAATGGTTGCTCTATTTATTTTTCTAATAAGCATCTTTGCAATGGCATTATGGAAAATGGTCTTCTAGTTTTATTACTTAATGACAATGTCTTTCATATTAATAAAAGCAATAAAAGAAAGAGAGAGGAAGTGAATAATACCCTCCTTTGGCATTGCCGACTTGGTCACATAAGTGAATCAAGAATTAACAAGTTATACAAAGAAGAGTTCTTTGATCCTTATGATTATGAATCATTAGGAACTTGTGAATCTTGTCTTATGGGAAAAATGACCAAGTCTCCATTCACTGGACATGGAGAAAGGGCAAGTGAGTTATTAGGACTTATACATACAGATGTATGTGGTCCTATGACAACTCCAGCTAGAGGTGGATACTCTTACTTCATCACATTCACTGATGATTTATCAAGGTTCGGATTTGTGTATCTTATGAAACATAAATACGAAGCCTTTGATAAGTTTAAAGAGTATCAAAGTATGGTTGAAAAACAAACCGGAAAGTGTATTAAAATCCTTCGATCTGATCGAGGAGGTGAATACCTTTCTAGTGAATTTTTAAATCATCTTAAAGAAAAGGGCATTCTCTCTGAATGGACACCTCCGTATACGCTACAACTAAATGGTGTAGCTGAACGGAGGAATCGTACTCTATTAGATATGGTAAGATCCATGATGTGCTTTACAGATCTTCCTATTTCCTTCTGGGGTTATGCCTTAGAAACTGCTACATATGTGCTAAACAGGATACCTTCAAAATCTGTATCTAGTACTCCATATGAGATATGGAGAGGTAGAAAGCCCAATCTTAAATATTTTAAAATATGGGGCTGCCAAGCATATGTCAAAAGAAATTTTGGACATAAGCTAAGTGCTAGATCAGATAAATGTACATTTATAGGTTATTCCAAAGAAAGTATTGGATATCTCTTCTATCACCCTACTGAACAAAAGGTATTTGTTAGTAGGCATGCCACTTTCTTAGAAAAAGAGTTTATCTTAGAAAAGGGCAGTGAAAGAAGAATTGAACTTAATGAAGTTCAAGACCTACAAATAGAAACACAAGAAATTCTTCAACCAAATGTACCCATTGATGAAGTACAACCACAACACACATCTCCTCTCCAAAGGTCAGATAGAGTGCGAAATGCACCTAAGAGGTTTGGGTTTATCATTGAGAATGATGAAGCCCACATCATCGAAAATGATGATCCTCTGACCTATTCGGAAGCTATCATGAGTAATGACTCTAACAAATGGTTAGAAGCTATGAAATCCGAAATAGACTCTATGTATACCAACCAAGTATGGACTTTGGTTGATGCACCAGAAGGTGTTAACCCTATAGGTTGCAAATGGGTCTATAAGAAGAAGATTGGAGCAGATGGCCAAGTAGAAACCTACAAGGCTAGATTGGTGGCAAAAGGTTTCAGGCAAAAGCAAGGAATTGACTATGATGAAACTTTTTCACCAGTTGCCATGCTTAAATCTATTCGGATTTTGCTTGCAATAGCTGCATACTATGATTATGAAATTTGGCAGATGGATGTCAAAACCGCCTTCCTTAATGGTTATCTTGAGGAAGAGGTTTACATGACACAGCCAGAAGGATTTGTCTCAAGTGGGAGAGCAAATCAAGTATGCAAGCTTAAGAGATCCATTTATGGATTAAAGCAAGCATCGAGGAGTTGGAACATCCGTTTTGATACAACAGTCAAAGAGTTTGGTTTTATCAAAAATGTGGATGAACCATGTGTGTACAAGAAGACTAGTGGGAGTGCCGTTGTCTTCTTAATATTGTATGTAGATGACATACTAATCATTGGAAATGATATTCCAATGTTACAATCGGTCAAGACTTGGCTATCAAAAAGCTTTTCCATGAAAGACTTGGGAGAAGCATCCTATATACTTGGTATAAAGATCTATAGGGATAGATCTAAAAGGATGCTAGGCTTGTCCCAGTCTAAGTACATAGATCGTGTGCTAAAAAGATTCAGCATGGAAGGAAGTAAAAGAGGTTACTTACCTATGAGTCATGGCATACGTCTCTCTAAGAAGATGTCTCCTAAGACATCTGAAGAGAGGAATAGAATGAATTCTATTCCCTATGCTTCGGCAGTAGGATCAATTATGTATGCTATGCTATGTACTAGGCCTGATGTTGCTTATGCCTTAGGCATAACAAGCAGATTCCAGGCTGATCCAGGAGAAAATCATTGGATAGCTGTGAAAAATATTCTTAAGTACTTAAGAAGGACTAAAGATATTTTTCTAGTTTATGGAGGATCTGAGTTGAAACTAGAAGGATTTTCTGATTCTAGTTTTCAATCAGATCCAGATGATAGCAAGTCCACTTTAGGGTATGTCTTTACCCTAAATGGTGGTGCAGTGAGCTGGAAGAGTTCCAAGCAGCAAACTGTAGCTGACTCAACTACTGAGGCAGAATACATCGCTGTAAGTGAAGCCGCTAAAGAAGCTGTCTGGATGAAGAAGTTCATCGCTGAGTTGGGAGTAGTTCCTGAGATTGCTGGACCAGTTTCAGTTTATTGTGACAACACTGGAGCTGTTGCTCAAGCAAAGGAACCAAGATCTCATCACAAATCCAAGCACATTCTAAGACGCTTCCACCTCGTTCGAGAGATCGTCGAGAGACAAGACATAGTCATTGAACGAGTAGACACAAAGAACAACTTAGCAGACCCGTTCACTAAAGCTCTACCACAACAGCAGTTCGATCGCCACCTCGATTGTATGGGGATAAAATATAAGAGCGATTGGCTTTAGTGCAAGTGGGAGATTGAAAGAGTAGATGCCCTACAAGCCAATCGCAATATGTATTGCGAAAGGTTTTTTCTTTTGATTTGTCCAAATCATATACATGACATTTAAATATGAATAAAGGCGTTATGTTTTATCATATGCTGTTGATTATATTTATGATAAACTCCTTAGTTTAGGGCAATGGTTTTAAGACTATGATGAGATCATACTAGTGAGACTTAAAATCCTAAAATCCTAATCTTAAATATTCCCAGTCATTGGTACATTGAGTCGGGAATCAATGATTACCGGAAAGACTGGCATGTCTTATGTATGCTCGATGCAGAGGATGATTGATCTCACAATCATTTGTGTGGAGACACTAATACAAAGATGTGGGTGCTCATTAGAGGAATGAGTTCACTGAATTGACCTACAAAGAGAAATCTTATGAAGTCTTACTTACATGTCAAAAGATGATTCTCTTAGTGGGAGTTGTGCAACTGATCCTACGACCTGAGATCACCATGGTATCTTGTGCACATGAACCCATATTTTGGTTTACACTCATTCATGACAATAAGTTATGTACGAGGTCTTCTGGATATGGTGAATTGTGTACGAAGATTATGAGTAGGTCAACAAGGAATTAATCACTTCTAGTAAGAGAAGATAGCATCCTATTTATTCTAATCATATGATAATTCAGGAAACCTTTGATCAAAGTAGAATGAAAATTAGAAAGAGTTTCTAATGTTTCATTATTTGAATTATCATTAAAAGATTGAGAAAAATATGAATATGAAATTGAGTTTGACATATATTCATACTCATATGCATATTTGGGATGCAGTTTGATTAAAGGATTGAATTGCATGGTAACTTGCCACTGAAGGGTATTTTTGGTATTTCTACCAAATTCCATATTTTCCGGGTAGACATGACACGTTGCTAGACGTCAATCTTGTTTTATAGGTTTGATCAAATTAAAGAGTTAATTCGATCACCAATTAGAAAGGATTCTAATTGTTAAGTTCGGGTTCGCGCAGTTTGGACTTAAATCGATTAGAAGAGTTCTAATCAAGTTGGGTCAACTCGCACTCACACCTATTGCTGGCTAAGTATGGAACCCAATGGGTCACACACAAGAAAACTTATCAAGGGTCTAATTGGATTAGATCATGTTTGCAAGATAAACATCCTAGCAGGTGTTGCAAACCTTAGCTCCTAATTCGAATTGGATTCGAATCTGATTCGAATTGGATTCGAATCGGATTCTTAATTGATCTAATCCAAATTCGAATCGGATTCTTAATTGATCTAATTTGATTAGATCATATTCTAATATGGGTTAGCTAAGAGTTGGCACCTAATTGGCTTGGTTTGAGTCTAATTGGATTAGATTTAATAAATCATTCAATCTAGACCGTTAGATCTTGATCTACCGTTGGATGAAGACATAATGGAGAGTTGGTTTAACCCAATTGGATTGGGTTAGAGGATGGCTACCATAATTGACCATTGGATCTTAATCCCACCATTGGATGAAGACATAATGGGTCAAGTGAATGGCGCCTTGCATTGGAGCCCTTGGATCATCATCATGAAAGATCAAGAGGTGAGGCGTGATGGACATGTGATTAGCATGTGATGTTGACTTGGTCAAAATATGGCACCACATGAAAGGACATATCATTTGATACACCTCTTCACTTGATCTGCACCTCCTCTTATTTGATATGGCCCTTAGATGATGTCTTTTCATGAAAGGATGTGTGGATGGGATGCATCCCTTGGAGATGCATCCCTACACCTATTATAAATAGGCTAGCACTCCATGGGTTTCATCATTCCAACTCCACCCCACTCCTCTCTTCTTTCTTTCTTACATTAGTTTCTTTCTTTCTAGCATTGCTTCTAGTGTGTCCTAAGCCAAGACAAGGTGGTCTTCTTTAGGACAAAAGGATTAGAAGTGATTTTAGAAGGTTAAAGAAAAATAGAAAGAAAGGAAAGCAAGCCATTAGAGTTCTTTAAGAATTCTGCATTAAGGATCAAAGTCTTTGGAGCTTAAGACTTAAATCAAGTTTTCGTGTGGATCAACGTCGGAGGGTGAACACTTGGGCACCTAGTGGAAATTCTGCATATTGGATTAGCGTTAGAGGTATTCTTCTATTTCTGCATTTATATTATATTATTTGATTGCTTTCATTAAGGTGATCTTGGCTTATAAGGGTTTTATGTTAAGGAACTTTATCAAGAAATTTTTAAAATTCCTAACTTCCGCTGCGCATTATAACATGCTAAAATCCTTCACTGTTTGCAGCCCACCGCTTGATTTGAGCCGCACCTTGACCCGACCCAAATTGATTTCGGCCTGATTCAGCTCCGACTGAGCTCCCAACTCGGCGCCCAACCCGGACCCGAAACCTAGTTGACTCGGATCACGCGGAACAACACCTACTCCAACTGTCGAGACATCCTTCTTCGGCGTCCTCCGGCGGGCCACCTTGGTGGGTTTCTGCCATCCCTCGAGGTCAACCGGAGAACCCGTCGGGATCGGTTCATCTTCCATCGAACTCGGCCCGGAGCTGGAGATGGGCATCGAGTTCTTCCTTGCATTGGTCCCCTTCGTCTCCTTTCTCCGGTGTGCCGAGAAGGGCACCTGTCGGAACCCAATCTGATTGGTAACCATCCACGGACCATAGACACCATCCACTTCAAGCCCATCACCCACCCCCTCCATTTGCTTGGGAGCCTCTGCCATAGTCGATCCCTCTGCACCCGCCTTCGATCCATGCTCCTCCTCCACCGCCTTCTTCCCCATTGCCGATTCTTGCCCCTCCGCCTCCGGAGGCTGGAACTCACAGGCCACCGATGAATGTCCGATCCGTCCGCACTTAGAGCATGGAGCAGGCAAGCTTTCATAGGTAAAGCTCTGCCAGAACTTCTCCTCTCTACCAGCCGATCTCGCCATCACGAAAGTTCCCGGCTTGAGCGGCGCTGAGACATCCAGCTCGATCTTTACCCTGACAAAACCAAACCGCTTCCCCTGCGCCGTGAAGCCGTCTAACTCTAGAGGGTTGCCGGCACTCGTAGCTATCCGCAGGATAGTTTCCTTCATGCAGTAATCCAACGGCAGCCCAGGTAACCGGAGCCACACCACCACCCATCCAATGCCACTTGCTCTCGGGATGAAATTTGGACGCCAGCGTTCCATGGCGACCAGCTGCCTGACCACCATCCAAGGACCATTCCTCATCGCCGCCTCCCGGTCCGCTTCATTGTTAAATCTGATTGCGCCGACACCATCCACCAATGCAAAACTTTCAACATCGTACGCTAATTTTCCGGCCCGCCGGATCTCCTTAGCTACCCAATCCACCAGGATACTCCTCCCCAAGCTCCGCACCAAGATCGTGGTGCTCCTCCACTCCGATCGAGTATCCTCCAGCTCCTCCTCTGGCACCACCACCACCTCGGTAAACCGGCTCTGCACCACTTCCAGCTCATGGGGAGAAATTTGGTGATCGGTCCACACCGCTTGCCTCGGCACGCCTTTTGCCACCTCCGCCCACGACGAACATTTCGCTGCACTTCTGGGAGTATTGTTCCTGGGCCATCCGACTTTTCCGGCACCGGCGTCGTCGACAGCCCAGCTTTAGCGTCGGCCATGGCAGAAATCCGACCACCGTTCGACAAAATTCCCCAGTGACCCAGCTCCTGCGCCCGTCTTTGCCCTCACTTTGCCACTATCATGAACATATTGAGAAGTGTGTATCTTGAAATAAGATCAAGAGCTGATGTCTTGTTATTCACATCAAACATGCTTGACACCAAAGACTAAAATAGATGTATTTACTATCAACAATCAATTCCACATAAGACTGAACACCACATGTAAATATAGTCAATAGAATAAAATGATTAACCATATTAAATTTATTATTGAAAAGAATAATTTTAACTGAAAGGGCTTTTGAAATATATAGCGTTACTAATTTCGGTTGTTTGGGATCAGATTATTCAAGTTGAAAATTGTGGTGGTTCTTGAGGTGGATCGCCTTATCAGCATGCTATGGTTTTGAGGTTCCAAGGTACCAACATCTTAGTTGATGGCCAATGTTGGCATGAAGCAATATCTAAATCTAGGTACTGACTTTGAGCTTAAAAAGAAGATGGGAAAAAATTTAAATTTTTACAAATCTAGAAGCTGAATCTAAATTTATATATCCATGACAAAATGCTCTGCAAAGGAAGTATTTAAATATGCTCAAACTTTATCATTTCACTGCTGATTTTGCTAGCATTCTCAACAGTTTTCGTCCACTGCTAGGATAGAAAGCTAAAATGTTGATTGTTTTTTCTTTTCTTTTATTTTGTTTTTTTAACTCTAACCATATGTTGGACAATGGTGAAAATTTCTACATAGCCAGTGAAAACGGAACTGTCACCAAATGATGCATCATAGATTAAATAATTTAATCCTTAAAAATACAACACCATTCTCACTTTCCTATCAAATTTATGACAAGTGTGGGATAATTGCAATGCACAAGATAGTATCTTGAATTATAGATTGGGTGAGGAGGTAAAGGCAAGCATAAAAATATAGCTGGACTATTCTATTAGAAAAAAAAAGAACGAAAAGAAGAATATTCAGCATCCCATTTCATGTTCGAATTATGTCTACCTACCTGAATTTATTACATTTTTAAATAATCTTACAATATAATATCATCCTCATTATCGCAACATTAATACAAAAGCATAGAACGATCTTTTCAGCCAAAATTTTCATTCCACCTTTATTGATATCTAGTGATGGTGGCAGTGCAGAAGCCTTGGATACCAAGCGTTGCATAGGATCTGCAAATTTGAACCAGCAATGAATGAGGAAAAGATTGTGGAACACTAAAAGAAATTCAGCAACAGTAAATAAGATCATGCCATTTGGATTGTAATGTATTCAATTTACTTTGTTCCAGTTGAAGCCCAAATTGATGCAGTGTGTTTGGCAGATATCACCTGCTGTCTAACCTTCATGATCATCTCTCAACTTCTCTAGCTTAGCCTTAAGCTCTTCGTTTTCAAGTCGCAATCTTTCTACTTCATGCTTGAGCTCTGCATTGTCATGTCGCAACCTCTCAATTTCCACTTTGGAGTTCTCATCATTCTGTAGAAGCCAAAATGGGAATAAGGATTAAAATATTGAAAAGAGGGATAAAGACAGTCTCGCCCCAAGTCGAAGTATTCCAGCCTTATGCACTGTTACAGATAAATATAACGAAAAACCCCCAGTTTTCAAATTATAGTGTTTGAGAATAAAATGATGGGTGCTATCAGCACCAATATAAACAGTACAGAAATTAAATGATTCAGTCTCCAACTCATTTAATATAGAATAAAATGACTATCTCCATAATAAAGGAATCATTTCTATATTTTTGATTGACTTCATTATGTATATATTGACTATAGTAGCAAGAATCTTCTATTTAGGGTAGTGGACCTGCTGCCAAATCTCCTTAGAAACTCATCCTGCACTTGCTTCCTTAGTGTTTTCTTATTAATTTTGTTAAAGAGACCTGCCTCCTTCTACATGCACCCGACCCACTTCCGGCAACTAAGGTATTGACTTAAATTTCAAACATTAGAATGCTATACACAACAAGGAAAAATGAATCGGCTTGTACCAGCCGGTTCAGCTCAGACCACAAATGGTTCCGGCCTAGGCCGGAATCGGCCGGTACAAGAGCGAACTGGACGGAACAAGACCGGTTTCGTCTGATTCGGCTAGGACAGCCGGTTCGCACCAAGTCTGATTAGATTTGCCATAACCACCGGTTCGGATCGGTCCGAATCGGTACCAAACCGGACTGGGGGCCGATCGGTATGACACCCGGTACTGGTTTGGCAATCTTTGATACACAATATTAAGATTTATGAACGACTAGCATATGGAATATGTGATACATTATCAAAGTTTGTAAGTCCACATGAAAAACTGACAATGTTTAGACTGCAAATATGAACATAATGTTTTTAGAAATATAAACTTTGGTGAAATCCATCTTACACTTAAATTCATTGAAAGTCCGAATGCCTTGCCTTACTCTTCCAACTTTTCTAATTATTGAGAATTATACATATATAAAAATGTGTAACCTAGTAAAATGTGAAATAAGTATATCTAATGCACACCAATACCTAGTGGGCACCCATCTAAGTGAGAGATCTCAGGTTCGAACCGGAGTGGTGGTGAACAACTGCTATTCTCAAGAGAAAAAAATAATTATATCTAATGCACAAGGTGATTGGCATGCCAGTTGTTTAGTTGGAAGAAACAAAAAGCATAACCCAAGCACTTCTTTGCTAATTATGAGACAATTATTATATACTCACGCTTTCATATAACTGCCTTAATGGTAAAGAAGCTTTCCCTGTATAAGGGGCACCTAGCAAGACTTGTTTCATGACCTCCTGTGCAGCTAGATCATCAATACCCATGTTCTCGTAACTCCAAAATGCCCCTACAGCTTCTAAAAATCCTTCATGGCATAAAAATGTTGTTTGTACTTGGCCTTTTGACCTGAAAGAATATGAAAATCACAAAGGCATTGTTTAGGAAAGGAAAAAAACAGATACCAAAGAAACAAACTAGAATATACTATACTAATAACAGTAGCAATGTATATTGGAAAGAACAATGGAAAAAGACTATGCTCCATGGATAAAACCAAAGCCAAAATTGGAGTTTCTTAAAACCAAGCCTGAAAAGGAGAAGAAAAGGATAGTAATTCTTGGAGTCAAAAGATAATTACTAGTCTGATTACCAATACTTAAGCGAACGAGAAATCTTGTCAATTGTTTTTGCATGACCACATATGTAAGCTCCTCGAAAAAAGATTTTCTTCAGCCCTGAAAGATTTGCAACAAAGTAGGAGATCTGCAATGCACATATACAGTAGAAATAAGAGTTTACTTAAGACTAACAACTTGGTAAATAAATTTCTAAT
This sequence comes from Phoenix dactylifera, assembly GCF_009389715.1. NCBI lineage: Eukaryota > Viridiplantae > Streptophyta > Magnoliopsida > Arecales > Arecaceae > Phoenix > Phoenix dactylifera. The sequence goes on from NC_052402.1 coordinate 8,625,221, forward strand.
TGTTCACTAATTCTATTCTCTGAATTTTTACAAAGGAACAAGAAGCAGAAAATAATATAAAAGTCAGAGCCAGAAAGAATAAAATGGTCCAATTACAGTAACAAAAAAAATCACTCATAGCATGTAACAACAGCTCTAGCTGAATCCCATTTTGTACATTCTACACAAAGCAATAGCAGACACGAAGATCAGATACTTAAACTGATTTTCCAATATTTTACTTTGTGTTTTGTAAATTCATAATTTTAACTGGAGCAACTGTTGTTCACAGTATCCATCAGTTTAAAATTAATCTTATTGTAATGTACGACAAATATGTAACTTCTACTCATTCAACAACACAGCTCGTGGATAACTATGAAGTATAAATATATGCTAGTCAGTATACAACCTCATCCAAAAAAATATCAAGTTGGACTGCTGAGCTATGTCCTTTCCGGGCCTATCAAAATAGAACTCACTAATCCTAAGGCAAAGCATTGAGAAACTCAATGCTGAACAACTTGGAGCTTGACCTTTTTTTTGCACTATTATGGATAGTAAAACAATAGGAAAGAATGGATTCAATTGCTTGTGTCAAACAGAAGATCAGTAAGACTAGTGGTTCCTCCTACAAGTATTTGTTCCTTTCATTTTTCCCATCCATCCGTTGTAATCTCTTCCTTTAAATTTATACGCCTATAGTCTATTACTCGGAACGAGTATGCGTAATGAATTCCAGACATCCCACAAACAAAACAAAAACAGTACAAACAAAAAGATTCACAATTTTATTGATCATACATAAGTGTATCGATCGACTATATTTGTTGCTTTTTACCGACTGGATGTTAAGGCAATGCAGTTTATCCAATGATAAACCTGATTTGAATTATAGAGATATGACACAATCAAACCCAAATGAACAAAATGTTGAATTGAATTGTACTAGACTATACTGGGGTTTATTCCTCATTTTTGTACTTCTTGTTTCATTTTCCAATTATTTTTTCAATTGAGAGAGAGAAAGATAATGGCAGGAATTCTCTTATCCCATTTTCTGCAACTGCAATAACTTCTTTGTCTCTCCATCCCCAAAAAAAGAGATTGTCCACATTTCATGGGGCCAAATCTCATCAATTTTTTCACATCAGATAATAACATAGATATTTATTTAGTGTAATATGGTACAGCATTGTGCTACATCATAGGCACATTGGGAATAGAAGTACAACATGCTAATATGCCATGGATGATCCACATATCCAGGTCAGGTGCCGATGAGCACACTAAACTATCCATATGGCCGAGAGCCCTCAATCCAAGCACAACAACATAGTTATCAAGGTGCACTCTACCATTGAGCTAATAGCCTGTATTTCTTGACCTACTAGTGGCCAAACTACCCGGACACTGGGTCCAATATGAATATGATAGCATAGCTATGCTTCATAATTGGAAAAATGAGCACCATGGAAGTATATGCCACTCAATCAAAAGAAAGATAATGGAGAATTGACATAATGAGTATTGAATACCTTTTGGAAGATCTCCAAATCAATAGTATGACTATCGAAATTGTGAGCATCACCATATGCGTTCTAGATCCAAATGCTAGTACCAAGGCCCTTTAGTGTCCTAGTCGAGAATTGGGACCTCATAGTCGCTAGCCAATATGCTTCTCTCTCATGCCTTTTTTCATTCATGATTTGATATTCTGGTGTCCTAGGCATAGAGAAGCCACACCAATCCATCCCAAACTTGGTGGTTAAACTCTACTATGGTGATGATACTGTATTTGATTTACTTTAATTTGTAATTTGTTTTCTTAACATTGGATTTATACTAACAATAGTGCATTAAAGAAATATAATTCAACATATATATAATAATATATATATATAGAGAGAGAGATGGAAAAATTCTTTCAACATAACCTTTTTTTACCGTTTCAACAAACAAAGGAGGAAAATGAGCATGTAACCATGGTGGCATGCGAAGTGGATTTCGCCTATCTATCACATAAATGTGTAACCATGGTGAAGGTATGCCAGAATTTACCACATAGATCGCATTGATTTTGGATTATGTGTTATAAAGACTTGTGCGATTTTCTGAAAAACATGCCTGTATGTATGTATGCATGCATGTATGCATATATTGCACTTAGAATTCACTACAATGAATCTATTCAATGCGTTGGAAGGTACAAGCTTGGAGATCTTGATAAGTAGCTGCTTAACCAAAGATTATTATAGTGCCATAAGCTGATCGGTTGATGGCTTTGGTAGAGCTGCAATCACGTATTCAGAAGTTGGGTGTAGAAAGGAAACAATATGCTGTGGTTACAATCGAGAACAAGTGGCTGGGACTGGAGGAAAGATAAGCTAGCATATTGTGTACTACAAAAGTTAAGAGGCCTTGGAATCTAATACAATGATAAAATTAGCAAAGAAGATCATAAACAATATGAGTTTTATGTACCTAAAGCTCATCAACAAGAAACATATAGGAAAGGTTTTTGAGGGGGCCTTAGCTCCCACCTTAGCGTCGTACCAAAATTTTCTTACTATCGTTTTCATTTCCCTCGGAGGAAGCTCTTTAGCTTCCTCTTCAGGACACTACTAAAAATTTTCTTGATATAGTTATAACCATGGTTTGCTGTACCGCCCCATATAGATTGTACTTCTGTACCATATTAGGTGGGAACTGGTACGGAACTCGAGTTCGGGTCAATACAGGCCCCACACCGTGGTGTACTAAGATGAGTATCAACCTAAACCGAGGAGTACCAAGATAAAAAGTGAGAAAAATTATTAAAAGACTGTTTCGGTATAGGGGTGTGTACTAATACTATATCGTACCGACTGTACCGAACTAATAAAGTATCAGAATGGTACCCGGTACCGAGATTGCGGATCTTGATTATAACTTTATTGCAGCTGTTTTGGTACAGGGATGCGTACCATACTATACTGTACCGAACCAATAAGATATCGGTATGATACCTGGTACCGAGATTACGGACCTTGGTTATAACTCTATTGTAGCTTTTCCAAGACAACCGAAATCTTCAATTATTATATTATTTTAAGAGTTCCTCTTACTTTTTATATTAAAAGTATCTTACATATTTCTTCCCAAGCACTTATATTTACTGCTACCCCTCTCTTTTACCCAAATGTGCAACAGATTTTTCTCTTATTTCATGATGACTAAGCAGTCATATATACCAATAACCCACAGCTATGCCTATCCATACTAGGCAAGTCATCACATAAAATTTACCTACACCGAAGGGAAAAATAACAGAAATATCTTAAAGTTAGTAGCTAAATGGTACAACTGGACCCTCATTGCATGGCATAACAATTGATTCATGTTCAAATAAGTTACAAGCCAGGTATATCCTCATGGATAACTGATAAAACAAGCGAAACAGCAATATTTTAACTCCTGTATATATTCTGTCAATAAAATCATTGGAATGTAAAAAATCATAACAATTGATCATTTGGACAGATCAATGTGGCCTTTCATTCCCCAATAGTCATGGATTTGTTTGGAATCTTGCATATCAATAGCATTCTGTGAAATAATAATATAAAGGACATGGATTTCAGGCACAGTATGAAACAAAAGATAACAAAGGTTTTAACAAAATTCTAATGTATTCCATATAATTCCTACAAGTACAGGAAACTTCCTACTGCAGCTCAAGGCATAACACAAGAAAGAAAAAGAAGATTAAAATCATTTATAAAAGAAGAGTTGTTCATATTATTCATTATATAGTTTAAACATTCTAGCTATATTTCCAACACGAATTTTATCAACTTTGTGTAGACAAATAACAAACCAGACAAGGTGTGTTCAGATTGTGGAGTATTATTATCTTTTGGTTACCAGAAGTATCATAAGAATTCCGCCAACAAAAGGAGAAATTGGTACTTACTTGTCCAATATTGTACGTGAAAGCATTCAAGAGAGCTGCAGCAAGATCCTCTGCTTTGTAGTCTGAAAGCTTGTTTGAACTTACCTTTCCAAAGCTGGAAGCAGTTGTAGATGCTGGAAGACCATGCTATGATGATTAAAACAAATAAGATGTAATTACTAAACCTATAACACAGAAGGAAACACAATTTAAATTAGATTCACCATAAAGTTGTACAACATCGATCACTCAACTAGATTTCAGGTTCAGAAAAACAAAGCAAGAATCTAGTTTTAATTGTCGCCCCAACTTTCTTTGTGCTTGACTCTAAGATCTAAATGTCTGCCAGTAATTGTTCATGTTATTGTTATCGTTATTCTTTTTCTTCCCCTTAATCAAGACCTACCTTTATTCTCCCCTCTCCCTACATGCCCTAGGCTCCTTGTTCCATCCCTTTTCCTCTTCTTTGGCTCTCCCAAGCAGCAAACGATGCAATAATGACAGACAAACAGCGGCGACAGACAAGGCAGCAGTGGTGGACAATAATCTATCCTCACCACTCTTAGGTACATCCTCTCTCGCCCCCTTCTCATTATATCTATCCATCTCTATCCCCTTGCCCATTCCCACCCTCCTCCACTCTCACTGTTTCCGTTAACCACCTTGATAGGTGGCGAGCACGTTCTCATGCTCCCTCCTTTGCTCATTCCCCCCTCTTTTTGAGGCAGATGAGAGAGAGTGAGGCAGATGAGAGAGAGAGTGTGTGAGCCCTTCCCAATCCCTCCCCTCCCTCCCTAGGGCCTCCCGATCTCCTTCCTACACTCTCTCCATCTCTCTCTACCCCCTCCCTCTTGATCCCTCGATCTCTCTAAAGGATCTCTTGAATATGGAGGATTGGGGCCGTTTTGGGCTTTGGGTTGTGCTTCATTTTGGGCTCAGGTTGGGCTTGGGCTAGAACTTGCAAAGGCCTTTTTGGCTCAAGCCTGGCCTAAAGCCCAAAAATATTTTTTGGGCTGGTTTCAAGTCAAAAAGGAAACTTGACCAGACCGAGCTCATTACTAGGCCTAAATAAAGAGATACTATATAATATTTCAAAGAAGGTGACTGCAAAGTAAACAATAAATAATATTTTGTGCAACTCGTAAACCAAATTCTAGTAATCAAATATTTTACCTACCAAAGAAAACCATTAATTAGTATCTACTGATGTTAAAAGATGCCACACATGTAAGCATATGTAAGCTGAACATTGCTAGAGATTATAAACAAAAAAGAAAATATACCTTTGGATAACCTAGTTCCCCATATATATCCCCCACAGTCAAGTCCACAGATAGATTATTTCCTTGCTGGCTCAACTGTAGGAACTCTTCATAACTACAACAAGAAGAAATCAAATATTTCATGATGAAAAATTTAAGCTAATAAGGGGAAAAACTTGGTAGAAAATCAATACCTTGTACACCCTGTTAACAGCCTTGCAAGACCAAGAATAGTACCACCACCTAGATGTGTCCCAATGATACGCTCAAACTTCCCCTTGCCAATCACCTGTTTTATATTCCATATAATGAATTGCTACAATATAATGAAAAATCTAATTATCAAAGAAACTAGAACAATCAACTGTAGTAGTAATAATAAGAGTTACCTCAACCATACTAACACCTGAGCCAATATTGACAAGAAGATATGGAAATATGTTGCTTTCGCTATGTTCAGTTATCAACATTCCATCAGGAATTTTAGAACTTTCATGGCAATTTTCCTGCACCAACAATGTTAAAATATAAGAAACTCAGAATTTACCAAGGACCATCTGCTAGGATGGGCACTAAAAAATTGCAAATGCCTATCTTGCTGTCAAAACAAGGGGCAATTTTTGTAATTCGCGAACTGTTTTGTCTCATAAGATGAACATCATTCCTTCTAATATTACCAAGATGTATGGTGCAGACCAATTGCCGACTTCGTAATCTGTCACTACTCACCATGTCCATTATTATTTAATAGTACAATATATTAGAACTTGCAACAGCAGTTTAGGGGTTACACCTTTACCAAAACAGAGCATCAAGATATTCAAATGAAGTTGGGATAGGTAGTTGCAAGTATGACTTTCAGTATTTCCTTTTATTGGATAGGATAGATCAAATCATTAGAGTGGACATTTCCACCTCAAGAAAGGAATCAATTGGTTACTTAGATATAATACAACATTTTGAGAGATACAAAAATACTCACAAAAGAAAAGAAATCAAACACAACAAATAATTCTCAAGTATTTTCCAAAAGAAATGCTCGTAAATTATCCTTAATTGAAAAACTTCCTCTTCCTCCAAGTCCAAATACCTATATGCATATACAGGCTGAAATCAGGAAGGCTGAATGAATCAAAAAGAAAAGGCCATGACAAACCCATCTCAAAATGTTATAGGCCTTTGGGTTAGCCTGATGCCTTAAGCTAAAGTCAGACCCTACCCAAAGCCATATATAAATCTGAAAGTTAACTGGAGAAAGGTAGTCACTAAATAAGAGATACTAGAATTCTATTTTGTAATTGGGAGAAGTTGTACTCAAGGTTGATGGACTCAGAAAGGATAAATTCACCAAAACTAAAAATATCTGATAGCTTGTAACTATTGGCCCTTAGGTCCTGGTGACATGGATCAACCTAATTGTGCAGTAGTCATGTTTGTTCCCAAGATCCATAATACGAGCCACATTTAAAAGTGGGAAAGGAAAAGAAATTTGAAAATATTGACAAAATATCCGCAAAATAAAATAAAATTCTGCACAGATTTATTACCTGAGATAGATTGTATTTTATGTTGGTACATATCTTGTACATTATCACACTCGCATACTCATTAGACGGCTGTAGTCCATCTAAGCTGTCTATACATGGGGCTATTGCACCAATAATTGATTCTGTCATCTTATATTGAAGTAGCCTGTCACGACCCCCGCCCCGTTCCCGGCGGGCCGCCGCGACGGTCCTAGGGTGCGGGTAGGCATAAGGCCACCAGCCACCACGTAAAACCCTACTACCTATCAATCATCCATAAATTCTGAAAAATTTTGGCATGATGCATGCACAAAATGATCACCTTTCCTATGGTGACCTGTCAGGATTATCTCAATACATATAACACACTACCTGTCAGAGCAGTAATCACATAATCTGTCACATAATAAACCTGGACAATATATAGCAATACATTATCACAGGCACACAACTGATCTGCACACACATATATATATACATGCTTCCCAATCCATCCATGGTCAACCCATATCCACAACAGGATCTATGACTGTAACTATACACTATATACAACAGAAGGTTTATAATACACCAAAAGGGTATAAACCTCTATCTACATTATACTATACTATGGAGCGGCACAGCTAACAGGCAATCACTAATCCTGCTCCTCTCTATACAATACCTGCCCTGCAATCAAAAACACCAAACTGGGGAGTGAGTATATAAATACTCAGTGAGTGGAGTAGAGAGTACTATGCACATGAGACCAGATATAATCATGGCTCGAGGTGAAATCTCAAGATCAATAATAAGATGAACATGATCTCAACATAGAGAATATGGAGTAAGTCATCAATATCACCACAATCAATATCAACTCATCTGAAGCATATATGGAATAATCAAGTCAACATATATGCTACTCATGAATATGCTCAACATGTCATAGTACTGAATCATGTAAATCAGGTGTCAATAGGCTGAATCATCAACAAGACAGCTATCGGGAGGTGGGTTTTACGCCCCAGGCGAACCAGCAACAACTCTCTACTGCCATATGCATACATCGAATATGACACCACACCAATATGTAAATCATCACTAGACAGCTGTCGGGAGGTGGGTTTTACGCCCCAGGCGAACCAGCAACAACTCCCTACTGTCACATGCATATGCAGGATAAGACACCATACCGATAACATAAATGCTAGACAGCTGTCGGGAGGTGGGTTTTACGCCCCAGGCGAACCAGCAACAACTCCCTACTGTCACATGCATATGCAGGATAAGACACCATACCGATAACATAAATGCTAGACAGCTATCGGGAGGTGGGTTTTACGCCCCAGGCGAACCAGCAACAACTCTCTACTGCCATATGCATACATCGAATATGACACCACACCAATATGTAAATCATCACTAGACAGCTGTCGGGAGGTGGGTTTTACGCCCCAGGCGAACCAGCAACAACTCCCTACTGTCACATGCATATGCAGGATAAGACACCATACCGATAACATAAATGCTAGACAGCTGTCGGGAGGTGGGTTTTACGCCCCAGGCGAACCAGCAACAACTCCCTACTGTCACATGCATATGCAGGATAAGACACCATACCGATAACATAAATGCTAGACAGCTATCGGGAGGTGGGTTTTACGCCCCAGGCGAACCAGCAACAACTCCCTACTGTCACATGCATATGCAGGATAAGACACCACACTGATCATATAAATGCCGGCCAGTATCCAGAACAGAAATCCATCTCACATCTACATACTAAACGGCACCTCGCGGGAATTCTACATCCGCGGAAAGCCATACTGCACCTCGCGGGGTCTTACTATGCCCGGCGGCAAGCAGAATATAAGTCGTAGGACCGGCCGATCCTACGCCTAGGGCCGTGTCCCCCCCTAGGAAGGGACTGGGCTCCGCCCACCCAGAAGGCTACTATGTGCACAAAGGCCGATGTTCAACCCCCATCGACTATAGGTGTCCTGCAGATACTGCCAAGCCATGCATAAATGCCATAATGCACCCTCCCAATACTCTACTAAAAAGGAGTATGATCAAGACTACCGCTCACTCGACTCCGACCCAATCATAAACTAACATCAGGGTTGGGAGTGAGGGGTCAAGGATGTACAATGCAACTCAATATACCACTGAAATGGGCTCTACAAATCTTTGAAATAGAGGAAATAAAATCAATTTACAAAAGAAATCATTTCACAATTCGGAATCAATTTGATTACTCATCAACCCCTCGTAATTCCTCTCAATGTTCCCTCAAATGCATGTACAGAATAATCAAGCATGGAGAATCAAGATTATAGAGGAATCTACTACAATATTAATCAATATGCTCAAGTGGAATCAATTCACACTTGGCGACATTCATGAAAATGAATTAAGGATGCTCATAGTGCAAAGTACATGACTCCCACTCACCTGTCAATCTGGCACAGCCCTGATACGCCTCCAAAAATCTACAGCAGGCAGTGGGGAACTTCTTCCTCTTGTTCCCTAGCTTCTTGCCCAACTGTGACATGCATTTACAATACATTTAGTCTTGTATCAAGGGCTATAATCTACGTGCCAATTATAACATAGGAAACTTTAATTGATTCAACTCCCATGTTCTCTAAATCTTTTCTTTTCTTTCTTTTTTTTCCTTTTTAATTAATTAACTCACCATTTATGTGTATTAGGGACTCCTTTGCATGAGTACAAGGTCCCTTTTAGCTTGATCTAGGCTTAATACTCTATTATAGCATGAAATCCCCTATTTTCCACCCGGATGAACAGTAACCCGAACTGACAGTGGGTTACTTCATCCTGGGTTTTGATCCACTTTCCAAACTCCAAATTTGATGAAATTTTTACCTAACATTCTACACTCATAGGGGATTCCAAAGAGATAACATGCATCATCATCGGAGGCCGTTTGACCCCCTAAATAATTTGCCGAAGCTGGGACTTCGACACGGTTTTTCCGTAGTGCCGGAAAAATTTGTCAAAATCCGATTCTTCTTCTTTTAACCACCTCTACAACCCTTATCCGACCCCTCTAGACTATATCCACCCTTTGTATAGCCTAATGTCATCAAAAGACTAGATAGGGATGGATATTTACCTTTTTCTTTTTGGAAATCGAGGTCCTTGCGTAGAGGGGAAGGAGATCTACGTTTTTCCCTTCAGCTGGAAGTGCAACCGGGATCCCTTTCCTCCTTGAATCCCCTTCCTCTTCTTCTTTCTTCTTCTTCTTCTTCTCTTTTTCTTTCTTTCTTTCCTCTGTTTCACGCCTGAGAACCCCCTCCCTCTTTCTCTCGGTTTGATTCCAAAAGCCAGCTCAAACCCTCCAATTAAATCACATCAAGACACTATTCACCCTTTGTTTAATATTATTAAATTCCCATTTTGCCCCTAACACTTCAACATATCTACCGTTATGCCATTAACTTTTGATTCCTTCCAATTTTACCCTACCACTTCAATGCATCTACAACTATGCCATTATCTTTTGATTCTTTCCTATTTTACCCCTTATATTAATTGAAAAGGACTATTCTATCCCTTTTTATATATAAAAAAAAAATTTGGGGTTATTACATCCTCCCCCCCTTATATAAAATTCGTCCTCGAATTTAAAAGAGTAAATTACCTGTCATAGCTGCATTCGATGTCTGTGCCTCCTGTGGATTTACCGTGAACACCCTTCCTTGCCCTCTGCCTACTGGAGCTGACAGTTGAGATGGTCCAGCACTCTGCTGTGATGTTTGTGCTTGACCTCTACCTCTGCCTACAGGCTCCCTACTACTAGGCCTGTCCATCTGCACAGAAGGATAGGATGCCAAAGGCACAAACTGCTGGGTGGCACCCTGCGGGCATTCTCTGACAAAATGACCCGGCTGTCCACATCTGTAGCACACTCCCTGACCCATTCTACATCTGCCAGGGTGCTGCTTCCCACATATGCCACATACTGGCCATGATTGGAACCTAGATTCAGTTCTGGCCATAGTGACTGGAGGACGAGGTACTGATGGTAGAAAAGTATCTTGTGATTGACCTCTTTTCCTCCATTTCCTCTTACGTGGGACAGGTGGAGCTAAGCGTACAGACTGCTCCATCGGGCCCTCCGAGAGATCTACTCCCTCAGATCTATCTCTACTGCTTTGCCCTTTCCCCATACTCATTCAGCTCTTTCCTCTTTGTTTCTGGTCTCCCACTGTTTTGCTTTATCAATCAGCCTAGATAAGGTGGGGACCTCTACTGCCAGTACTGCATTATAAAGCGGGGAAATCAGACCCCGCCTGAATCTTTCTATCCTGGCAGCTTCAGTGGGGATGATGTAAGGAGCATACTTCCCCAATCTAGTGAACTCACGAGCGTACTCAGATACGCTCATTCCGGGCATCTGCTTCAGCCTCTCAAACTGAAGAGCCCGATTCTGCCTCTCAACCGGAGACAAAAACTCATCCATCACTGCTTGCCTGAACTCTTCCCAGGTTGGAGGATTCCTACTGTACAATTTGTCCTCCACTTGTCTCTGGTACCAGCCCCAGGCATCTTCTTTCATTGTGAGCCCTACAAGTTCTATTGCCCTTGCATCAGAACAGGGCAGTCTCCGTATCATCTTTTCAGTCTCCTCCAGGAATCTCTGAGGATCTTCACCTTCTTCCCCCTTAAACTCTGGGGTTCTGAGCCTCAGAAATTTCTGTACAGTAATTCCCTCATCATCTAGAGCTCGCCTGGCCAAACTTCTTGGCACAGGTACAGGAGGTGGAATGGATACTACTGACGGGGCAGGAGGTTTCCCCCGAGCAATCTGCTCTCTCAGAGCCTGATTCTCCGCCAGTAACTGTTCCATCAATGCATCTCTATTTCCTACCTCCCCTTGATCATCAACTCTCCGCCTGTCTGCAGGAGGAGATTTTTCTCTTTGGGGCTCGATATGTGTGGAACCCGCATCCAATGCTATATCTGGCTCCATCCTCCTTCCAGGACGAGCAGATCCTCTCCTTGGAGGTATTCTTTATATGTCTCTAAAAGAGTTAAAAAGAGAGGGCAGTCGTTACATACTGAGTCATAATATATTTTACTGAATTGTAAATGACTCATAAATTAACATACAGAAAAACCTTATGCTCCATAGTATAATCCTATACTTAATCCTGACTCACCCTATTGCTCTGACAGAACTCTTCTTAACCTTTGCTCTGATACCAAGCTTTGTCACGACCCCCGCCCCGTTCCCGGCGGGCCGCCGCGACGGTCCTAGGGTGCGGGTAGGCATAAGGCCACCAGCCACCACGTAAAACCCTACTACCTATCAATCATCCATAAATTCTGAAAAATTTTGGCATGATGCATGCACAAAATGATCACCTTTCCTATGGTGACCTGTCAGGATTATCTCAATACATATAACACACTACCTGTCAGAGCAGTAATCACATAATCTGTCACATAATAAACCTGGACAATATATAGCAATACATTATCACAGGCACACAACTGATCTGCACACACATATATATATACATGCTTCCCAATCCATCCATGGTCAACCCATATCCACAACAGGATCTATGACTGTAACTATACACTATATACAACAGAAGGTTTATAATACACCAAAAGGGTATAAACCTCTATCTACATTATACTATACTATGGAGCGGCACAGCTAACAGGCAATCACTAATCCTGCTCCTCTCTATACAATACCTGCCCTGCAATCAAAAACACCAAACTGGGGAGTGAGTATATAAATACTCAGTGAGTGGAGTAGAGAGTACTATGCACATGAGACCAGATATAATCATGGCTCGAGGTGAAATCTCAAGATCAATAATAAGATGAACATGATCTCAACATAGAGAATATGGAGTAAGTCATCAATATCACCACAATCAATATCAACTCATCTGAAGCATATATGGAATAATCAAGTCAACATATATGCTACTCATGAATATGCTCAACATGTCATAGTACTGAATCATGTAAATCAGGTGTCAATAGGCTGAATCATCAACAAGACAGCTATCGGGAGGTGGGTTTTACGCCCCAGGCGAACCAGCAACAACTCCCTACTGCCATATGCATACATCGAATATGACACCACACCAATATGTAAATCATCACTAGACAGCTGTCGGGAGGTGGGTTTTACGCCCCAGGCGAACCAGCAACAACTCCCTACTGTCACATGCATATGCAGGATAAGACACCATACCGATAACATAAATGCTAGACAGCTGTCGGGAGGTGGGTTTTACGCCCCAGGCGAACCAGCAACAACTCCCTACTGTCACATGCATATGCAGGATAAGACACCATACCGATAACATAAATGCTAGACAGCTATCGGGAGGTGGGTTTTACGCCCCAGGCGAACCAGCAACAACTCCCTACTGCCATATGCATACATCGAATATGACACCACACCAATATGTAAATCATCACTAGACAGCTGTCGGGAGGTGGGTTTTACGCCCCAGGCGAACCAGCAACAACTCCCTACTGTCACATGCATATGCAGGATAAGACACCATACCGATAACATAAATGCTAGACAGCTGTCGGGAGGTGGGTTTTACGCCCCAGGCGAACCAGCAACAACTCCCTACTGTCACATGCATATGCAGGATAAGACACCATACCGATAACATAAATGCTAGACAGCTATCGGGAGGTGGGTTTTACGCCCCAGGCGAACCAGCAACAACTCCCTACTGTCACATGCATATGCAGGATAAGACACCACACTGATCATATAAATGCCGGCCAGTATCCAGAACAGAAATCCATCTCACATCTACATACTAAACGGCACCTCGCGGGAATTCTACATCCGCGGAAAGCCATACTGCACCTCGCGGGGTCTTACTATGCCCGGCGGCAAGCAGAATATAAGTCGTAGGACCGGCCGATCCTACGCCTAGGGCCGTGTCCCCCCCTAGGAAGGGACTGGGCTCCGCCCACCCAGAAGGCTACTATGTGCACAAAGGCCGATGTTCAACCCCCATCGACTATAGGTGTCCTGCAGATACTGCCAAGCCATGCATAAATGCCATAATGCACCCTCCCAATACTCTACTAAAAAGGAGTATGATCAAGACTACCGCTCACTCGACTCCGACCCAATCATAAACTAACATCAGGGTTGGGAGTGAGGGGTCAAGGAAGTACAATGCAACTCAATATACCACTGAAATGGGCTCTACAAATCTTTGAAATAGAGGAAATAAAATCAATTTACAAAAGAAATCATTTCACAATTCGGAATCAATTTGATTACTCATCAACCCCTCGTAATTCCTCTCAATGTTCCCTCAAATGCATGTACAGAATAATCAAGCATGGAGAATCAAGATTATAGAGGAATCTACTACAATATTAATCAATATGCTCAAGTGGAATCAATTCACACTTGGCGACATTCATGAAAATGAATTAAGGATGCTCATAGTGCAAAGTACATGACTCCCACTCACCTGTCAATCTGGCACAGCCCTGATACGCCTCCAAAAATCTACAGCAGGCAGTGGGGAACTTCTTCCTCTTGTTCCCTAGCTTCTTGCCCAACTGTGACATGCATTTACAATACATTTAGTCTTGTATCAAGGGCTATAATCTACGTGCCAATTATAACATAGGAAACTTTAATTGATTCAACTCCCATGTTCTCTAAATCTTTTCTTTTCTTTCTTTTTTTTCCTTTTTAATTAATTAACTCACCATTTATGTGTATTAGGGACTCCTTTGCATGAGTACAAGGTCCCTTTTAGCTTGATCTAGGCTTAATACTCTATTATAGCATGAAATCCCCTATTTTCCACCCGGATGAACAGTAACCCGAACTGACAGTGGGTTACTTCATCCTGGGTTTGATCCACTTTCCAAACTCCAAATTTGATGAAATTTTTACCTAACATTCTACACTCATAGGGGATTCCAAAGAGATAACATGCATCATCATCGGAGGCCGTTTGACCCCCTAAATAATTTGCCGAAGCTGGGACTTCGACACGGTTTTTCCGTAGTGCCGGAAAAATTTGTCAAAATCCGATTCTTCTTCTTTTAACCACCTCTACAACCCTTATCCGACCCCTCTAGACTATATCCACCCTTTGTATAGCCTAATGTCATCAAAAGACTAGATAGGGATGGATATTTACCTTTTTCTTTTTGGAAATCGAGGTCCTTGCGTAGAGGGGAAGGAGATCTACGTTTTTCCCTTCAGCTGGAAGTGCAACCGGGATCCCTTTCCTCCTTGAATCCCCTTCCTCTTCTTCTTTCTTCTTCTTCTTCTTCTCTTTTTCTTTCTTTCTTTCCTCTGTTTCACGCCTGAGAACCCCCTCCCTCTTTCTCTCGGTTTGATTCCAAAAGCCAGCTCAAACCCTCCAATTAAATCACATCAAGACACTATTCACCCTTTGTTTAATATTATTAAATTCCCATTTTGCCCCTAACACTTCAACATATCTACCGTTATGCCATTAACTTTTGATTCCTTCCAATTTTACCCTACCACTTCAATGCATCTACAACTATGCCATTATCTTTTGATTCTTTCCTATTTTACCCCTTATATTAATTGAAAAGGACTATTCTATCCCTTTTTATATATAAAAAAAAAATTTGGGGTTATTACATAGCCTTCCAAACTTTTCACTGTAGAAGGCATTAGAGCATCAAATTCTGTTCTAATTTCATCACAATGACTTTGGAGACTTGTCATGTGACTAACATAAATGAATATCTAACACCAGATTAATTTCTGCATTGTTAACTTGGTGAGGAAAACTCAAAGACAAATCTCAGTAAGTAATTATCAGATATCTATGACACATGACAGGACTATATGGATCTAAAACACCTGTTCAGGAGGAATAGGGATTCAGCATCCAGTCACAGTCTACCTACAAAATCTAGCAAATCAAATGTCCTTTTAAACTTGTTGAACAAAGCATGACAGAATTCTTTTACCTTTTTCTCCTATTCCTGAATCCCAGATATTGAATCATTATAAGCGGTGCATCAAACTAGCTTGCCTGACTGTGTCTAATTTTCTATCCTTGAACTTTGACAGTCACCAAAGGATCATTTTGACCCTTTAAAAGGTTAGATCCCTTTACTAAGCAGGGCAGGTTGTCTCCCATATTAATATACTATGGTCAGAGTTATAATTGATCCTAATTCTGCCCACTCATTTGTATCATCTCATTTTACTTGCCACTTGAAATGGAATCTGGAACAGCTAGATTGTTGTCTGTCAGTATCTATTCCTATTGAGGATTCCTTGCCTACAAAACTTGTCTATAAGTCATGTGTGGTATGTGTAGAAGGTAGGGAACTAACTGTTGACCTAACCATCTGAGATATTCAAGATTTTGATGTGATTTTAGGGATAGATTGATTAGCAGCCTACCATGATTGTTGGTTGTTTCAGTAAGAAAGTTACCCCTAACCAACAAGTGTTCCAATTTGTCGGTATTAGAGGGTCAACCCTCCTTGTGTTCCATCTTCCATTCAGGCTAAGTGTCTCCTTTTAAAACTATAGACAAGAAGAGTTGCTTTGAAGTTCTTCATCAACCAAAAAGATACAGGATACAAAATGATAGAATAAACATGACCTTTCATTTACTAAATATTTTAATAATCAATCCTTATGCAATCTTATAGGTGAATAGTGAATAGATCTAGATGATTTACCAGCTTCACTTGCTCTTTTACATCTTCAAGTGTCAAGTCATCCACATCAAGATTTTCATAGCTCATTAAAGCACCTAGAGCTCCTAAAAACCCCTCATGGCGCAAAAAAATTGCTTGCATTTGGCCTTTGGACCTGAAAGATTATTAGAAAAAATGCCCGCAGAAATCTTAGCAAATCATCTTTATTAGAAAGCTCAATACAACTTCCAAAACAAAATACTAGTTTTGAACCACTATATTCAGATTACCATAAAGTGAAATGATGATTTCCCAAAAAAAAAAATAGTAGTTACCAATAATCAATTGCATAAGAAATGTTGTCCATTGTACTAGCATGGCCACGAATGTATGATCCTCCAAAAAAGACCCTTTTGAGCCCTAAGAGTGCTGCTACAAGGAAAGAGATCTGACACATACAGATCAAGAATAAGAACCAACAAAACCCTTTTTCCAAGTAAAATGACTAATAATTTTACTAATTGAACTTTGTACAACAGGCATGAAAGGACCATAACAGATATAAATAACGCTCCTACAAGGTGGATGCTAGAATTTATTAAACATAGTAAAAGTGAACCTACTGTAGTTAGAGATTCAGATGTAATGAAATATACAATGTAGGACAAGATTTAACTATCGCAAAATATGTTAATATGATTGGATGCTCATATAGAAGTAGTACCTTTGGAAGGTTATATTACGTTTTTTCTGGATTTTTAACCTTTGCTCCAGTGTATGATAACAAATGTTTTTGTTAACATCCTGTCCAAGTTATAAATTGGGCCTTTCGCTTCACATGAGAGGAAGGACAAAAAGGCAATAGGAAAAGGTCCAGGCCATCTAAAATAGAAACAAAGTTTTCCCAAGAAGGTGCAGCCATGTTTATAAAGGCAAAGAAACAGATGTATACACACAATATATCAGCATATATCAATGCATATGAAAGAGATACACACTGATACAAATTGATAAATATCAATGCTTGCCAGCAAAGTTATGGAAACATTCACCCCTGTGCTTTCCGATAACCTATAACATAGTATGTACGTAGATACAATGCAGATGGGCACTTTGATCCCAAGGTCTTGGGTTGATTATTTTGAGATGTTCTTACCAGAAACTCAAACTATAATTAGATGTGTTATTATGTTGACTACTTTGAATTGGCTTGTGTATCGACTAAATGCGAAGACTAGCTTCCAATAGAGATGTATGGGAACAAAATGGTCAAGTGAAAAGTTAATATATGCTCCAAAACAATCACTGAGAAAATCAGTAAAGTAGTTGTGGTGTATGGACTTAGTAAAATGAAAAAAATTATCTCTGTGTTAGTTGATAGCAATTTTTTCAGCATATTGTTCTAAAGCAAATGCAGCTGATACTGTCATATTTGGAAGAAATATAGAAGGTATTCAAAAGTTAAAACATTCTCTACATAAATATTTTCAGATGAGGGATTTGGAAAATCTCACACTTTCTACTGAAAGTACATAACTAGAAGATATCAGGAGTAAAGAAATTGTTGATCTGTACCATGGGAGCTATCTACCATTCTATGAGAAATCCACGGAACCAAGCTTGTAAAGACTATAGAAGTCCTCAATCTAAAAGTAACCATTGATCAAGGAACACATCTGGAAGACCAAGAGAAGTGCACCATACATAACAAGGCAGGCAAATTGAATATTTGATAATTGCATGATTAGATACCATGCTTTAGCATTGTCACTCAATTCATGCATCAGCCTAAAAACCTTGACTTGATGCTATGGTTCATATCTTTTCAATATCTAAAAGGGATCTGAGCTGCAGATTGGACAAGATTGCAGTTCGTACAAGTTTGATTAAAGTTATTGCACCTTTGTCGAAGGATACGTGGATGAAAAAGAGCAAAGCATGGTTATCACTTGTCAGGTCAGCATTGTAGCATATCATGCATGAAGTCACATAGTTAAAGACACCTATCATCAAGATGAGCTTCCTGGCTAAACATCTACAGATGTGATATTGTGAGAACTAAGCTATTGGATTTATGACCAAGTGTCATGAAAAAACTAATCATATTGAGGTGTATGTCATTTCATTAAAGAGAAGATAGAGATAAAGAAGTTGTCACCTCCAATAAAAAGGGTGTCCAATACACGAGATTCCAGCCACTATGGGGTTTGGGGAGAGTCAAATGTATGCACAACCTTACCCCCATGTGCGGAGAAGCTATTTCCGTGTTTTGAATCCGTGACATCCAGGTCATAGTAGAGCAACCTTATTGTTTCACCAAGGCCTATCCTCAAGTTGCCTCCTCTAATATCAAATCAAAATCAGGAAATACTTTCATAAAATCCTTTGAAGTATGTGAGGACCTGCATAGATGTTTGTCCAGTCCCACGTTAGGGCATTCATCAAGAAGGTCTTTCAAGGCTAGCCCTTTCATGAGATTCTAGGCCATCACAAATGGTATTAGTGCCAATCATCCCAAGACCAACATGCAGCAAGGGGTCACTATGGCATGGGCTTTTTTGGGGCTAACCATGAGTCTGTTGTGGGGTTTGTGATTGGACCCTTCCCTTAGTGAGGACATCAAGAGGAGGAGTGTGTGGACCATGGTATGCTGAACCGGCATGTAACGGCCGGTTCAGCATGTAACGGCTGGTTCAGTACGTATCGGACCGGTCCGGTACCATGGTGGAAAATGGTTTCGGCCCCATACATACCGGTCCGGTACCATGGTGGAAAATAGTTTCGGCCCCTATGGGGCCGAAACCGAGCGGTATAGAGGGCATACCGGTGCGAACCGGTACAAGCCCAGTACCACCTTGTATCGATGCAAACCGGACCAGTTCGCATCGGTATGCCTTCATTTTGCCACAGCGCGTGGGCGCTATGGCTTTTTTGACCATTCTAGCGCAGCGAACACTAACTTTGCCTCAAGAAGAAATCATGTTCCTGGAGTTATTCAAGCTACTGGAGTGGTATTCACTTCAGCGTCACCCGAGAGCTTGCAAGCCATGGAAGGCCTTAATCTTGCCTAAAGCACGCGGCGATGTGACCTAAAGTGGTCCAAAGTGGCCCTAAACATAGAAACATAAAAAAAAACATGAAAAAAAATCAACAAAACAACAAAAATAGCCGAAACCCATCCGAACCAGTGGTACGGGTTCGGTACGGCCCGAACCAGTACCATACCGGTCCGGTAGGCCACCGGTATGTCTACCGGTACCGGTTTGGCAGACATTGGTGTGGACTCATCCGAACATGTGTCTAATCCCACATCAAGTCGGTGTTGGAGAGGACTTGGGTACTTAATTATGACCCCAAGTAGTAACTTATTGGCCAGCCCTTTTTGGGTGAGGTTGTAGTTATTACAAAGTAAATAACTACAAGATTCCTGACCTGACTTAATGTCCTCTTTCACAAGACATTTGGTTGAGAAGGATTTGGTAAAGCTGACCCCCGCTTAAGAGTTCATAAGAGCGAGTTGAGGTCTTGACTTACACAGCCAGGGGCCCAAATTGGTGGTGGAAAGATAGAAACCCCAATGCAACGAGCTGCTTTATAAAAGATCAACCATAATTAGCAAATTTATGAGCTAAATAGCTAACTCAGATTTTTGTCGTGCAATTGGGCCTTAGAAGTATTTTTGAGCCTAGACTTGGCTGAACTTTAGATTTTAACTGCCTAAAGTGGCCAGATCCTGACGTCAAAGGACATATTGTCCTCTACACACCTAAGTGCTTGCCCTAAGCTTATAATAAGAGAAATATGGGAATGCACATGACTAGTCTCTGCAGTTTCGTACTTACCATTTATTCCCTTCTTCTCTTCTGTTTTGCATTTGCTCATCTCTCCAATTCTTCTATCCTTACTTACACCTCTAATTTTAAGGGGACAATATCACATCTCTTTTCCAAAAGATCAGTAAGCACTCTTCGGAAGGTTTTTATCCCTTCAAGTTACCACAAAGTTGATTCTAATAGTTTGGTGAAAAATCTTTAGTCACTAAGCAATAACAAAAGAAACTACGGAAATGTCTGCAAATAATTTGAGGAACACAAAAGAATCTTAACAAGTAGATCAATAAGAATTACTATAAAAAATAAGATTACTTTTTGGTAGCAAAACACCATAGCAGCTAGCAGCACTGAGATCAGCAGTTCAGAAACTTTATGAACATAGTAAGATGCACAATTTAAACTGTATGATTATATTTACATTGTAAGATGAAAATAAATATATTGAGGATGTATTCTCTTGTTAGTATCACTAGGTTTGCTTCAGAGTTTGTTTCTCTTTTTTTATTGTTTTGAATGAGTGAAATCAGTAGATTGACTTACTTGTGCAATGTTATAAGTAAAAGCACTCAACAATGTAGTAGCAAGATCCTCAGCTCTGTAATCTGACAGCTTCCTTTTAGAATCTATCACCTTTCCAAAGCTAGAGGCAAGGGTTGATGCTGAAAGCCCTTGCTGGAACAAATTAAACAAATAAAACTCGCGGTTACTAAAATCATATTGAAAAGGGGGAAATCACTCAAGGCACCATGGACAGCTTTGCCTTATCAAACATGACTCATGAGATGCCATTGATATTAGTAGAGAAATTATAAAGCTCCAAATGTAGTTTCTTAACAAAGCGTTGGCACATAGCATGTTGCTAAAACATGGCCTCTTCTCAACAAAATATGTTAAATGCAAACTCAAAGAGTGGTATTTATTTTCTCTTTTATCAAAGAAACATACCATGAAACAACAAGAAAACATCAGAAAAAGGTAGTGAGAGGAAAAACATTTTTGCACAACTTGACAAAGCATCAATTTGATTGCAATTTTGTACTCATTAGGAGAAAGATAAGAAATGGTGCAGAAACAGAAAGTACATATTAATTTCTGCACCAGTGGGTTAAATGAAAAAACTATTTAAAAGTTGTGAATGAGGCATTCATAAGAATGTAATTGAAAAACAGAAAGGTTGTGGTCTTCGTTTAGAAGACTTGGTGCAATCAACAGTTACTCATGTTTAGCATTATAACAGAATAAGAACTTCCGCAAAATAAAGCAATAAATGCTATATGGGGAAAATGTACCCACAACTGTAACTCCGATTATGAGTGCAGCTGCAGTTCCGTTAACAATTGATGAAATGAAATCATCAACAGAAGGTTAGTAGTTAATAATACAACTAGATGGATGGAATCAAACCTTTTGGCAAGCTAATTCTCCGCAAATATCTTTCACAATTAAATCGAGCACAAGATTATCCCCTTGCTGACTCAATTTCAAGAAGTCATCATAACTGAAACAAATAAAAATAAGTATCAGAATTTGAAAAAAGAATATTATGAAGCATATTATAGATTGGCAACATTACCTCGTGCAACCTGTTAAAAGTTTTGCTAGACCAAATATTGTGCCACCACCAATATGTGTCCCAGTCACCCGTTCAAATATCTTGTTTCCAGTAACCTACATACCATTTATACGTATTACAACTTTCTTGCAAAATCTTAGAGGGTTCATGAGTTTGAGCTAGTAGACTTTTTTACAAATAAATGTCACATAACATGTAGAATTACCTTTATTATGCCGACGCCTGAACCAATATTGACAAGAAGATACGGAAATAAGTTCTTTTGATTAATTTCTATGGGAGTCCTTTTTCCATCCATGTGTGTAAAGGATTCACCAGGGATTTTCTGCCCAAAAAGAACAGTTAACATATTTGACAATTTGTTCTATTCCAGATACTAACATCCTCATGAATAAGTGATTCCTAAGCATACCAGATCATATGGTATTAGCGATTCTCATTCTAAAGAAACATTGAAAACCTGCTCAGCAAAATTAGCATCAAAACATTACATGACTTGAGCAGTTCTGATATGAATGCATAGAACCGGGAATTATACAATATTTCCTAATGTAAATCAGATGTATTGACATTTTGCTTGGATCTAGTATTATAGTATATGATATGCCAATTGGTAATATGGTCTTTTCTTATTTGTCATATCATTACTATCACTATGTGATGCAAGGTTGCCAACTGTTCCAGTTCGTGCCATCCTGCACATACAGCTTCCGGCCTGGACTTGCATGGGACATGCACGTCTGCCAGGTATCCTGCATACTGTAGGGCGCCAAATGATATCAAATCTTGCTTCTGCACATTATGGTTTCACACAGCCCAGTATAATCGCTTTCGAACTAAAAATGTTCAAAACATTTTCTTGCTTTACTTTTTCAAAAATTCAACCCTAAATGAAAGGGGAATTTGAAGAAAAATAGTACAGATCATGATTTAGGTTGATATTATTTTCTACGGAAACACTGGGTTCATGCCCTAAAGCACAAATTCAGGACCAAAATCGAAAAATGTATAAATTTTACTTTGATCAATAAAACCTTCCCCAAAATTAGCTTAGGTCTGAAAATAATTTGAGCAAATGATGTTTGTTAGGGTTATTTTTTAAAAATATATTATCAAGTAGGGCCTATCTAATTATATTCTTCATTAGTCATCTGTTAAAACTTTCTGTCCTTGGTTTCTAATAGATGTCGTAAGTCTTAATAGATGACAAATATAGTTGTTCAATGCATAATAAAAGTTGTTTAATGTTTTAATTCTTATAAAGGACATGTCAAATAGCAACACAAAAGCTTCAGCACAAACCAAATAAGATGATTCAGCATTTAAGTCAATATATTAAACTCTTCATAGAAACTGAGCATTAAATCATAGAAAGGCAAATAAGGAAAAAAAGAATGGATGCTAAAGTAGCAATTACATGTCAGCATGATCGATATAGCAATATCAACAGTAATAGTCTGCTCACAACTGCATGATATGCAATTATGCATCATGTAATATACAGTTCAGACCACCATCACACTTGACTTTTTGATTCATATATTTCCTAACCCAAAAATATCATACCTCCTTCTATCCCTTTGGATCCTTAGAGTGGTCTATCAGTGATGTTCTATTTCTCACCCTAGGGCATTTCCAAATTCCAACTCTTTAACCAATCTGTTATTACATATGCGAGTTGTTGCTTCTCCAGATGCATTCTCTCTGTTGTCCTTGCCACTTATTGTAAGATGCTCTCTTGTTCCATTATATTGTTATACTCAATAGACAATCATCATGCTCATTATATTGTAGCTAAATGATAACCAATTCCTATCCTTGCAATCATTCATGTCCGCTAATAGAATCAATCCATTTGTGTGGAACTTTAGCATTCGGAGTAGCAAGCCACCACGGATGAACAACTTTGAGCTCTTCATAACTGCATATGATATACCCCTATTGATCAAAACCAAGGATCGCCGAACCGGTACCGAACCGGTACCACTGGTTCAACCTAGTTCACGCATCCAAAATACCACTGGTTCAACCTAGTTCACGCATCCAAAAGCCCAAAAAAAATTAGAACCGGTGCGAACCGACCGGTTCGTAGCCAGTATAGGCCGGTGCCATTTTTTAACGCCGAACTAGACCAGTCAAAAATCAAACCGGTTCGGTACGGGCTGAACCGGCCGGTACGGGCCGGTTCAACATTGCTTGATCAAAACCACATGAGGATGGGTAAAATTTGATCATATTTGGATCAAGAACTATGGTAGCAGGTGTATTAGCCTTGTACCGACCGGTATGTATCATGCCAGAGCGATGGCTGAGTCACTATGGAATATGGATCAAGCCGGATGAGGGCTCATTAAGAAACTTTTCTTTTTATTCCACTATCTTAAGGTAGGAGAATTTTGGAGAGGCGGTGGGAAGGTTATGTAAAGATTAGTTTGAATGTTTGGAGCTCAGATCACTGGATAATCAAATTTTAGAGGCAAGAAACTTGTTTCTAGCTAGGTAATCCCCTCCAACACTAATGTTTAAGCTTTTTTCAAAAATAATTTGACCATAGGTTAGGGAGAAATTGGAGAAAATTAGTACAAATTGTGTTTTAGGTTGATTCTATTTTGTACAAACATTGGATTCATGCCCTAAAGGACAAACCCAGGATCAAAATAAAAAAAAAAATTGAGTTTTGGGTTGAACACCAAAACCTACCCTTCAAGCAAATGGCGTTTGTTAGCATTATTTTTCGAATATTTTGTCAAGTTGGGGAGGATCCAATTATACCATTCATCAGTCATTTGTTAAATAATTACTGATTTTTTAAGAGTTAATATATGTTTTAATTCTTAATAGCTGGAAAAAATATAGTTGTTCCATATGTAATAGAAGTTTAAAGTTTTTAATTCTTTTAAAAACTTTTGAAATAGCAATAAAAAGCTTTGTCATAGATAAGACAATTTGAGCATTTAAATCAATATATTGTTCTATAAACTGAAAATGTTAGTATGCAGTATTAAGGGGGTACCATCTGGCCCAAGCTGTGTCAGCCAGTACACAATATCAATATAGTAGGCAATATAGTGCATACCACATACCGTACCAACTAGGGCTGGTACAGTACAGATCCTTGTTTGGGACTGACCTGAAGGAATTGATTTACTGTCTGAATATCGGATTGCAATTTAGAAGAGAAAGAAGAACATGTTAGATAATAGAAGACAATTAGCAACATAATTAGTAGAATATGAAGAATAAATAGAAAAATGTAGAAGGAAGGGATAGAAAACAATTTAATGCCTTTTATTAATCAATGGAATTGATTATACCCTCCTCTTATTCTCCTTTTATAGCTACACACACAATAAGATTTACATGATGGGATTTCTTATTTTACCTAACAAATCTCTTGTCTGTCTAAGAAGGGATATAAGAAAAGGAAGGAAATAAAATACTCTGAATTCTGAAATATCGTAAAAGATAGAAAGTTTCCAATATCAAGGAATCCAAAAAAAGAAAGCCACCAAAATCAATTCAAAAGATAATCTTGATGGTATAATATCTTTCTTGATCCAACCTAGTGCTAAACTAGACATGAACGAATTTTTTTTTCTAAAATAAGACTAAGACCCAACAGCAAATGGTTCTGAGAGCAAAGAAGAAAACTGCTAGTATGTACAAAATAGCTATTTCCTCTACTCTCATACTAAAAGTAAATTTATCAAATTCATATCCAAGGTTTTAAATCCTGTGGAATGGGGTTATCCCGATTTTTCTATGGAATGGGACGCATCGCCATCCCGCCCCGTCCCAACACTTGGGACAGAGGATGTCTCGAGATGTGCCGATCGGGATGCTGGGGCAATGGCGGAAAGGTCCTATCCCGACACTTGAGATAGTATCCCGTCTCGATGTCTCGCGGAACATCCACTAGGACTTGAGTCCATGATACGCCATACGTACCGAACCAGACGGTACGGAATATACAGTACCATACTAGTTTGGTACCCGTACACGATATGGGAGCATATCCATACTCGATATGCCGAACTAGCCCCTGTATCGGGCATACTAACAAAGTGACAGGGTAGCATCGATATAGGGCCCGATATCAAGACAACGTACCTTGCTTGAGTCCTTGTTCACATCTAAACTAGACCTAAATTATATCAGCATATCTGGAATGTTTCTTTCCCTTCCAACTAGGAAAATTTCAATCATATTTGCCTAGTGGTTTGCAAAAACAACATCGATGAAATTTTGTCAGAATGCAACAAAGCTGATATATTTGAGTCATCGAAGGCTTCACTCGAGATTTTGGCTTCCATAATTACAAAAGCTTCACTTGATGGATAATATCACCACTTCTAATGTCTTGGCCACTGTTGTTTTTGGAGTTGTTATCAATCAAATGGATATGAAGAATGTTTCTTCATAATTATTTTCTTGCAAGGTTTATGTGGAACCTTTGCCTCGTGTTCCACATCATGCAAGTAGTGTTTGTTGCCTGCATCATGCTACATATGATCTCAGCAAACTCCTACATGTACATTTGGCATATCATTCTTGACCATGGTTTGCCATATTGGCCCGAATCGGGCGGTACAAGACATATAGTACCGTACCAATTTGGTACCGATATCCAATACGGATGGCGTACCAACAATCAATATGCCGAAAAGACCCCGTACCATACCATGCCGTATCGACACAGTGCTAGTGTGGCACTGGTACGGGATCCGGTACCGAGATGCCAAACCTTGTTCTTAACAATAATAACTAATCACTAAATTGAAGTTCTGAATATAGATAGTAATAACACCAACACCTTTGCCCATCCAAAGCATCATATATAGTATCAATATGAATGGAGTTTGGCCCTTTTCATTGCATACTGAATTTTGAAATCAAGGTTCGCCGTCTCGATACCAGATCCCATACCGGTGCCACACTAGCATAGTGTCAATACGGTGCAATATGAAATTTTTTTGGCATACTGAGTGTCGGTATGCTACTCAAACCAGATACTGGTACCGAATTGGTATGGTACGGTACGCTCCATACCGTCCGGTTTGGACCGGTACGGCATACCATGCTTGAGATGGTGCCTTTCCTCGAGGGTTAGCCATGTCCATCTTCCATTTGGCATGAGATGACTAATTATGCCTACTTGATTGATACTAAAGCTACTGATCCACCAATGAAGCTTAATTTTCTAATTCATTCCAATGATGGTTAACTGCATACAACTTCCATTGACATCAACTCATTGGCCTTGTTGACTATGATCATCTTTTGAAAAGTTCGTCGCATTCTGCAGCAACCCACCCAATCTAGCCTAAAATTTATTATATATATAATTGAAGAGATAACTAGTCAAGAATGACATAGCATTATGCTTCTGAATTGGAAGAATGTTAAGGCTAGGAGTGGTAATTACAAGGAAGTTCTCCGCAGAAAATGAGTCTGCATGTTTGATTTAACCTGAAGAACATTCAATCTTTGGCAGCTTTGCTTATAGTGGGATGAAAGATAGTGGTGATGAAAGTGAGAGGGGTAAAGTGACTGGACTCCATGTTGAAATGATTTTCTGAGGCACTGTTAACACAATTACAAAGAGAATTACAAGACAACTCCAGCTCAATAAAGAAAGCTTTTGCTTGCCCCTGCAGAAATAAAAGAGGGGGAAAAGAGGAGGGGGGATGAAAAGAAAAAAAGCTATAGAAAATACTAAGAAAGGATCCTCCCCAATTCCGCAAAGATTCAGTTTTCGCTTTCTTTATACTTATAGTAGACATTTTTCACATGAACTGCTGGATCAAGAAATGAACTAAGTCAGAAGGTAGTCCTCGATGGAAGTGAGATAGGTCTGTTTTAGTTTCAGAACCTTGTTTGTTCCAGGCGCTGTGTGATATGACTAACTATAACACACAATGATGTACATTGCATCCTGTAGCTTATGACTATGCAATCCAAAATAAACAGTCCAGAAGAGAACAGTTTCAGTGTTAAACCTTCAACAAAAAGTTTGCTCCAGCTACAACACTATCCATTTCATCCAGCTTATCAAGAGAAACACCTAGCTTTTCTTTAAACACATCAGCAAATTTATATGCCCCTCCACCTGTGGCCTGGTCAAGCACTATAACAACAGATTAGTTGGAAATGAAGACCGATAATTCAAAGTTTTTTACTGCTACAGAAGGTAGTAGTATTAAAGATCTTATAAAGTCTGAAGCTATGCATCATTGCAGAATTAATTACACACAAAGCACAAAAAATAATTATTTAATTTAAAATAATTCAGAAAGTCACTAAAAATATCTAGTTTTGATCAGCTCAAATTCAAAACAGAGAGCAGAGTATCATAGTTGTCTTTTATGAAAAATCATAACAACAATGAACTATATATCATGCACATCTTCTTCTCCATATTAATTTTCCATGAAACATTGAAATTCCAAAGTGGATGAAAGTAAAAATAACCAGCCATAACAACCTAAATAATCTAGCACATGTTCATCCAAGATGCAGCTTTGTACAAGACAATATGTTTTCACTTTTCAGCAAACTGGTGCAAAACACAAAAGTTTGTTACTCAAAAAAAGAAATTAAATAAACGTTTATTATAAATGCATTTGACAAGACATGAATTGTCTAAAGTTTGGCAACACGTAGAAAATTATATTTTTTATCATGACATGGAAAATACTGATGTCCAACTGCAATTTGCAGTTAAGATCCAGTGATAGTTTAATTTAATACATATTATCTTCTATTCAAGGGACAGTATAGCTACATGCTTCGTTTATAGAGGATCCAACCATCATGGAGATCAATCATGAATCCACTGAATATCACTGAATATTCAATCAACCATTACATAACGGTCATATATTAAGCATATTACCTACGTTTTTTTAACTGAATTCTAATAACTGCACGTCATTTGATGACTATACATGCGAACTTCTATGGAAAATGATATATCTTAAAATTATCATGCAACACAGCAGATGCAATGTAATGTTAAATACTACTAATACAAACAGTTTGAATGTATAATTATATAAAAGGAATAAAATATTAATTCTAATAAGAATTGTCAAGTCTTTTTTACAATTATGTGGGATTGAAAAACAATTAATACTACTAAAAGAAACCAAATCATGGTTAAAGGAAATCCATTTGTAGGCTGAGGTCAAGCAAAGCCCCACAGAAAATCTCGGTAAGTTTTTTTCTTGAGCATGGATCCAGACAAATCTAGGCAAACTCCCCAATTCCAATATGCAAACCAGCATGTTTACTGCAATTAGTCAACCATAATACCTATTGACTTGAGTTCAGATGCAAAGCAGCTTGGACTTATGCTAATTATCATATCTTCTGTGTAATCTAAAATACATTTGGAGTCAGATTTAACCTGGAAGACAGAATTCTACAAGCTTAATATATAGACAATTCAATAGTTGAATTTAATATGTCTACAATTCATCATTCCATTTTAGTTTCCCAAATAGCCGGTAGGGAGTAGGGGGATCGAGCTTTGTAACCAAAATGTGAAGAAGCTACTGAATAAATTCTGAGAAAAACAGATGCTCTCTTCTCAAATGGTTTCAGGATAAATGCAAGATTCTAATGGTGACTACTAGAGAATTGGTGATGAGACTGAATGATTCTTGATTAGAGCAAAATGCTAGTGCGAGAAAAAGAATTGGTGAAAGATGGAGCTGATCAAACTAACCAAATTACTAATGTCAACCAAGTGTTACAAAAATAATCACAATATAATGAATTTAATCAATCATGTAATGTTAAATGAAGTCAACTTAAAGAAGAAAAAAGGTGAACCGACTACTTGGTTGTAACTAAAAGTTTTGACACATTTGTAACTAAAAGATGATTTGCTCCTAAAAGGGAATGTTGATCAATGTACTTTAAATGGTTGATGTTTTATCCTTTTTATATTTTATGTTTAGAAAACAAGATGGTGGTTAAGGTTCAACAATCATCTATGAAGAACCTTCCCCAATAATAATAACGAAAATGAAAATTGTAGCCACTTAGCCATGGCCATGGGTCCAAGGGAAGGTAAGTCAGTTACCTCTTCCACCAAGTTTATATTTTTAATATATTTTTATGTACAAGAGAAGCTTAAAATTGCTACACTATTTTTTGCACAAAAGTTACCATTCTTGATTGTGCATTTTAGTTATTTATCTGGGTCAAAAGAATCCATGTGGGATTGCATGAGAACAGTTGATGAAGAACCTATGCTATAAGATGTCCAAGAATGATTATTCTCCACATCCCATCTGGTTGAACTTCTTGAAAGGGATCCACTCAACATCTATATCAAGCAAAGGAAGAAATAGCCTTCTCCTTACCTCCAAAAGAAACCTTCAAAAAATCTTTGCATTTGAAACTTTTTGTGCAAAAAAAGGCAAACATGTGTGCACTATTCATTCAATCTCCAAGCGTGCTTCCTTTCATTGCAAAACTTCTAGTTACTTATCATTTCATATTCCTTATCGCCAACATCTACTATTAAGCTTATGTTATAGACATTTTCTTATGAACACAACATAAAAACTAACACCTCTTTCCAAAGGAAAACATGTTTCGACTTAAGAATTCCACCATTATCATGCAATAAATTTGTTCCTCCTATAAGGGCCATTATCAGTTATAATCTCGGGAATCCAAGGCCCTGGGAGGGGTGGACTAGGAACAGACCTAACCTTTGGCCTTTTTTTTGCACAAAGTGGCTGCTCCAACTTCTAAACACATGCCAATTCACTTGTCAGCCCAAGCCTTTACCATTGCACCAAACTAACAGCTCTAGATGGAACAAACTATTGAGTTCGCATATCAAGAAAAGAAGAAGAGATCTGTAGCTGAAAAAAGTTGATCTATGGCTAGGTAGCCCCATAAATCATGGCTTGGTAGATTCAATTAATTGTCCGTACTTCATAACATTTATCTCAATTGCCACATATTTATTAAGCGCATTTCTTTCAATCTAGTTATTGTGTGCATATATGTGAATATCATTATTGTGACTAAAAATGATACTAAAGGCCCTAGCAAGTCAATGAGGTTTCTAAAATATCACATTCACAAAAGGATCTCGAGAAGCATAGACACTAAGCGAGGGTCAAGATAGCGAAGTCTACAGGTGGAGCAAACTCGTGCTAGAAGACACATCTAATCAAGGTCTGAAATACTGGTCTCCAGTCCACACCATATGAACTGGCCAGCATGTACCACAACCCTGGAACAGTACAGGTGATATCTAGCCGAACTATGCCCTGACTGCCCAATCAGCATATCTCACCCAACCACAGGTGGACTTGAGCTGAATCAAGTCATCTAGTCCCATTACTGCTCAAGATGACTTATATTTGGTGTTTGGGGATTGATTTCCACCTATAAAACCTACTCCGTTTTACAAAAAAAATATGTGTAAATGTTTAAAAAACAAATTTAGATGGTAAAGATTTCACTTCAAGAGAGGAACCTTAGGGATGCACCTCGCAGTAGTACTTCTTGTCTATTGTCTAATTCCAATTTCTCACCCTCTTCACACGTTTGTCACAAAAGCACAAGAGTACTCGAGATATTACAAAGAACCAAATCTTGTTTATTTATAGACTAACAAAAGATAGGATAGAATAATTATTATAAAATAACTTCTTAAAGAGAAAATAATGCATTTAATACCAAGATTTCTGACCAAATTTCACTTAGCAAATTTCAACACCATCAAGTACTTAGCGACTTGTCTGCAACTTGATCCACTATCCAATGTGATTTGACCCACACTATGATTTATGACTCGATTTCAATCCAGATAGCATTGTTAAATGTATCCTGATTAATATTAAGATTGAAGCACCCAATTAAGTAAACATGGATGTTCAAGCATTATTAGATGTTCATCTTAAAGTAAGCAATCACATATTATGCATTGAATGCAAATCTTTAGGAACACTTATTTCCTAGAAAAGATATTTTAAGAATTGATGAGTTTGGACATTTCATTTAAATTTATTTTCCATACAATATCTAAAACTTCTAAAAGTAGGAAGTCTAAAAAGTAATCCGGTTATGTATGGAAGGAGCATTACCACATGATTTATGAGGGTTTACACCTCAAAGCAAAATTACTTGACAACTGACAGAGGTTATAGTTAGGTGCTGGTTCTTTTATAATCATGGTTAGTGTGTTACCCAAACATGTCATAAACATTTAAAGGTCTATACTTCTATTTTATATGCATGAAGACTGACCAACATCCATGTATAAGAAAACACAAGAAGATCCATACCTTTATTGCCACATGCCCATTAGATAAACCAGTAATAATTCCTGCCAAATTAAGTATTTGTAATTTTAAGCAAAGAATATTTGAAACTAGCAATCAAAGAAAAAAAAAATGTACATGAAAAAAAATAAAAAATAGCATATGCATGCTATAGTTCTTCTGCACACAAAACAAATGATCATAGCAGGTCAATAATGAGAGAATGTTATCAGACATAGAGAAGGGCAATAAAGGGACTACAACATCTTAAGGACAATATTCGAAGTTGCCTGTGAAGTTTGAGTAGGTACAAGTACTACAAAGGCTGGTCTGAAAGATTAATGAAGAAGTGAGAGACAAAGTATACCAACACATTAAAAATTTGTGTCGTTGCTCTACTTGGCCATCAATACAAAAGACATCTATATAATTATGATTATTGATCAGCTTAAACATGCAATAAGAACAACTTGTTCCCATTCAAAGAACATATCATCTCACTTAATAGGAAACCATCATAAATGATCTGTCATTAAAAAGGAGATGTATATTTAACCAAGTTTCACAAAACCGGTACCAAGAACCATACCTATACATAGGGTATGCTGTACCGGCCGGTACGGGCCGGCCCGAGCCGGCCCGAGCTGAGATCGGTACCGGATCAGCGTGGGATGCCGGTACGGGTCCGTACGAACCGGTCCGGGCTGAGATCGGTACCGGATCAGCGTGGGATCTGGTACCGGAAGCTTTTTATTGAAAAATCGGCCAGTACGATTGCCGTATCGGTATAGGACCGGTACCGGTACGACGAACCTTGCCTGTACGTTTCTAGTTTAATACGATATGGTTAATACAGTAGAGTACACACCCCATACCGAGACAGGGTTCCAACACTTTTTCTCACTTCTAACCATGGTACCACCCGAGACTAGGTCGGCACAAGTCTGTAGTGTGGGGTGGTTCCGCTCGGTTCGGATCGGTACAAACTGATTTGGCTCATATATTGAACCAAAACTCAATGTCGTACTGGTATCTTAATGGGACGGTATGGTACGATCAGTACGGGCCAATACAGGTGGATACGACAAACCTTAGCTCTAACCTATAGAGGAATTTGTTATCATATATTATCAGTTAACCCATCAATTCCTATCCAAAAAAAGTTAACCCATCAAACAAAAGCTATAATTTTGGAAAATTCTTAAAATAGACCAGTAGACATATTGCACACCAATAGTTCTATCTAACATGAAAGCTTTATGTAAATCTTGTGGTTGAACATAACTACTGGGGGTATCTCTTACATAATAGATGTATTCATGAAGATTAAATCTGATGTTCAGAAAGCGTAATCCAACTTGCATATGGACTAGTATTTCAATCAAGGACAAACATATAAAGGTCTCGAGTGATTTTGCCTAAGAAGATTTGAGCTTGTGGAAGTAATTACTCATGATAAAGTGCAAAGTACACTAACAAAATACTATCATAAACTCTCTCTCTTACTCTCTCTTGATATAAGGGTAGAAGAGGAAGAGCCAAAAACTTGGAGACTATAGGTTAGCCGGCTTATCCTAGTGAAAGTAAACATCTAGTTAAACCTGATAATATCCAATGCATATAGTAAGTTAGGAGGTGGAGAGTCCTACGGTTGACTAGAGTTATTATCTCGAATGATAAACCTATTGCCTCCTCCTCAAGTCATTACATGATTTTAAATAAGTCCTTGAATGTATTCTCACTAGAGTAGTGTGAATCTTCCATTGCAGCATAAAAAAAAAGTCCTTGGAGAAAACCAACTCCAATATATCACTTGGAGATCCCTTGTGCACATAAAATCATTATGATCAAGTCCCCCCATTCTTTTCGTGCATGCACACAGCTCTGTGGAATAAACTTGTATTGCCAAACCAATACATGCATCATTAGGGTGATGTAATCAAACATATTTACACAATTGAAAACCCAAATTGAGAACTTAACTATGAGTAGTGAAAAAGTATGATAAATCATCAAGAAAAATCAGTAGAACAGCAAGATCAAGAACTTTCTGTCAGATCATATTAAGCCTTAATATTAGACAAAAATCACTGATGGATATCTTGTTGGACTACTAGCGCTCATTTGTGATTTAATAATTCTTACAAGAAACCTCCTAACAAATGACTTAAATGAGTTAGCAGACTGGCTAATTCACAAAGAGACAGATCCTCCTGCGAATTTGCCAGCCTGCTAACTCGTTTAAGTCATGCAAGCTATGGACATTCACAGTTGACTCTTAGGCTGAAGAAGTGGTGGGCATATACACATAAAGAAGAAGCATATCCATGCAATATGCCTTAAGTAAACATAATATGTCAAAATGTACCATTTAGAACTTGCAATTCCAAAAACATCATGGGTCGCCAATTTAGTACATGCTTTTGTATCTTTCATATACTCTCTCACATCACTAGTAGAGTAAGAAACAGTATCATTTCATATTATGACAAACTGAAACTAGTTTGATTTTTATTAGTAACTAAAGGAGTTTCTATCCATGGTTACTTTCTCTAGTATGTAATCAGAGTGCAACACTAATTACAGAAAATAACATTTTTGATTAGTGAGAAAAGCATATCAACATTATGTTTTTGATTTGATGCCATTACAAGGCTTGCACCTTCTCCTTGCCATATGATATCATCATGCTTAAGATTGGTTTGGAGCAAGGTTCGCCGCACCGGTACCGGACCCATACCGGTGCCACACTATCATAGTATCGGTATGGTATGGTATGCGGTACGTCTGGCATACCAAGTGTTGGAACACCACCAGTACCAAATCGGTACGGTACGTTCGATACCTTCCGGTACGGTACGCCCGATACCGTTTGGTACAGTACTGTACAGCATACTATGGCTTGGAAATGTCTATAGTCGGGCTATAGCTCTTGCTATAGTTAAGAGCCACAATTTGTATCGCCATCTTCCTCTTCTTCTTTGTCATGTTCTTCTTGCTTCCTTGCATCGGGTCATTTTTACAAAACTATAGCTACACCAGGAGGGTGACCCTACCCTTAAATATAAAGACATTTGAAAGGGTCTTCATATAGACAGTCAAAAAAACAGTCCATCACTAAATATTACTTTCCCTCTTTTAACTCGCAATTGGATTTGTGATGAAATTATTTGGATTGCACATTCAAGACTTCTTTAATAAAGTACAGCTGTATATGCATATAATGACATCCTTGGTCAGGAATAACAAATGAACGTGATCCATAAAGGCAATCCCAATGTACCAGATAAGCGGTCTTTTTTTCTATCGTAAAAATAACAGAAATACAGCAAGAAAATGAATGTCAGATAAAAATTGTTAAAAATTATACCGCTGTCATGGATAAGCTTCTTGGATTTAATGAACTCCAAACAATCACCAAGACGCCTCCTTTCAAACTTCACAAAACGTAACTCCCCACCAAGAGTTGCATTACCGCTTCCAATCTGCTCATTACCCTCATTGCCGCCCGAAAAATAAACTAATTTGATCAAAGTTCCTAGAATTACCCAACCATCACATCCCAGTTAGAACCAAAAAAAAAAAACCAAATTTAGAACTTTGGATGCCACAAATTAATCGGAGAAATGGTAATGCATGCCTCCGATGTCGAGTGCGAGCAGAGAGGCATCGGAGGGCTGATTCGGGAGACAAATTGGAGGATTTCGCTCGTCGAGATTCCCAGAGATTTCTGCCCCACTCAGCTCCAGCTTCACGTGAGGAAGCTCCATCTCGGCTAGATCAAGATCAAAAATTTCTCAAATTTCCGGTAGCATTTGGAAGAAAGGATCTCATCTACGTCTTCTGGGAGACGATGCGAAGGAATGGATTAGGTTTAGGGTTTTTGACGGCCGATGACAGCGAGGGGAAATGGAGAAGGAAAATTAAAGAAACGGAATGCAAGAAAGTTGGACTTTTTTGATGCAGTCAACAACCTAAACAGTCGGGCGGCGGGTGGTGGTGTAATAAAAGGTGGCGGATGGCACGCAAGAAGCAGCGTTTGACGAAGAATATACTCCCGGGGTAGGTAAATAATTGGTTTTAGTACTTTTAGATTTTGTTGATATCCAACATCTATCCAATGTCTTTTTCGTCTTGTCCTTGAGATGAGCGGAGATCTTAATTTGCACTGGTATAAATCGTCATCAGTACGATAAATTTACCTTTTAAAATTGAACCAGCACAAATCGTGCACGTATCTTGTGATATTTTTAAATTTTTTCTTTATTTGGTCCAATCAATTATTCCTTTTAAAAGTTAAACCAATCTGTAAATTTGTCATAATAAACTAAACATTTAAAAATCATATTTTTAAAAACTTTTTAAATTTTTATTGATATAGAGATTATATTAAATGAGGATTCATCTTTTAGTTAAAAATAAAAAATAAGACTAAAATTTTAAATTTTGTGTGACGGAGCTATTTTGATTTTTTCCAAGATGCGTCATTGTTCCGTTTCGTCCCGATAATTGGATTAAGAAATGCTCCAAACTATGCCGAACGAGATATTAAGACAATGACAGAAGATATTGGAGATAGTATCTTTGTTGAAACTTGAGTTTTTAAATAAAATATCATTAATTTTTTTAAAAAAATAATTTTTTTAAATATATTGTTTGGATGGTAATTAGAGATAAGCAAACTAATAAACCATAATAATAGGCCATGCATGCACCCTCCTTGGCTCCATTATTTGCTCATTCAAGCATTGGGTTCTCATTGTTCAAGCATTAGATTAAGAGATGCTCGAAGATATACCGAACAAGATACTAGACAATGACAGGATGACCCTGTAGTTGGTACCTTTGTCGAAACTTGAATTCTTGAATGAAATATTGTTTATTTTTTTGGGAAAAAAATAATGTTTAAAATATATTGTTTGGATGGCAATTAGAGGTAAGGAAACCAATAAACCATAATAATAGGCCATTCACGCAACGTCCTCGGCTCCATTATTTGCTCGTTCAAGCATTGGGTTCTCATTGTTCCCGCATGAGAACGTGACGTATCACGATCACTTTGTTTCGGCCTTAGATGGTCTAGTTCAGGACCTCAGGTCCTCCTCCTAGACCTAGTTTGTTTGTGCAATATATTTCCTTCTGGATAAAATAGAGAACACAACCATGTCTTGTATTTGACTCTCCTTTCATTACTAATCCTTCTCAAGCTTGCAAATAGTATTCAATGATTCTCCCTATTGGAAGCTCCACTAACTCATCTGGATCACCATTCAGGAACTCATTCTTTCATGCATGACCTTCATCCAACAAATTTATCTTTACGGATTTGCCTCTCGAAAGGTCTTGTGGACTTGCACTCCCGAGGTGGAGTTTATTTTTTAAGTTGTATGCTCCCTTCTTGATCTTCTAAGTGGAAATTATACTTTAGGGGTTTGTTTCCTTTGTCAATCTCTTCGTTTGGCAGACCATCACTGCCAATAGCATTTTCCTATATTTCTCCACCACCTTTAGCATATGATTACGGAAAAGTAGGAGTAAAAACTTAAGCCTCATCTATTTTTTGCCTCCTTTGCTTTGTTCCTTCAGTTGAATGGGAGGGTCAGGGCCGGCCAGTGCTATTAAGAAGGAATCATGATCTGAAGCCTCATTACCTGTACACTTAAATGATGTTCATTTGCCTGTAAAAAAAGTCTGGCTTAATAGTTTATGGTAGGTACTCATATTTCTTCTCTGAGAAACATGTAAACTCATATATTATCTCAAAAAAAAATGTTCCTTTAGCCTTCAAAAGATGAATCATGCCATGTTCTATTAGAAAGGGCTATACATAATACATGCCCATACCATACATAGTCCAGAAAGAATAACATTAAAAAAATCTTCAGCAAAGAACAAAAATAAGCTTATTGAAGCATCTAATTGTCCACTCAGTTGCAGACGATGATGTAAAATTTACAGACAATGTATGAAACATCTGTTAGCATCACTGGTGTCAAAACTCGAGTACTATTGTATGATAACCAACCATTGCATTTGATTGTATACTGGGGATGAGATTTCAAGCTGTTGGCCTCATAGTCCTTTCTTGATGTAGTGGAAATTCATTTCAGATGGCAAGCATGAAGCAGTTCAGAAAATATTAAGAGTTGGGCAAGAGCCTGCCGTTGTACATCTTGTCCAGTAATTTTCGTGCATCAGGTCTTCGGAGCATCCCCTTATTATTGGGCAAACCTGTCCCTAGACACACTGGACATACCAGCTTTCCGCGACCTACACCATCATAAGATACACGTGTCAAGTTCATCCTTGAATTATTGAAATATTAAACACCACAATGGCTTGGTCATTGTTACTTATTAGTAATAGTGGCCAAGCTCACTAGTCATACTTGAATTGTATGATCCAAATGAAGCAGGTAAGTTAAAATGTTGAATGCCTTGAAGAAAATAACAATCCTAGATTTGAATGTTTGAATAAATAGAATTTACTTTACAGTTACATCAATTCTACTCTCCATAGATGGTACTAGATACTCATCTATGTAGCAGATAAATAACATAAAAGAGACTCATACCCTTAAGAAAGATTTCCACAGAAGTAAAACCAAAAGCACTCCATAGCCTTTCAGATTTATCTAAGGAAAACCTCAGAAATTTATCTTTTCTAACAAATGGATACTTTGATGGATCAAACCTTGGTCTGCAATGCCAATCCATCCACATAGGATAAGGATGAAAGCTATGTTTTATGCAGTGCTTCAGTAGAATGGAACATCCTAACATTTTCTTTAAAATAATTATGATTAAACTCTCATAATAAAACATATTCTCAGCAGACATCCAACCGATTGGACATTCAACTAAGGTTATTTTTAGAAATATGATCCCTGAGTGCACCCACCTTTCTTAGATCTATCTTCCTTCTTTATAAGATAGAAATAATAGAAGTGTTCCAACCAAAAGTAGGATTACCTTTATCATCTGATATAAAGTTAAATATCTTGATCTTAAATAATATCACAGCCATCCATGCTGTTCCTCATGTTCAAGGCACATGCTCAGTATCATTCTGTAGCCATGTAGACAACAACTATTGGTATGTTTTATGAGATTTGATGCATTAATAACCATAGAATTTTTCTTTTTCCCTTTCTTTTCTTCATGGTCATAGACAACCACCTGATGCTGCATAAACAACCAACATTCTTGCAAGCAATGTTGGCTGGGTTAAGCTGAACAAACTGACAGATCTAGTCATGCCGACAATCCAAGGTGGGCCTGGTTTAATTGTTATATCTGATTGGTGGTTGTTTATTGCTGGAGGAGCTAAGGGATACCTACCGCCAGCCAGTTGGTCTCAGAAACTTGGGCTGTGAGGAAAGGATTACATAAACCTGATGACCTAGGCCTTCGTGATGTGATACTTGGAAGTTGGAAGTGACTTCCTCACACTTGTGAGCAGCCTACATGGGTTGAGCAGGTCTCTTGGAGGGACTAGCGCTTTAATTGAGGATTCTTAAGGCTTTATGTTGCCAGTTCACTCACTAGAGAATAGTGTAGGGAGTGTAGCAACATGGAGTGTAGCAACATGGACTGGATTGGACTATATTGTATTCTGACTTATCTACCACTCTGATCTAGCAGTTGTAAGTTGTAACTGTGGCTAGGAAAGCCATTTCCTTATTAAAACAAAAAAAAAGAGGAAAATGCAGTAACACATGGAACAAATCATATAAATGCAGTAGCGAAGACATACCATAACAGTTTGGGCACTCAGTAAACTCATAAACATCTTTTGCTCGCTTTCTGTTGAGAGCTTTCCACTTACCTGTGCCACCACACATGTCACCTGAATCAAAGCAAGTGAACTGTATCATCAGAAAAAGTTCTATAAGCGAGTCAAGAGCTACATTTTCCAAATCAAGCCCACTTCATTATATTTGGAATATTCATCCGAAACCAAAATAGTGTCCTAGTCCAACTATGATGCTAGTTGGGCAACCAACTAGTGGCTGGCCTTGCACATAGGAGCAGCAAAAAAGGGTGGAAAATTGTTAAATCACATAGAAGAGTTAAAGAGAAGTACGGCACCTACAGGTTCTTCTCCATGAAAAAAGAGAGGAAGAGAGAGGAAAAGGTTTGATCTAAAGCACTAGATCCCTACTGCAGCGAAGCATCCCTTTGCCTCATAGTTGTTCGAGATTCGGGTCCAAGAAAAACCTCAAGGGTTGTGCACATGGATTGATGCAGCTGTGGATATTAAAGCTTAAAGGATTGTATATTTTTGCAGT
This sequence comes from Phoenix dactylifera, assembly GCF_009389715.1. Taxonomy (NCBI): domain Eukaryota; kingdom Viridiplantae; phylum Streptophyta; class Magnoliopsida; order Arecales; family Arecaceae; genus Phoenix; species Phoenix dactylifera. The sequence continues at coordinate 8,665,579 of NC_052402.1, forward strand.
CTCAGTATCCCAAAATGATAAATTCAACTCCAGAATCACATCATGGCTTGGGAAAAATTCTTTAAACTCTCTAAGCATGTTTTTTATGCATAAGTATATAATGAATAAGATCCTTGTCTTCCGATGCAATCACCTTGATGGATTTCCATGTCCATCACATGAACATTCATGACTCATTGCCGGAAGACATCATTTCCTCACAACAACATGATTGCTATTTCAATTCTCAATGATAAAGAATATATACAGGATCCTTTTCTAATATTATTTTTTTCCATTTCTCTCTAAGAGCTTGCTTCTAAAATGCTAATCCAAGAGTTGATATGCAGAACACTCATGTCACAATTGGCTCTGATATGCAGAAGGGCTTACAGTCATTAGAAATAAATGAACTGCTTACGTGAGTCTTAACTAGTTTGTTGCATAACTGAATCAAAATCAAACAGAATCCTGACAAAAACCATAAATAAGAAAGGAAAAAAAATAAAGGAGCAGATTCCTTACATATTATAGCACCAGTGCCCCCACAATTCCGGCAAACGGCTTTTTCTTTCCCAGACGACCCATCCACCATGTCCAAGGCGATTCCATTAGGCGGACAAATAGAGAACACTGAAGCATTTAATAATGCTAGATTTGCACACAAACATGCAAGACATTTGCGCCTTGAAGGCAGAAGGCGATTCCTCTGCATAAGAAAGCAGGACATTTTTAATGCAAAAATTGTTTCGTAAAGCTTTAGAATGATGCAGTTCTTGAAAGACATGTAACAGAAATAATACATCTTCTAGCATCCCTAATGTGAAATGCCCATTTTGTTTGCATGCATTTGCTGTTTAATTGGTATTTGACCCATAACACTTGCTTTGTCTCTGGGTATAATCAGTGAAATTTAAATCAGAACTGCACATATTGAACTCATGTAATTTAATTTCCTCATAACATGTTAAAGTATTGCAACTGCATTCACAATTTCACATAGTAATGAAATAATCTGTATGTTAGAAAGTTGCTCCATTCTCAGACGCTACAGTTTATAACTTCCAAAAGAAGTTGGTACACCATAAGCCACCAAAAGTATATCACTCCATATCCCATCAAAATTGTTTATACATACACTTATGTTCATTAACCTTGATAACATAACAAATGTCTAATACCCACTGCAGATGAACTTGAGGTGCGAAGAAACTGGAAATTGACTAATGAAAACTTATTTCAAAAAGACAAGAAAATTCATAGATTTGGGCATGTTGTACACAGAATTGTTAGATCCAGATATACCCATTGTAAGTATTTTATGGTCAAGACAAGTGATATAAATAAAAACGAGCAAAGTTGCAAACATTTAAGTTAGCTCTTCAGAATTTTTCCAGCCAAATAATATTACTAATAATATACAGCATTAATCCATGTAATACTTATGGAAAGAAACCAAATTCAATCAACCGATCTTGTAATAGAAAAGACAAATGTAAAAAAAAAAAAACAATTTAAAGGTTCTTACATTAAAAGCAGCATGATAATGTCAAAGAAGGACAAATCATTTCCATCAAGATTCTAGGAAGTGATTGCAACAGCAGTAGGCAGTGAAGCTCAGAATTGTCTAAGATTGGAGCATGGACAAGGTCATAGAACAAGTTGAGCATTCCATGGTGGACTCTTCAACTAAATTTCTACATTAGAAATAAAATTGAGCATATTGTTTGTTAAAGCTTCCATCAATGAAACTTGTTCTATATACTTAGAACACATTATGTACTTAACTAACTAGAGGGATGATTATTTTTATGTCAAATTATATGCGATACCCTTCAACTTCTCTTTCACTTTATCTTCTCTTCAGCCTCTTCATTTTCTTCTATTAGATATGATTGCATGGAAATAATTCTGCTACCCAAAGTTCTTCATCCAGGTAAGAGAATCCGTTTCAGAAAATGTGTGATGAGTTGGATGCATGTCAGACACTTGGGCACTTATCAAATTGCAGCTTCTAAAGATGGGTGAAGAGTTGGAGTTGTTGGACCTTTCAAGTAATAAGTTAACCCACCAAAATGATACTAGAAGGGGTTTTTGTTGTTTCTGGAACTCGATAAAAGATGTAGATATTAAAGGAACTTTGGAATGTCGAATTTCCTGTATCCTCGATCTAATTTTGGAGTCTGGATGCTTATCTTGAAAAAATTTAACGAATAATATATTTAAACATTTCCAGTTATACAATATAAAAATTAATAACAAATAATATCTCTAATCATCTTTCTTCTGTTGCCTATCTCTGATTGCCAGTTTTGATTTTTCTGAGCAAAAGGGAGGGGAACCCACCCAAAGTAAATTAGCCAGGGCAAAGTACTTGGGGATGCACCACAACCTGGAACCTCCTCCAAATGGAGAATGGTTGTGATTATTACAGCATTGGAGGTTCATTTTTTTGGTGTGTAAGTTCAAATGAACTTTTTGGTGCTGAAGACTTAGATGAACATAACATCCAGATATGTCACAGAAGTGGAAAAGGTATTAGATGTAACTGCTTTAGTTCTAACAAGCATTCAGAATGTTCAGCAAAGTCTATATGCTTGAAAGGTTGATTTTCTAGTTGAAACAATCACCCATACATGTTTCAAAATGATTTCTGAGGGTAGTTGTCATCCCTGGTTCATTTGTGTTCGGTCTCAACTTTACCATCTCCCGAACCAGCTTTTCATATAGGTAGTTTATATGCATAGCAGAGGTAATAATGAAAAAGGGAGTTGAAGAAAAGATGTTTGCTACCTTGTAAGTAACATTTCCACAGAAAGACAATCCTGAAGATGAAGTTAAATGGTCCTAGATAGTTATTGATATACCTCAATGTAAGTATGATTGATTTGTTCTCTAAAATATAAATATAAGATATAACAAATGGCAGCAAAGTCAATCAACCACCTAGGACTCTAGCATACCTGCCAATTGATATGACTATAAAGCAAAAGTGATCAAGGAGAAATTCAGAATGATTTGAGAAAGACATTGAAAACTTTCAGTGAATGCATTTATATGGCAGTCACAAAACCCAACCTTGCATTTGTGATCGACATAGCTTGCTGATCTGAAAATCATCTAATGCTATACATCTTGATGCAGCCTTATACCACGCATGGTACCTTATGAGTTCTTCAGAACGTAGAATCTTCAGCAAAAAGTATGCTCAACACATTTAATGGACACTAAGATGCCATTTAAATGGTTCTCTAATTGGAAACTTACTTCAGTTGCTTGATGCACATTCATAAGTATACAGATAGCTGAAGTGATGTGGTTGCTAGATATATTGCCAAAGGTAAGTATTTTGTTATAGCTCACACCACAGGTGACTTGATATGGTTGAAGACTCTCATCATAGTAATCAGCTTTTAAGTAACAGAACCAGTGAGGCCGCAACATTCTAATTATTTTAATTTGGTTTCTCGTACTGCTATCATACTCATAATTGTAAGCCTCTGAGGGATCTCCTTTAATAAATTCATGCAGGAGCCAGCTCCTTGGGACATGATTCTCTAAAAGGCCAGCAACCGCTCTCTAAGGATTCAGAGAGTGCAGTAATTTCTCTGAACATAGTACAGATTAGGCCTGGAGAGTTCACTTAGAATCTGATTTTAAGGAGATTTCGCAAGTTTCAATCATGTTTGTGCTTGTTGTCATCATCATGTATATTTAGTACATTTAAGATTCCTAATCAGAGTCCAAGATATTATTAAATATGACACAAAGCATGTAAATCTAACACGGTGACAAGCAAGGTTCGCCGTACTGGTATCGAACCCCATACCGGTGCCACACTAGTATAGGTGTTCCGAGTGTCGGTACGGTATGGTATGCGGTATGCCAGGCGTACCGACATTGGCGTACAGATACCGGTACCCATCGGTACAGGTACGATACGTCCGGTACCGACCGGTACAGCATACCATGACTGACAAGTAAATAAAAACTTTTGTTTGCACATGGCAGGTTACTGATCAAAAAGGGTCCAAATTTAATCCTAGTGCATATTAACCCAATAACTGGCTTTCACTTTCAAATATACAACATGCTGCAAGAAGTATATTGCTTCAAGTAGTATCTCAAATATGAAAATGTCACCTTAGAAAGCCTAGGTTCATCACCCATTGGTTGAAGAAAAAAATAAATATAAAATTATAAATGATTATTCAGCCGAAGACACACATTCCAATATCTAAATTAGATTCAAGCATCACAAACATGAACACTGATTGCTATTTCTCCTGCTGATCATAAATTTGCTTTTGTAAGAAAGGAGAAATATCGACCAGATTTTGCATATTTCAGAAGTATCTACGCAAATGCACATACAGTGATATTTTCAAATAGGACAGATGCAGAGAAAAGGCAAAGACAAATAAGATGAAAAACAGCCATTGTTAAGGAATTTGAAAAGCACGAAAATACATCATATGCAACCTTCAGGTTTTCTGTGTTTGACGAACACTCAGAGTTGCTCTGCTTCCTGTTGTCATCTTCCAAATTGGAGCTGTCACAATGTCCAGCTGACACTGATATGGCTAGCATTAGCGTACCAACAGGATAAAGCACATCAGACCAATTAAAGATTGTTTTGCTAACATAGTTATTACTATAAGACATGTACGGAAAACAGCTATTCAAGGAAGAAATAAACAAAATATTTTCTTGAGAGTTGATGAAACCAAAAATAGAAAGACTATACCAAGCAATTTTAAATATTTGAACACCTAAGGAGAATCCAGAAATTATAGATTCTATGATAGAAATTTGCAAGGCATCTTAACGCAAGGGCTTTGAGAACCCACTAACTTTCAAGTTCTAGACATGCATTAACAAACACCAGCAGATAACAGACACCCTTGAATTGATAAGAATAAAAACAGCCTCAATGCCTTGACTTGCAGTTAGCAATGAATCTCAAATTTACAAGAATACCATGTTTTGATCATTTTAGTATATTATTAAGAAATACTAGGAAAAGTTCTCTTATTTATATTTGCAGCCTTCATATGTAAAATAGTTTGCAGCCATCAAGGATAAAATTTCCAAATTACAGTGTTTAAACTTTAAACTACCCCATGCATAAGCATAGAGGCAAAAGCACTTATAGACGTAACTACGACCCAACTAGCTGTATTCCCAGCATTTAGAATTAAGATTCGATTCCATCCTTATGTTTAGCTTCTACTGCAAGGCACATGGGTTTTTAATGCTTTTTCAAAACTTTCCCATCAATTTTATCTAAGCAACCATATGTCTTTCTCTCCTCCTTCTCAATTCTTCAATATAAACCCAAGGACCTTATCAAGGCTTAATTGCACAGTCACATACCAACTTATCAGTTTCTCCACCACTTCATCCTTTTTGGGTTAAATTCCTACAATTCTCCAATCTAGGACAATTCTTCCTACTGTAACTGATTCACCACAAGACACTTGTATCTGCAATGTGTTCCTAAGCTTCTCCATTGTACAACATCATAGTACCTGAAGAATCTTCCCTCCTTCAGAAAAAAGATCCTCCAAGCAAAACATGACTCCACACTTCTTTATATTCAGAATATAATACCAAACACACATTTGAATATGCACAGCATGCTTAATCTCAAATATTTAGAGATGGTTTATAACTTGTTTGTGCCTACTGAAAAATAAATTCATTGCAAAATAAAGATTTTTCAATTTATTGTCATTTCTACCTAAGTTATATTATCTCCCTAAATCCTTTTTTAACCATTTAAGATGCATCCAAGGTCATGGCCTTGTTAAAAGCAACTAAGATCTCCACTGCTCATGAACCGACCATCATATCAAATTCTCAACAACCGATTATATATTTGGTGATGGTCATAGATTTGTTTCGCACGTTCCATTTTGACTTTCATTCCTAGTATATCATGTGCCCACATGCACTACATTATTTGTACTTATCTTATGTGCCTAAATTCATCTTGTTTCTCAATGTCCCCTCATATCCATGCAAGCAAATACTCAATCACCTCTTGTTTTGATAAAATCCTTATAGGATTTATCATCTAGATAAGTTGTGTCAAGGAAAAATTCAAAATAAGCACCTTCACACTGTGTTGCATGCAGAATATGGCATGAAGTCCTCTTAATCCAGGCAATTGAACCCATCTCTCTCATCAAACCCAAGACTCGATCAGTGAAGAATGGTTGATTGTGCAAGGAATGCTACATGCGAGACGTTTCATAAACAAGAGGCTCAACATGGAAGAATCAATTGTGCGCATCTCAATCCACCAATCACCCAACGAATGTGAAGTCCTCCTTGTTGATTCATTATTTGTATCTTATCATAGAAAATTTTTCATTCATGAGGTTGCAAAGAAGGTGCGACAAAACTTCAGATGGGGAACCAAAAGAAACTACTAAAAAGAGAAAAAGAAAGAAATCATTTAAGAACTCTTGGAAAAGCCAGTGAGCACAGAAACCGCAAAAAAAATCACAAGGAAAAGAAACTACTAGTACGACGGAGCGGTCATGACGCATCGAGCAAGCTCCATAAACTCAAATTCCTTGCGGCTGAAAAAAAATCCGGTAGTAGCGAAGAGTAACGAACTAACCTCTACTTCTGGAGCTGCTTCTACCGTTGGGCGTGCTGCGAGAGATGGCTGGTGGGAGCGCAGACGAGAGGAAGACGGGGCAACTGCTGCCCATTTCTACTCTCTCTCTCTCTCTGTGTCTCCGTCCCCCACCTCCTCATCCGGCGGTCAGCCACAAGAAGGTAACGGGTCGCGACTTGATCCAAAAGCTACGAGATATTCAAAAACCCGTCTGATTAGCTATTTTCCACCAAACAGCAGCATAGATTGCTTTCGCTCCAACACGCCGGCACGTGTCTAAGATAAGATTTGGTGTAGCTCCCACCAACAAAAATAGGAATTATGTAGACTGCTTCATATTCCTCGGATGTTTTTTTCTGGTGATTCCTCGGATGAGTTCACAGTGGGCCAGCGTAACCTAAATCTACGCAATTACATCAACCACCGATTTCTTGTGGGATTCATGATCTAGCATCTTTTGAGTAACAAGCGTATCCAACATTGCATTAGACCAGCAACTTGTCCAAACGAGTGTCATGCCTGAGCCTTGTTGAATTAGTGTTCTTTTTTTTATCCTTTTTGTCTACATCTGGAGGATCCTGCCAAGAGGCCTCACAGATAAACTGTTACGGCAAGCACATTAGTTTTACTGGCATAGCTAGCGATTGAGAGGGTGGTAAGAACATAGGAAAGAAATGAATAGATAGATGGTGTGAAAATGGATCGTTTTTTTACATGGGATTGGATTTTTCGCCATAAAGCGCGAACCAAGATTTGTAATACGAAAACCGAAAGAAGACTAAGGACTAGCCATTTTAGAACAAGCATTTTATTTTTTAGAAGCCATGAGCATCACAGGGGGCAGCAACTCACTTCCAAGTCCGCTCAATCCTGAACCAAATGCAAATGGATAAGCTTAAGCTTAATCCTAGCTAATATAGTTATAACGAACATGAAAAACCCTGGTGGCCTTTGACTCATATCACCAGTCGCATTGCTCACAATCAAATTTTCCCTTCCCAAGCTATTCGGGTATTCCTATGAACATGAAGATAATTTAAATGTCATACATAAATTCTATGTTTTTCTTCCCTCTCCCATTCTGGCCCATAACTGGGTTGAAATTAAGATCATGACTAGCACGGCATGCAAACAACTAAGAAGGCCACAAAAAAACGGAGGATATTGTTTAAACATTTCCAAGCGTAAGTGAAATATATATTAATCGGCAATCACCACGATTTTACAAACTTTACTAAAGGCATCATATGCCCAAAACGGATAGTCTTTTATCTGAGGTTATATAATTTCCGGGCAGTTGCACTCATCAAACCAGAGTTGCTTCCATTTGATGATGTTCTCCTTTCAATTTATTAAATAAAAGGGAAAAGAAGGACAAGGTAGGCATGAATATTTTCTCTGAAGTAGGCTCCAAGAACAGAAATTTCAAACTGGTGCATGGTTAACAATCAGAACTACTCACACATCATGTTGCGTCCCTGTGCAGTGAGGAGGTTTCGCATAACAAAACTTAAGAGGTAGTCATAAAATTCTACATTCTTCCCATCACTCCTCCAGAATTAAGCTAAGTTTCCTACCAAAAGGAGGGCACAAAAAAAAAAAAGACAAAGCAAAGTACTAGCGGTAGATTTGTATGTCCAAGAAAGTCAGCTCGGAAAATGTACTATTACAGCAAATGGCCTCAAAGCAGCGATACAGCTCCACCTCTGTGCAGTACGTTAGCAGATCTGGGACATTTAGGTGAACCACAGGATTTAAAAGAAAGCATATAAAATAGCTTACATCCGTACTCAGTGAAAGCTGCATTTCTTTGTGCATCATCAGTCGGGCTTTACGCAGAAATTACTCTAATCACACTCACTCAACACGATACACTGGGTAGGTCATGCCTTAAACCATTATATGCAAGGTGAAGACGTTTCAAGAAACAAAGCCAACGGAAGGATGTGCTTTCACTGGGCTGCAGCAACCAGAGCAGAACGAGCATTTGTGAATGTAGAGATAAGCGATCCAAGCTGTAACTTATCATTGCATCCAAAACTTAATCTATACCTGCAAACAGAACATTGTAGAAATAGTTAAACTCTTCTTTGCAGGTCCTTTTTCTTGGCCTTGTCTAATAAAAACTTTTCCTTATTGGTAAGTAATAAAAACTCTTCTTGATTATGACTATTGTAACAACATCATTGGTTTAACCACAAAACATTTTCCAGGGAATTTTGGTCTGAAACACAGACCTATTAAACCAAGTGGTTAAGCAAGGATCTTGTACGCTGGACTTAAACCAGAATTGACTCATTTAAGAAATGATCCAATCAAAAAAAAAAAAAAAAAAAAAAACAGATTAAGTCCTAATCTGATCAAGTATTGGACCTAATCTAATATGTTGACTGTCAGTCGGTACTGGGTACAAATCCTATGAAAAAAAAATTGAAATCACAAATGGTTCATGCAAGATTTGTAACCTGATTGAAACCACTTAAGACCTAACACCTTATGACCAGAAGATGTAAAATGCACAAATGCATGAGTTACATAATGTTAACCATGAAACTGATAAACTTAACTAAGATAAAGGAGGTCCATACTCAATATCAGCCAAATTGTTGATTAGCTTAACTCGGACATCTGATGGCATTTGGATCTTGAAAACAAACCTGAGTACAAGTCATGGAATGTGATTTAGCAACACAACAAAGAATGGGTAGGATGAAAAAAAGATCTCGTGCATGTTTCAACTTACATTGTAACCTCCCTCACAATATCAACCAAGGCCAGTCCTTTCCTCATTTTAATATCAGATATATCTAAACAAGCTAAGATGGCAAATCTTGCATAGAATAACAAGTTTCCCGCTCAAATCAAAAAATAGTAGTCCATGTGCGAGGATACATCTGAAACTGGCTGTAAATGATTCATTAAGTAGCCAATAGGCTATCTGTTCAATGTCTTTTGGCATCGGGTTTCCAGTGCAGAGGTAGACAGATTCTTCTGTTACATGCTGAGAAGCCATATGTGTTGACTGTCCACATTAAAGGAGATAAACTACCTCATTATCAAATTCAGAAAAAAAAATACAGATGTAGAAAAGCTAAACATATCAGAAACAAAAGTGAAAACTAATCCGACAACCCATATAAATATTTAATCCAGATGTTTTGGTAGACAATCATAGAATAAGTAATACATGCAGTTCTTTCTAATAAGATTAGGTGACCAAATAAAATATGAATTACTTGTAGTCGCAACTCCCAAGAACTCTTTCATCATACAAATAAACTTAAATCATTATCTCCCCTCAGTGTAATGCTTATCCCAGGAGGCTTTGGAAATTTTGGTAGATTTACAGTAAAGACCTTTAAGCTTTTCTTTCTGCATCATGTGCCTACAGATGTACATGTTAATTATTGAAAAAGCAACTTCATGCTTCTGAATGCAAGTTGCCGTTATTGTTACCAAAATTTATTAAGCCACAAGCATAACGTTTGGCTTCATCCCATCTACATCTGTTGGCTCTAATTTATTATCACATTTGTCATACTTCATCACCTCCTAATCAGATCTTCTAAAACCTTTTCCTGTTTCAGAACAATCTGAGTTTCCTAAACACTGAGCTGTCCCTAGTCCCCGGTTTCCCTCCCTACCCACCTCCACCTCCAATGTATAAGAGTATCAGCTGCAAAGTCACATTGAAATCTGACGCATTTTGAGTCTAGGTTATAAAATTAATGGCATGCAAGCAAACTTGTATTGATGTATGCACTCCCATTATCAGAGCTCTATATTTCACATAATAATTTTTCATAAAACAGTGTATAAAGTAATCCTTTTGTTACATGACCATCTTATGAAATGTCACATAGAGGTTAAGTAAAAGATGAATACAATTTCAGCCAAAGTTCTAAGTACCGTAGAACAGGGCCGTCCTGGTTTTCTCATGCAACGAGGACACCCCACATACCAAAACACGGGATGGTGGATGTCCTATCCCATCCCGGTCCACGTCCTGTCCAGGAACTTGGGACAGTGGGACACCCTACTGTCCCACAGGAATTTAAAACCTTGATTTCAGCACTAGCATGTGATGAAAACGATGATAAGCCTATATGCAAAATAAAATATGGATAGACGTGCTAACATATGACCCAAAAGATTTGAGTTCGATTCTGCATAAAAGTTTGTTCAAATTTTTGTAATAACATGGCCTTTTATACATTTACTAATAAAATCCATTTCAGTACTTACTGGGACATGGTACAAAAGCATGCCCATGGTCCTTATTTCACATATCATAGTTGGTTAACTGATACATTTGAGTATGTGACCACAGAAATCTAAAGAGTGAAAATTAGTTAATTTCTAAGATTGTCAATATTATTATACACCATCACTAATATAACATGCAAATATTGGTCAATATGGTCAAATAAACAAGAACATGTTGATAAGGTCCCTCAATACGGGAGACTTGTAAAAAAGTCAAATTGGGAATTTTACATATCAACTTTGTCACCCGAGGAAATTAAGTGAAATTTATGACATAAAATGCCAAGTCAGCCATCAAAAGGTAACTTATCTGACTAAGAAGAAAGCAATGTCAATACTTGGAACTAAAGGAGAATGACCTGCAATATGTTCAGAGCCTTTCTCATGTCACCGTTGCTCAGCCGTACCAGGGCAGTTAAGCCACTCTCAGCCACGTCAAGCCTAGAAGGAGATGATCACAAGTTACTGATTCAATAATCAGTAGATGTTTAATAAGTTGGTAGCATGTTAACAACTGAAAATCATATACTGCTTAATCCAATCGACAGCTGCTGTTAAAATCTTAGATTTTATCCAAAAAATATAAAAAGGGGGCAAACAGATCTTACAAAATAGAACGGTAGATTTTGGGAAAGTTGACTACTTATTTGTTGAAAGCATCTCTTACATAGATGAAGTCAGAACTTCTTAAAAAAAATTTGTACATAAACCCTGAATGTTCATCAAAGATCTTCTGACAGACTATGTTCATAGATTCCAGAGCAAGTTATTTTCCGGAATCTCTCATTGAACATTCATTATTGCATCACTGTTAAGTGCATAATCATCAATTTCAGATTGTTAAAAACACTGAAGCAGGTGCTTACTGAAGATTCATTTTGGGGATTCAAATCCTCTAAAGCATTCCAATCCCAAGAACAGAATTTTTATTTTTTAAGGTTGGGAAAAGAAAATTGATTCAAATAATAAACAAGGTAGCAGTATCATGGCTACTGGCTTATATTAGTACACAAAGTAAAAGAACGCCAAAAAAATCTTTTGCACCAATAGAACCTATACAGAGAAAAGGAAAAGAAATGCAAGTATAAAATTCCATATAAGAAACAAAAAAGTTTAGGAGCAGCAATAAATGAACACAGACTCGTGATCAAACGCTTGGCTCTTAGAGCTAGGTAAGGCAATTTAAGTGAGCATTAGGGCTGCAAATAGGTTGGGTCAACCCATGACGCAACCCGAGACCGACCTGGTTAGGCCCAGCACCACCCAACTTTTTGGACCCATAAGTCCAGTATAGTTCTGAAATATGACCTTTTGAACAAGCAGGTTGCATCTGGTCCATATTACCTAACCCAAGCCATGGCCCAACAAGGTTTAAAATCGGTCAAACAGTAGATGACATGATTAAACCTAGCTTTGCCCAATCCAACTCACCCCAAGATTCCACGAGCTTGTGTACTACAGGTACTAATTATAGGTGGAAGGCTCAATTAGTTGAATTGCATTTTCATAGACAACATTAGTGGTCCTATTTTGCACCAATGCCCTTTTTTTATTTATCTCAATTTATTATCCATGCTATTACTGGACCTTCTAGACATCAAACAGATGATGTACTTCCTTGTTACCTTGCACTGGATCCAAATCAAGATCTGATCCAACCCAAACTCAAATGCAGTGAGTTTGATTCAGGTCATGATTTACCTGTCCTAACCAGAATGACCCAGTTGATCCAAAATATTTTCTATGGACCCAATCCAAGCTGACCAAGTTAGCTAAAATCATGACCCAAAAATATACTACATACTATTTATGACAAGTGATAGCAAGAAAGGATATTGTATAAAATAGATTGTTATGAGAGAAAGGAATTTCAAAGGGAAATATTACCTTATGGGCCTGGAAGATGTTAAATTGAACAAATCTTAACAAAAAAAAAAAAGACTAAATGTTAATTGATCTTGAATGGTTTAAGGTTTGTGATTAAAGAGAGATTAATGAATCAAGTGATAGAGCAAGGCTTTGTTGCTTGACTTGAGTTTCCATTTTAGCTAAAATAAAATTAAAGAGAAATTGAGATTTTTTTTTTTTTGGGTGTGTGTGTGTTGGGGGGGGGGGGGGGGGGGGGGTATTTGAATCTAAGGGCATTTTCTAAGAAGTTGGCAAACAAAATCTAGAAAAGAATGTGCCAGAATCAAAACTGTATTTTCTAATAGAGTGTAAATTAAAAGGATATTATCAGACCATGAAAAGCAAGATTAGCTCCGGCGTGAAAAAATGTAAATTATCCCTTGGATAGGTGGCCAAGGAAATTCAAAATAATGCAATGCTGTACAAAACCAAACTATGAAATAAAGATACAACTTCAAAATGACATGCAACATGGGTACAACACCTTATGAAACTTATTTCATGTCAAATTTCTACAATGAATCAAATTAAAAAGAACAACTTACCCTTCAGCCTTTATCACATATTCAAGTCGTTCTCTGATATGAGTTGCATCAAGTGGAGCAAACCGAAACCGAGTGCACCTTGACTGTAATGCTGGAATAATTTTGTTGACATGATTACAGATAAGTGCAAACCTAGTGCTCTTCGTATGTTTCTCAATCACTGAACAAAAAGATAAAATCACAAGAATAAAGATGGTGAGAATACATAAACCTATGAATACTTAGAAAAGTGAATGGTTGTACAGGCAGACCTCTACGTAATGCAAACTGTGCATCTTTAGTCATAGCATCTGCCTCATCCAGCAGGACCAACTTCACAGAAGATTTTGCACTGCATGAAACATAAATAGTTGACTAGGTATTGCAGCATCCACCAGGTAACCAATGATAAAGTCACACATCTGCATGAGTGCGCATATACGTGTGCACACTGTATATATGTTAGTGGTGTTTATGTTTGCATACATGTATGTACATGTGCTACTTTTAAATAACCAGGTGTTGAACAACCATGCCCCATGATAGTGGCAGGATCCTGCAGCTGTCACAAGCTCATCAGGACAAAATTTACCTCATCGCATGATATGCAGTTTATATGATTTGGAGGGTGGAGTATCTTTACTCCCACACACACATGGTTCCAATCCTAGGGGCTGCACCCTGCCACATGCCATGTTCATATTTTGCCACCAAGATGGAAAATTGCTTAGCATATACTTCTGTCAAGCAGTCGTTCCCAATAAACACTATTATGTCTATCCAGCGCCGGCTTTGTAAATCCTAATTTGCTCAGAGTTGTCATCTTCTATCTACAAACACATAAGCAAAGGAAATAAAATGGTAGAATATGTGGGACATTGAGATCTTCTTTGGTCAGATCTTCCTCTTGACTGGCATTTCCACTATAATCCGAGCTTCTCTCTCTACTAAGGCCCTGTTTGGGGGAGCTGTTGGCAGTAGAGCTGTTGGAAGTAGAGCTGTTAGAAGTAGAGCTGTTGGAAGTAGAGCTTTTATAAAAAGCTGTTTGCTGTTTGGTAACTACATTTCCAAAATGCTGTGGCACTTTAACATTTGTTTGGTAAACAAACTGAGAAAGTACTTTTGTATGACAAAATGACCATAAAGGACATTACTAGTACTATACAATAGTGCATAATAAAATATAATATATATTAATACATAAATATATGATATAGTATAATATTAATGTAATGTAACATAATATTATTATAATATAGTACTATAACATTGTATACTATAGGATAATAATTTAATATAATATTAAATTATTTAACATAACATAATATTATATTATATTATATTTATAGTATAATACAATAATAAATGTATAAAATATTATAATTATTAGTATAAATTAATTTTTTACTCTTTTGAAGACCATTTATTTCTCTAACAAATTTTCTAACTAGGTGAAAAAATTGGTTAAATAATTACTAATATTTTTATTTATTTATTTATTTATTATTTTATTTCATTGAAATATATTTATTTATTATTTTATTTATTTATTTATTCGTTCATTTATATACATATTTATTTATTTATTTATTTTCTTTTTTCTTTTTCTTTCCTTTTTTTTCTTCTCTTTTTTTCTTTCCTTTTCTTCTTTTTTTTTCTTCTCTTCTTCTCCTTCCTTCCTCTCTTTTCCGGCTCGGGAGGGAGCCGGGACGGCGTGCCGCGGCGACCGCGGGGGAGGAGGGGCTCGGAGGGGGCCGGGACGGCGTGCCGCGGCGACCGCGGGGGAGGAGGGGGCCGAGATGGCGGGCCGGCCGGGGAGGCAGCGGCCATGGCGGCCCCTTCCTCCCCTTCCTTTTTTT
Organism: Phoenix dactylifera; assembly: GCF_009389715.1. Classification (NCBI taxonomy): domain Eukaryota; kingdom Viridiplantae; phylum Streptophyta; class Magnoliopsida; order Arecales; family Arecaceae; genus Phoenix; species Phoenix dactylifera. The sequence goes on from NC_052402.1 coordinate 8,680,746, forward strand.
TTTTTGCTGTGTGGTGGGTCGCAGCGGCGGGGGGCTCGGGTGGGGCCTAGGGGGCGCGGCCACGGGTGGCCGGCGTGGTGGCTGCCTCCCAAAAAAAAAAAAAAGAGGAGGGCCGGCGGCATTGAGGAGAAGGAGATAGAGAGGGAGAGAGAGAGGGGGGGGATGGTGACAGAGAGAGAGGCGGTGGGATTGAGATTTTTGGGAGGAAAAAGAAACTTTTAAATGGGGGTATTTTGGTCAAAAATACAGCTTCCCGACAAAGCTGAAAACAACGTTTTCGGAAAGCTCCAAAATTGAGCTTCTGCCAAAAAGCTGTTTTCAGCTTCCCGCAAAAGCTGAAACAGCTTCTTGGAAATTTTACCAAACACACTTTTTTACCTAAAAGTACTTTTGGAGGGCCAGAAAGTGCTTTTTGGCCCTCCAAAAGCTCCCCCAAACAGGGCCTAAGGTCCTCTTCAGTCATCATTGTACATGACAAAAAATTTAATATTTTCAATACATTACTTCTTTCAATCTCAGTGAATTCATCAACTTCCTCCACATTTGTAACCTTGGCAGTAATTTTACGAAAACCTGCCGAAACAACATTAACTCTAATACAATCATCTTTGCAATTGCACATAGTCAAGTGAACAGCAATAAAATTCAATCTGTATCGCAATTACTATCTGGAATATTTCTCCTCAGGAATCTGATACATGACAAAGCTAGTATAACCAATCGATCCAAGATACAGCTTTACTGTACTATTCGTTACATATCGTAGTTCTGCTAAACATCTACACCACATGCGCATGTAACAAGGAATAAATGTTGCATGCTGATGCCTTGCCGCCTAGCACTAGCATGGCATGTGCCCATGTACCAGTGCTTAGGATACACTAGCACACTGTAGGCATGCAGTCAATGCCACTGGCATGAATGGGCAAGGGACATATTTTAGATTTTTAAAATCAAAACAATCAACAGCTTCTTCATAATGCTTATAGATGTAGCTCTTAAAAATAATTTAAAAAAAGAACTAAAACCAATAAATAATATCCTATAATCAAAAATGAAAACATGTATGACTGTGTTGCTTACTGACAGGAATAATCTAGGGTATTATGGCATGGTATTACACCTCAACAGTACATTACCACCAAGAAACAATGATTGAGTGTCAATGTGTTATGTCATAAATTACCAAGTGATACCTCAATGACACTAATGACATCATACTCTAATAACATTTCTAAAAATCGACATGAAAAGATGTTATTTGCTTTTGTTTCTAGATTAATGTTGTTTCGAGGGGAGGATTTTGGATGGAAATCACTCCTCCCCAAAATCACTAATTTCTAAGCTGGTGTTTAAGTGGACATATTTGGTTGTTATCAACTTTAATCTTGAATATATAAATGTGCATGTGTGGATAAATCGTTCTATTAACCTTAACAAAGAAATTGTTATAGTCCAAATGTGGAAAAGGAAAAGAAAAGGAAATAGGTTGAAAATTGCTTATACCAAGTCTGGAGCAAGGATTCAATATGGATCCTGCTCAATTTTGCAGAAAGGCATCACATGAATGCTAGGTTCTCTGTTGTTCTTTGGAACCAAGAACAAAGTTTAACCTCCCTCTCTTGTGGATTAATGAGAAAAACAGAAGAAAAAAGGCTTCTGACACTGTTCAGCCCTATAACAAGTCATGTTAAACTGTGCCAAACTGGCACAGTTCAATATGGGCAGCACAAGGCACTTGGGAACACACCTCTGCCCCATGCCAGTCTAGCCCTGTCGTGGTAAATGCCAAACAGCATAGACCGGCATATGCTGACACAGGGATCTCGGTCTGTATATAGGCAACATAAAATGAAGCTTATTGTGTAGGCTTTAACATATATCAGGCCTCACAAAAAAATTATTATAATTAATGAAGGTAAAAAGTTCTTTATCACTTTTTGGATACTTGCATGAAGTAAATAAAAAACACTTATGTAGCATTTCATCCTTTGAAGTTCTATGTTTTCTCTTTGGAACATATGCTAGGTAGAAATATATCAAAGCTTGATTCATGAGACATCAAGGCTTTACTATGCAAAATTTTTTCGTTAAATCCCCACTTCCTTGCTTTAGTTTAATGAACTCATTTATACATGTAATATATGATCCATGAATGCAACGGGCAGATAATGTTTTGTTTTAAATCATCAAGATGCTTAATGAGACATGCAATCAAGTTTTTGTCTCTTGCTTTCCAATTTCAAAAGTCTGACCCACACCTCACTTGCATTCTCTAATTGCATCAAGGCACTTTGTCAGACATGTCAATGAAAGGTTGAACCAACTATTTTTCTTTGGAGCATGATAATGTCAAGAACCTTTAAAAAAAGAGAAGACTAATATGGACATGACTCTACCAAACAAGGGTATAGAGATCCCCTGATCCTTTCTATTAGAAGCTTAACAAGATAATAAATTTCATGAAGTCGTGTTTCCCTTCACTGTAATTATGCCCCTAGGGTATTGTAGAAAATGCATTGCCCAAAGAGTTTGTGGATAGGATTTCAGTGTGAAATAGCAAAAAAACTGACATCAGTTAAAACTGCCTTAAAGAAAGTTTATAGGCATTGCTAAATCACATTGCTCCATAATGTCATACTTGATAGAGGTAACAAGGCTTGATGGTTAAGATATGAATGAGAGAATCACACATGCACACACGTAGATAGAGAGAGGAGTGTGTATGCACATGCACAACACAAGCATAAAGTTGAGCTTCAAGTAAAAAACAAGATAATTTCAATTAGCTCTTAATTTAGACACAATTGCTAACCTCGTAATATTAATCTCATTTATGCACCTAAAATTTAAAACTACATTCGTATAATTTCACTTTTACTTTGTAGTAATTGCTACTAGAGCTAATATTTCTCTCATAGGATTTAAGAACCTTGACAAACTTCATAATCCATTCCATTTTGACCTCAACTATACAACAAAATCCTCTCCTATCCAAGGTTTAAAACCAATCTTACTGCATTGCATAGCCCGTAAAATGGAATATACTGTCATGTACCACCCCATATTAGCAAATTAAAGAGTAAAAAAAAGCCTGTACCACAGTACACATCACACCAATACATGACTGCTATGCCCCCTATTCTGCAGCGCATCAAAACTTTCTCCTATCATAACCACAACAACTCCAACTCAAAATCAGAAAGAGGAGTTAATCCATCACTAAGCTAAGTACATATCCCAAGGTGTTTTAAGGATGCAGTAATACCCTTCCCCCTTATCCAAAATGTGCAACTCCTTTGTGGCAGACCCCGCAAGTTATAGCTTTCTTATCATCTACTCTATTTTCCTTCTGCCACAATGTCTCGCAATATTTGTCAGACTCCACAAGTAAACATTTTGAACCGATACATGTCTATCTTTCAAGCATTCGGATCACCAAAACCCAAAAGAATTTTTACATAAACCCTGTACTTGCGCAAATTCGACTACTGAAAATAATAGATGTAAATTCAGCACGAACAAAGCAAAACTTCTTTGAAAGAAAACCTCGAACCACTTTTCAGCGAAGAGCATATAAACTAATAAATATAAGCAAGCATAGAAATTAATCCAAATTCTTTTTACCCAAAGGAAAGGCTCCGTGCACTGGCGAAATCTTGGATCTGCTGTCGAACAACATCAATCCCCCGATCATCAGATGCATTGAGCTCCAAAATCAGGTTGCGGTACTGCGCCCCATACAGCTTCCGTGCCACTGCCAGAATCGTCGACGTCTTCCCGGTACCTGGCGGCCCATAAAGAAGCAAATGGGGCAGCCTGTTCTCGTTCGTCAGCCGATCAACTTCCAACCAACAAAATCCAACTTTTAACCACAGAATCGAACCCAGAAAGAAGGAAAAGAGATCCATAGGAGAAGATAGGTGGAGGAGGGGGAGGGAGACGAGGGTTACTGGTGTCCACGATGTCGCGATGGGCCGCGACGTCGGCGAGGGACTGGGGACGGTACTTCTCGACCCAGGGGGCGGACTTGCCGTCGGAGGCGAGAGGGGCCTTGTCCTTGTTGGACCTCGCCGGCGCGTCGCCGTCGATCTCCATGGGAGCGGTCGCCTCCGCCATCTTCGTTGAAATCCTTCTCTCCCACGCCCTAGCGCTCTATTCTCCGGTTTCGTACTGTTCCCAGCCGTCGCGGCTATGGCGCCAAAAATCCCGAGTGGGGGTCTTTTTGGCTGCTCGAGGGCTAGGGTGGGCTGAAGGGCCGCGGATAAGCTCACCGATGGTGCAATGGACTGAGACCTCTGGCTATGAAGTGACGGGTTCCGTCTTATTTTGGAGGCGGATCCGATTGAAGCGGTAGAGTGGATTCTATAAAAAGGATCAAAAAAATGTACCGTATTTCAGATTGGTCATGTATCATGAAAGACGAACAGAACTGCTGATTGGGTACAGAGCTATAAAAAGATTTTGTGAACTCACTGTGTACCTGTTCCTTCACCGTTGTGGAGTATTTTGGCTTGTGACTCTGTTGGCAATGCTCACGCGAGATTAGGTGAGCGTCCGGTTTACCCAAAAAAAAAAAAAAAAATGACGGCAACTACGTTTGACTTTGTTTGGATTAGGCCAGGTCTCACTTGGACTTGGCGTCAACATATTATGGTGGATCTAGAACCAAGGTTCGATGCTACCTCAGATCCGGCCCCAAACCAGAATCTAAAAGAGCGTGTTTGGATGATCATGAGATATCCCACTGGATTCATGATGGGAAAGCCAAATTGGAAGTGTGTGGGGTGGCGGGGAAAAGTATAAAGACCCACGGTCGTTGTAGGTGAGGTGGCCGACATACTTTAATATGGAAGGTGGATAAGCGGGTAATTCGGGCTTACCTTACCTTGCATAACTTAAATTTTATTATTTGGGAGGATTACTGGAAGAGAAGAGGTGGGAGGAGAGGGAGGAAGAGAGCGAGAAGAAAAGGAAAGTGAATCATTTTTCTCCATGTTGGGGATAAATCATGGAAATAACGGCAATGGGGATAAAACGGGAACAGGACGTGATAGGGTTCTGCTTAGTTTTGCACTACAAGTCTATCCGAGCCATCGATCGGAATGAACTTATGCTGCGAGATGAAGGAATATCCCGCCATAATGAATAAATTTATTCTTATGGCACCAGCAGATCGTTTGGCAAGAATAGAGGAGATAGTGGAGGATATCCCTCACTTATTTACCAACCAAATGAGCTCATAGTCATTACTTCGACATATCTTTCCATTCGAAAGCTTTTTCTTTTATCCAGAGAAAAAGAAAAAACTTTATGAGAATATTCATTTCTTTAATCAAAGTTTATGAATAAGAATTTTAGAAAACAACGAATAGAAAGGATTTTAATGGATTGGGTTTGGTTAGTTTTGAGAAAAGGTAGCAATGGAGGAGTTTTTCTGGGATGCAATTGGTGTTGAGAGGTGTCGGTTGTGCCTTTCGAGACTTCATGATGACAAGCTGCTCATTTTTTTACAAACGAGACCTCCTATGATGGAATCTTTGCTCTCCTTCATTTGTTACCGCTAAGGACCGTATGCTCATTTTCTTAAGCAAAGTTTATGAGTAAGAATTCTAGAAAAAAAATGAATAGAAAGGATTTGAATGGATTGGATTTGGTTAGTTTTGAGAAAAGGTAGCAATAGAGAAGTTTTCCTAGGATGAGATTTTAGTGGGTGGGAATTTTATACAAATAAAAAAAGAGAGGTGGTTTTCTTTTTCTACTAGAAAGGTGGTGTACACCTTACGAATAGCGGGCCATGCCTAACTTTAGGGAACGCCAATTGTCAACCTCCAATCAAATATATGGTATTTTATCTCTATCTTTATTTGTTAAATAATTGGTCTCCTGATGCTAGCTTTTCTCTTGTATGAATTTGATCTTCTAATTTGTCAGAACGAATTTATTGAAGAATATTTATAAAAGAATGCTCATTGTCAAAGACGCCGGATTCCAACACAGAATGGCCTATGAACAACATGATGATGGCATTCCGATCTGTATATGGATTCAGGTAAGAACAGAAGTTGGTTTGCGAGACCTCTGAAAACCATACTTCATGCAGCCTCCAAACAATGTCCAAATCAAGCATCTTGTAATGATTTGATTACACTCGCATGATGATATGGAGTCAGCATAACCCTCTGAGACAAGATCCAGATGTCAAATGATACTCAAATATTAAAATGGAAAATGAGAGGAAAATGTCCTGACAGAACTGCCGCATCTTCTCATAGAAATGTCTCTTCTACCAAAACATATAAATATCTCTTCATCAGGCCCATCTAATGTGGATGCTACCCATTTCCAATTCCAGAATCCAACTTAATCACTGGTCAATAGATGCCAAAACAAGAATTATAATTGACCTCTGAAAGGTTTTCGTAACTTCTTTTATCAGAGTTTATTTTAAAGTTTGCTCTTCGCCTAATCAGCAGCACCTCATCTTGAATAGGATTTCTGCCAGAATGTTTGTTCATTTTGTGGTTTAACTTGAGAATGTTTTTCCAAGGTTTCTTATTAATTTGGTTTCTTGGTTTAATTTAATGACGAACCAAATTTGAAATAAAAGGGGAACAGAATTCATATATTATCATGGGAATAATTCTGTAGCGATCATGTAGGTGATTGGTTAGGTGCAGAGCTTATTTTACAAAAAGTATTACTGAACGTTTATTTGCTCTCAAGAATAAATAATTAATTCCATACAGATGCTTATTGACAATTAATGAACAATCTACCTGTTTTCTTTTTTCCTTGTGCTACCAATGAGCCTGCAGACCAAAACCTTCATTTCACTGATTAAATGAAAGAAAAGAATTGCGTTAGATCAACCGAAGAAGCCAGGAACAAGAGACTGACATCATCAATATCATCCACACAACACTACAACCCACCATAAAAGCATTCTACATTTTTGTAAGAATCAACTCATTAGGAAGAATGAGAGTTTAATACAATGTCATCTGAATCGAATTAACGAACGCTGGTCAAAGAAACTTCCTGGATCATCCCTTATGGTCAAGACATCGATACAAATTTAATTAGAGGTGATTTAAAATTGTCATGAAGGTAATTTTAGACCACATATGGAGGCCATCAAAGATTCCTGGAAACAATCATCCAGTGAGATCTTCTAGTTATTTGCTTTATTAGCTTCTACAAGAAAAGAGAGTACTCCAACCCACATACCACATTAACATGTAACGCAGCTAGCATAACTGCATCTTAACTTGTTCATCAAGTGGAAATCTACGGATCGGTTCCGTATCCTCTGTAACGTTACAACTTACAAGAATTGATGCCTCAGCAAGTTATTCAGATCAGTGACTATTTGAAGCAATGATAAAAATTTCTGGCGGGCTGACATTGCATAAGTTGCAACATTTCTGCCAAATATGGAGGGCAATTCGCACCAGTTTAAAGTCAACACAACTCAAACAATAAATTTGAATGAAAACTGACATTAAAAATAGAAACAATAAGAACGACGTCAATTCACAATACAAAACAAGCTCAATATACAATATATCTCTTACATACAAAAACCCAAAGCCTATGGACCAACCAAAACAATAACTCTCACCTTCCACTCTTATCTTCCCTTTCCAACACAATTTCAGTTGGCATCTAAATCATCGGGTTCATTTGCTTGAGATTTCTTCAGCTTTGCCACAAGAACCCACATGTTGGCCAGTTCATTTTCTAGGAAGGCTTCCCTCTGTTTAGATTCTTCTACTTTCTTCTGAAGCTCCGCTTCTCTTTGCTCCTTTTCCAGAAGCACAGCTTCAAGTGTTTGTTCTCTTTCATAGCTAGCATTCACTTCTCTCCTGGGCGTTGGTTCATGCCGCTTGAGGTGATTGTCTCTTTTGGCGTTCTTTGGTCCATTGCTCACTCTCCGCTGAGCAGAACTTCTCACTGATGCTAATTCAGCACCCAGCCTCTCATTCTGGTTCATGAGTTTGGTGACTTCTTCCGATAGTGCCTTCAACTCCACACCTGCAGCTGAGGCCAACCCTTTGGCATATGCACTCTCCTCTGCCAGCTTCTGGTTACGTGTTTCTAGTTGGGTTTTAGCTTCAGTAACTTCAGCTACTTTCTGCTTAAGTTCTTCAATCTCGGATGCCTAAGGGGGTCAATAAAGAAATTGAGTGGAAGGTATTGGCAGGATTTATTATAAAGTAAGAAAGATACCTCACAAACAGAGAACATTATCTAAATAATTACAGTGAATATTACAACCACATGCATCCAGAAATTTGGCTGCTTTTGTCAATAATTTATCCATGATATTCTAAACAAATTGTCCATTTATTGAGCACTTTCATTTGTGGATTCACAAGAATGTCCGATGCTCTAGAGCTACATACGTTATCCCCAATTTGCAGTGCATGGAGTTTCACATATTTATAGGACTATGTTAAGTTGTTTTTTCCTCTTCCAAAAATTGCTGACAAATGATCTCGAATGGTAGGCTTTAACCACATCTGTGAGGATTTAGCTTTATAAACTCCGCAACCACTCATTAAAGTTTGACAATTTTACTGCTAGTTCTCAACTTAATGTCGATATTCTAAATTTGTTTTCAAGTCATAGTAAGCAAGACAGACGAGGCATTTGCCAGTAAAATTAGTAGTTCAATTGGTGGGTTGTGAGATCTATCTTATAGGTCACACAGCTTGACTCATGGAACTGGGAAGCAACCCTGCAAGGTTTCCAACTTTGAAATAGATCAAGCACTTTCCAGCCCCCAAAAAAGAGAAAGCTTAGCAGAGAGGACAAACGTCAAGACTTGATGCCGGAATAGCATTCATATCAGAGGTAAAAATTATGATCTAAAGAGGCAAGCTTACATAAATCGCATGCTACAATTGTGGAATGCAGAACAAAAAGAGTTGCTGCTTATGGCCCTGATGTAGGAAGTGAGAAGGAATATGAACTCAGATAAATTATGAATAGGGCGTCACCTCTTCTAAGTGGATGATTATAAGAGTTACAAAAGAATGATGCAAACATTATGTCATTATTACAGGTAAATTTTACTTGTGCGAATGCAAAAATTTTAGTATGGTAAACAAACAAATGACACTTCTTTTGAACTTCTTGCATGGAATAAAGCATTTTAGCGCTAGGAAGCATACATACTTCAAATTCCATGCCGTGTCCCTATGCAATGTGCATATCAGATACTGATACACATTGCATACGGATAGGATATATGCCAGGTAGCTATTTTAAGTTCCATTTTCTTTTTTTATTTCTGAATGGATTCTTCCTTGATACGCTAGAAAATACTTCTCATATACCTCCAAGCATGAGGGATAGGGCTGCTTCTCTTTCTATTTTTTTCTCTTTTTCTTTTTGAGGGGAATGGGGGATAAATGCTGGCCTTTCAACCATGGGCATGATGGATAGTTACTTTTGGAGCTTAGGATGCGGATGTTATCGTGGAAGAATGGGTCAAATTATTGGGATGATTCATTATTCTTTATGGGTGTTTTTTCCACATATACGTAAAAAAAGTAGTTATTCATTGTCATACCCCAGCTGTATCATATCCTATTCTTTTAACAATTGCTACAATGGCACATCGATATCATGTGTCAACTCAATGTGCTTTAGGTATAGAGGTATCATATGGGCAGATAATATCTAAAACTAGCAAACAATCAGTAGAACTGACCATATGCGCCTGCTGCAGCAACTCTGTAGTAACGTCTCTTGATGGTGTGTTTTCTTTGCTTGCAGGGAACTCCATCTCAAAATTAGTTCCCCCAGAGCAATGTTGTGATTTAGAATTTGTTGAAGAGGCAATCTGTTTTTTCAGTGAAGCAATTGCTTCACACAATTCTTCACATTCACATATCTGACAAGGAGAATGGATTCAAGAATTACAGCTGGGCAATTTGTAGCCAGTGGTCATACAACCAAGAGAACATAAATATAACCCATTACTAAATTTCACCTTTTGTTGCAGCTGATCCTGTATCACTCTGTTATCTGCAGTTTTCACCTGGAATAGATCACCCAACACCGTCTCCAAACTCAGTTTTCAATAAAAGCCAAAATATATCCAAGTTGATTAGATTATATGCATATTCCAAATTTTCCGGCCAAATATTTCGTTCAGAGCAAAGATAACATTCAACTATTCCACTTGCCACAAAGTATTCGGAGATGCATCCATGCAAAGATTAATATGAAAGAGTACAAGTTAAAGATAACTTAGTACCTCAAGTTCAAAAGACTTCTCATTGAGTTGTTCTACCAGTTCAGCATAAGACTGCAACCAAAAAAAAAAATATGGCTGTGTCAGCATTGTTGTCACTTTTCCTTTTAAAGAAAATCTGAAAATAGGAATTCTATTTCTATTTTTTTTCAAATTTCTGACAACAGAAAACATGTTTGGTTTGCAATTTTTTTCCTTTTTTCTATGAGGGCCAGCGACATGGCCGGTGATGACGCAGAGGGAGGGAGATTGGGGCCAGCAATGTGGTTGAGAACAAGGGAGAGCTTGACGTCGAACGGAGAGGCAGTCGAGGGAGCAGCAAAGGAAAAAAAAAAGTGAGGATGGGACCGGTGATATGGCCGGGGACGAGGGATAGATCGAGCATCGAGCAGAGAGATGGCCGGTGAGGTCTGAGGAGCCAGTGGTTGGATAGGAGCGATGGAGCTGAGGGAAAGATTGGACGGAAGAAGAGGGTTCGGAGAAGGGTTAAAACCCACTTTTAAAAAAACTAGTAGTGAAATTTTTTCACTTTCACTTTTCCAGAAATAATAGAAGTTGTTTAAAAAAAAATAGAAACAGAAACAAAAACAGGTAACAAAACATGTTTTCTGCATTGAATTCTGTATTTCTATTTTTTTTAAAAAAAGGAAATAGGAAAAAAAACAGTACCGAACAGGCCCTAATTATTTATTCATACTAAATCAAAATGAGTAATATATGACATGTTCAAAAAAAAAAAATCACCGGTGAGAGAACCAGTTTGTCCATTTTGTTTTGATTAGCAGAAATTGAATCAGCCATCTGCTTTTCTAAAGAAGCTATCTGCTGGTTTTTGGCTTTGATTTCATCACTAATCTTCCTTATCTCCATCTGCGAAGTTCAAAATATATCAGCAAGACCTACATGCTTTACGCATATTGACCGAGAAAGGAATATAGGAAATGATACATTACTTGAATCTGCTCGTTCTTTGGATTATTGGTTGCATCGTCTGACAATCGTTTTAAAACACTTGAATGAAGTGCTACTTCTCCAGACAGAATTTTTAGTTGCTCTCTCAGCAAATCAACATGGTCTATAGTTTTAATGCTGGTCTATCATAAGATAACAAGCAGAAGTTAATCAAGTTAAAAAAAAAAAAAAAAAAAATCCAGATTACATTCCTGAAACAGGAGCCACACATATAGCACTTAATATTTAACAGTATATATGCTCCAAACAAAAAAAACAAGGTATGACATTCTGTTAACTTCATTCCTTAAGCTAGCCTTCCAATTAACTTCTCAAGAAGAATGAAAATTATCATCATGCGAAACTAGAAAGAAATACTAACACCATTAAAGCTTGATCTATATGGACAGAAGTTGTTCCATGGTTCTAAAACAAATCAAATCAGATAGGCATGTATCAGCCCCAAAAGAGAATTAAAGAGTGTTTTTTTTTTCAATTTCTTTTTGGTTTTTATGCCGTCTGCCTCAAGCATCCACGTCAAACATATAAGATTCTTAAATATTGCATGCTAGACATTATTCAATGATTATCGATCTTTTGTCTTAAGAGTATAAATTTATCCCCTTCCAGGTTTTTTTTCCTTTTGGCTGCTAGATCAAGGGAGAAGATAGACCTTTTACACCTAAACACCAAATATTTTTAGCTAAACATTTGTGAAATTGCATTATAATTTGAGAATAGCTTGCTCAAAAAATTTCACAAGTTTGTGTTTCCATTTCCCCTTTCTTAAAAAAGAAAGAAAAACAAAGGCTAAAAATTGATGATCTTGATTAATTTCACTACTCAGCCTTCTTATTTGGCAAGCTCACACTAAAAACATCATATACTCTTCATAATTAGTGTTTCAATTTTCAAATGTCATATCTTCACTTTTGTATTTTTTCAACAACAGATCATTTTTTATTTTCTTTAAATATTTTTTATAATTCCATTTAATGTATGCTTCATGTTCTGAACTGCTTTTTCATGAAACTATCCAAAATGTTTCAAATATGAAAAACGTAATTTTAGTATGGCTGAATTGCTGTCAAAAAGCAAAATTATAAACCTCAACGTCTATTGGACGACAGCCGAATAGACATTTCTCAAATTCTACAATAAGTTGAGTGAACTGTAAAATATGGCGATTCTTTTCTCCAAGCAACGATTGCTTGACCTAGCAAGTGCAGCACACTTAGTTATCTCAGAAAGGGTGACATTCTCCACATGCTGCGTGAAGTGGGGGTATGTTGTTCATAAGAAATCCTAAACACGGATGCACCAAGCTAACAATCTATTAAATACCTCCCTTGCATTTCATCATATCCTATGACGGAAGGAACATAGTTTTACCATTTTCATTACTGTCCTTGGATTTCTCCTTTGTCACCTTGTACTCTTGCGGAATAAAATATGTTTAATGTGCTTAAAATCATTCTTATTATTTGATTTAAAATTTCGAATTTCTTGGAGATGTATAAGCCAAATAATCTATTTCGGACAAAGCTTATAAGTAAAACTTGATGTGGAAGCATTACATGGAACCATGGTATGCAGGGGGGATATCAATTCAAAATAGATGAGGCAAAAAAATTTAGAACAAACACATAAAACATGATGTTTAGGTAATATTTCTCTGTCAAGCAAGCATATCTATGGAAAAAAAATTGTGCTAATGGTGTTCAAATTCCGAGTGCAATTGTTGAAAAATTTTCACAAAGGAAAAAAGAATAAGAATTTATAGCATCAATAAATGCATTCTATAAGAATGGGTAAACTTGGCATGACAGTAAAATCAGTCCATAGTGATGTTATGCCTTCCGATAATCTAAATTTCTTAGGCTGCACACTTTAATTTAGCTTCTTGCACATGTAAATATATGGCATAGCCCAATAAGCGAACTTAGTTGTTAAACAAGAAGCCATATGCACATATATATTATATAACTTCAACTGCATACCAGAGGTGTCTCCTGCAGAGAAAGATTATCAGCAGGAATACTCTCTGTGATTAAAGAATTTGAATTTCTTGGTTCCACAGGAAAGTTTACACTCTCTGCTTGAGGAGTTGAAGGTCTAGTGAATGACTTTGTCCCACTTGATTTTTCGCCATCAGAACTTGTCAATGTCCCACCACTGTCACGTTTCTGGAGAGAGAGTTCTAAATTATACATGAACCAAAAGAGAAAAAGGCATGTTACAAAATAAAAGAAAAAGAAAAAGAGAAGCATTCCAGAACTACTAGAATATTAACCTACACTAGACATTCTAACACAAACTTTGAAACATGAAGCATTTTTTCAGGTCACATGCTCACATGGACATCAAGTAAACAAGATGGAAGAGCTCAAGAACATAAATCAACTGTAGAGAAAATCAAACCATTAATTGTAATGATGAGCCAAATGCTCTGTTGGTCCTTATATGAGAGGGCCCTTTTACTCTGAAGGAGTATTTTTTTTTTTCTTTTGTCCATATTACAGAAACAGTAGAATGCAAGAATCATCCTTTATTATGATTCCATATTAAGAGGCCGTAGTGCTCCTGTTAGAGACAAATTGAAATTACCGAGAAAAAAATTTAACCATCCATAACTTCCTTATTCAAAGAATCATATCTAATATCATATCTAATTTGAACAGTTCTCTCTGCGAGTATCTTGGGATTTCTCAAAGATAATTAACATTGTGAACTTCAAATACCATCTTCAGTATTGAATAATAACAAATTTCTAAGTGAATATCTGCAGCCGTTTTGTGGATAAGGATGAATGCTGTGACCCGGTTCCCTTTTCTTGTCGCGGTGGGATCATGTAAACAGAGGGTAATCTCAGTATTAGCTGCTTAAAATTACAAAATAATAAGGCTTGCAGGCTATTTTGATGATGAGTTGTTGCTCAATACTTGATTATAAATTACATTTTGCTTCTACAGTTGAGTGTGAAATGGAGTATTAATTCCTTTCAAGAGTTTTGACAATCCTTCTGTCACTTATTAAGAGTAAATTTCTTTCTTTTAGGCCCATACATCTGATCGTGCCCTCACTGCTTTTTGAATGTTGCCGTGTCTATCAAATGTCTAGTTTCCTTGAAGGCTCACATGACACAAGCATGTCTTTCCTTTTTTCCTAGATCTACATCACTTGCCCCTAATTCATGAGGCATTGGTCATGAGGGAAACAATGTCTCCTCATCAAAGATGTGTGATATAAACTTTTACCATCACCGCTCCTCAACATGGTATTGTCAGAAATCACTGCTAGCTTCATCTGTTAGCCATCTATAAATCTTTTTCACGTTACATAAAAAACCAAGCATAGAGACCTAACCGGGGAAAAAGCTTTACTTTTATTCCCAGCAGCTTGGCCAAGAACTAGCAACTTGACAATATTCATTCATATAATATATCTTTTTTGCCAACAAATTACACTTTTGTTGGTATTTCATTAGCCTCTAAAAGTCAGGATTAAGATGAAAAGAGTTTCACCTTCACAACTTCACCAAAAATTATCAATGTGCATCCATGGTTTTAAATAACACATTATGCGGATCAACCCCGATGAAAACTGTGGTTGACAATTATAACGGTTATAATGGCCGTTATTTGCCTCAAAAAGTAGCATTTCAAAATTTTATTTTAATAATCACTGTTATAATGGTGTTATAATAGAAAGAAACAGGCAAAAACAGGAATCCATTCACATTTCATTAGATAAAAATATTTTTTAGACCGTACAATCAATTTTAAAGGGAAATTTGGTGTAAAAAAATGAAATTTGAAAAATAGACTTTACATAGATTTGCATGGAGAAAGACAAGTGAAAACAGATTTATTTATGTTATAACCGACCATTATAACACTAAAAAATGCAATATCATGACCATTATCTTTTTCTCCTGTTATTGCATAAAATCAACATCATAATGGTTATAGTACTGTTATTTAAAACCTAATCATAATGGTTATAATACTGTTATTTAAAACCTAGTGTGCATCCAGCATCATGTTGATGTCAATGGGAATTGTTGATGATAAAAGGTCTTTCACTACATATCATCCAATACTGGTAAAGAAGCTTTAAGGTAGAAGACTCACAAATATACAAGAAATCCTGTAGAAATCAGTTATCATGATTCATGCCCGTCTCTTATAAGGATTAAAAACGAGAAATTAACGAGGTCTTTATATTGATGTTAGGAAGGAAAAGAAGGGAAGCAATGGGGTGCAGGATTTTCTAACACTCGCTTTGCAAATCTACACCAACGCCTAAGTATCCCTAAAGGACCAAAAAATGCAACCAAATATGTTTGACCAGTTAAAATAAGTCCATTAACTGGTGATGTAGGCCCAAACAGTACAAATTAGCAAAAGCTAAAGTCCATATGCATAAATTATTGCATAAACATTGAAGGATCCATATGTATTTAATGGAATTTTGAGGAATGTATAGTGTGAATGGTGTAAAAACATAAGGATATATGTACCTCACCTAATTTATGAGCTGCGCTCAAATTTGAATAAGTCCTCAAGTTAAAAGGAAAGGATGGTCTGATACTATACATCACAAGGACTGGAAAACCGACCCGAACATCTACTTTAGGGAGTACCATACCAAACCCATGGGAACTGGATTAGTTTGCTGGTTCGATACTGAAGTTGGTCCAAACTGAGAGGAACCAGCCAATATGCTCAGTAGTCAGTACCAACCCATACTGCCCGGTTTTGGAAGAAAAAAAGTGTTGGGAGCTATCTCGGTATAGGGTGCGTACCATACCGCAATGACCATAGCATACTTTAATGACCATATCGACTATAATGTACCGAACCAGTAATATGTTATGCATCTCATATACGCTGTTGTATTAGTAGTGATATATTTCAGAGTGAATCCATGCAAATATTTACTTTCAGTTGAGTTGAAAGCATACATAGATGGGACCAAAAGATCATTAATATATAACTAAACTCTGTGCTTTAAAGGTCTCTTGCTACACGCTTTTAGCTCTTTTTTTGTAAGTAGGAAGTACTGATTGATTTTATGCAATTTAACACATTTAAGCTGACATATCAAAGAATCGCTTTTCTGACCCTCTATACCACAAGTTTCCACATTCCTGGACTGTCAGCACCAAATTATTACTGAAGTGATTGTATAATCTAGTTTCCATTGGAAGAATTCAAGCAACCAATTGCTAATTGCCTTCCATCAGTTAAAAGAAATATTTGCAAACTGGGAGAAAAAAATTACGAGCTTACGTGCTGTATATGCAAAAAATTGTATGAGCAGAAAGTATGTACCTAAATGATAAAAACAACATCGATTCTGAATGTTACATGGAGTGATCTATGTTAATTGTAATTGCTAAGATATGAAAAGAATCTAAAATTGTTCAAACATGAAGATGTGGCTGCTTTTGGTTCATACAATGCATAGACGACACTCTGCAGCTCTAATCAGTCTTTAATGTTCCTTAGACATGACTAAGGCCCTGTTTGGGGGAGCTGTTGCAATAGAGCTATTGGAAGTAGAGCTGTCTGAAGTAGAGCTGTTATAAAAAGTTGTTTGCTGTTTGGTAACTACATTCGTAAAGTACTGTGATACTTTGTTTTGTGTTTGGTAAACAAACTGATAAAGTACTTTTATATGACAAAATTACCATAAAGGACATTGCATAGTATTATACAACAAAACATAATAAAACATAACATAAATTAATACATAAATATACGATATAGTATAATATTATTGTAATATAAAATAATATTATGTTAATACAATAATAAAGGTATAAAATATTATAATTATTAGTATAAATTAATTTTTCATAATATAATATAATATTAAATTATTTAATATAACATATTATTATATTATGATATAATATAATATGATATTATATTTATAGTATAATACAAAAATAAAGGTATAAAATATTATAATTATTAGTATAAATTAATTTTCCATAATATAACATAATATTAAATTATTTACATAACATATTAATGTATTATGATATAATATAATATGATATTATATTTATAATATAATGCAAAAATAAAGGTATAAAATATTATAATTATTAGTATAAAATAATTTTCCATAATAATTTTCCATATTTTTTCATAAAATAATTTCCTGCGGTCCAGGGGCTCTTCTTCGTGGTCCACGCTCGAGGAGGACCTTAGCGTGGGCCGCGAGGTTGATGATAAAAAAAAAAAAACAATAGATTGATTTTGGAAGGTATGGAAAAGGATTAAAATTTTTTTCTTCTAAAATGTGGTTCAAGAGATGCATACAAAAATTGAAAAGAAAAATACCTTTTCTTACGGAAGGGAGTCTGACGACTTGGGCTCTTCGCTCCAGCAGATTTTTAGGTTTATACAGGGATAAACTATGTAATTATGTTATTTTAATATGGGCATTTTTGTCAAAAATTCAACTTTCCGAAAAAGCTGAAACAGCTTTCTTCCAAAAGCTCCAAATTGGAGCTTCCTCCCAAAAGCTGTTTTCAGCTTCCCGCAAAAGCTGAAACAGCTTTTTGAAAAATTTACCAAACACAGTTTTTCATCTAAAAGTACTTTTGGAGGGCCAGAAAGTGCTTTCTGGCTCTCCAAAAGCTCCCCCAAATAGGGCCTAATTCTTTATGCTTATAGTTGTACTCTAGCAGTCATATTTAGAATGTGAAGCTTGATAAAAGAAAAGAACATGAGGATTTATGAACATCAGTTTTGCTTATTAACGCATACACACAATCATACTGCATATATGCTGTAAATTGCCTAATTTTTTATCTTTGTATTTTACAATATGCAGCACTATTTTTTATATGACTAGCATTACCTTGATGCACATATATTGCCTAGTGCTACCTGTTGGGGATGATGTGCACTTCCAATGAGCAACAACTTCAATGGTCATCATGAAAAAGGGCAAGTATTGGCTCCAAGTGAAGCACTACAACAGACACTAATTGCACTAACAAGCAGGGTTTCTGAAAGAAAAACTAATAGGGCTCTATATACTGGTTATAACAATTACGTTGGGTTAGCAGGATGTAACAACAAAAAACAGTAGCTGGGTTACATAAGGTGTCAACCTTGAGCCCTTATTACTTCATACCTAGTGAAGACCTCTATGTATCGTAGTTGCAGATTATGTAATGATAAGTGATGATATAACCATGAGGTCAAATTTAAACCAGTGCTATGACTGAAATCTTTGAAGATATACCTCAACATAAACAGAGTATAGATCATGGTCTGCCGTACCGGTCGGTACGGGCCGGTACCGGACCCTATCGGTACGGTACAGCTACATATTTCAGTACCGAACCGTACCGGCCCGTACCGACAGGTACCGACGCGTACCGGCCCATACCGATCCATACCGACTCGGTACCGGCCCGTACCGAACCGGTACCGACCCGAACCGACCAGTCCGTACCGGCTCCAAATTTTTTTTGATTTTTAGCCCCTTCGGTACAGTACCGGTTCGGCTCGGTTTGGTTCGGCACCGTACCGGTACCGATGCCCACCGGTACGTCGGTACAGTCGGTATCGCGTACCTTGTACAGTATTCTTGTCAACCATTACTAAATGAGGTCCCAATCAAATATAATGGTGAAGAAACATCCTGACGAGATGACATCCATTAGTAAGTTCTACTTTGGATTAGAAAAGAAACAGAGAAAATCTATAGACAGAACTCTTAATAAGCCAGCAAATTTGGTCTGCGATAAAGTATTAAATGCATGGATTTCCCTGATACCAAGGACCTTTCCAATAGACATTTATGCGTACCCGTAGCTTGAACCAATTTAGGAGCCCATGCTTTCGGTTTTTCTTCTCCTCCTTGGAAGAATCATCAATAATTTCACCATATCCTTCTAGTGGAACAAAAAAATCACTGTTCTCAGTATCCAAGATCATTTCTCTCCTCCTATATGGGAGATAAGCAAGCTGCACATTCACATAAATACCAACAATCAGAGTGATTTGGGAAAAATAACGCCCTAACTGCATGGGAATGGAGACAATATATCTATGAGTCCATGACAACATTCATAAGAACCTGATAATTAAAATTAATTATTCAAGAGCTTAAGTGGATTAATACTAATCACCATACCTCCTCTTCTCCAAACGAGTGTCTTCGCCTTGGACCAGGACGTTGAGGAAACCTTGGAGATTGGGTGGTTTTTGTAGATACCAAAATTAGTTTTGTTAATCGTTGTATCCTTCCCAGCAAAGCAGCTTTAGCTTCTTCTTCTTGTTCCAGCCTCGATTGTAGCTTTACATGACCATCCTCTAGCTTTATATACATGATCATATTTTAATTAAAATTGAACATTAAAAAAGAAGGTAAAACAAATTTATGTTAAAAGACTGATATGTCTAACAGGTAAAGAAGAGAGATAAACATTTACCAAGTATCAATACTAATATTTTTAATTTTTAAGAAAACTATAAAGCACTGAGTATGTGAAGTGACATTTTCCCAGAAAGTGATGCCTTAATTGCCTTTTCAGTAATTTGGTGCAGATAATCAGTCCACACAAGTGTTCGAGGTGGATAAAACCAATAAGTTCTTTGCTCATCAGATGATCTCATTATTATATGGCATAGAGTTCTTTCTCTATATGCAAATTATCCATCTAGCTTGCCTATCCATAACTTTACTGGACATTTTTCCAGTTGTCAGCCCTTCAGTAATATCATGGGATGCTAGACTTCCAACTTTCAGAAGCATAACAAGGAAACATCATATATTCACAGTTTAATGAATGTTCTTGTCAAAGACTATACAAATTCTTTTTTAAGTTTTAATGATAAAAATAATGGTGGCACATTATCCTCCTATGTCTAAGGTAGCTCAGAAAAAAATTCCCGAAATCGAAATCGGAATTAGTTGTCATAATTTCACTCACTCTTAACTGAGATTTAAGTACAAAAGACAGTGAAGTAGAGGAAAGATGATAAATATGCTAATAAAAAATGCTGAAAGGACTCTAGAGGGGAGCAGATCTAGATCAATTCTAGAAGCGGTCAGAAATGGCAACATTTCTGACACGACCAGAGAAGAAAAAGATTTGAAATGGAGATGCGCCATTAAACAAAAACGAAGACCAACATAAGCAGGAAGAAATGTGGAAGAATCTAGGATGGGTTATGGGTTCGAAAAACTGCATTATTATTAACAACTAAATATGAAGAACCTGTTGAATGAGTGAGAATTTATTATTGTAGCCACTCAACAAAATGAAGGTGAAATACAAATTTTCCCGTATCCATGAAACTAAACTTAAAAGCCATGCTTTAACTGATGGCAGAGGATGGCTGAGAAAAAGAAATGTGCACTCATGGTGCGCAAGGGCTGAAAATAGAGGACCAAGACAATCACAAGAAATCACTAATCGTCAAAAAATAATTTTGTGTCATGCCAGATGAACAAAAGGTGCATGATCATCTGAGGAGGATAAGTTTTTTGCCAAATATTAGCCCATTATTGATGCAACAAATTCATGGATCTAAGTTTCTTTCAGATTATTTCATTAGTTTGAGAATATTTATAAGATCTAAGTCTAGGTATGGTTTTCGTTTCACTTCAGCATTATGATTGACTTGATGTAAGATGAGTATCATCTTTCTAAAGGCATACCTTTTCTACATCCATGTAAACATGTAACTAGCTGTCTGAAGGCTCACCTAGAACACTATATCTAATAAAAGTTATTCCGCAAGTTTTCCCAAGAAATGTCTTTAGTAAAAACTCTATAAGCAAGGCATATCTCAAAAGATATAGAACAAAAAGAATCATGTTGCAAGGCATGGCTTCAACATTTCCTTTTCCTTTTATTTTCTATTATTAGAGTTGCTTTATTGAGGACTTGCTAGAACTTGGTGAGATGATTTATTATTGTAAGGATAGGTGAGTCTTTAATTATTCTCCTGATTCTTTGATTTTTTTTCCTTTATGTTTGCAGGGACTCATATCCACACATCTTAGTTGCATCTGATATTATCTGGACTTTGTTTCATATAATTCCGATATATTTAGCCTTTCACAGGAGAAGTTTAAAATAAACTGTCAAAGGTTGTCAGAATGTTGCTTGTGAAAGAAACTTGGCAAAGTTGATATCATACATGCATGAAAATCCAAGACTATTAACAGATATTGTTACACAATGAAAGAACTTCCATGGAGACATGGATTTATTGGTAGAAACTGTTGGTATGACCGCAGCCATAAATATAAGCTTTGTTGCAAATATAAAGGATTGGTTTTATCAAACATTCCTTCTTATCTATTCCCTTAAAAGGCCACATCCAATGTCACCACAAGCTCTTTCAGTGTTGGAAGCATTTACAGAAGGCTTGTTTTTGCATTAAAATCTCAGAACTGAAAATATAAGAAAATTGGGCATGAGTTAATTATAACCATGTAGCCCCTTCTTAACTATTTGAAGTCAGCTTTATGGATCCTCATTCGTCAAGCATTCCTATTTAGAACCACCTCTGATGTTATTCCAAGTTTTCTCGTATCCTTCCTCACAACCTCCATCCATGTTACCTTAAATCTTCCCCTCCTTTTCTTATAACCTTCAACACAAACCTGGAGCCTCCTCAGCACTGCACATGTTCATGCCATCTCAATCAATTTCTTTACTGCCCAGCATATGAGCCATACATACGAGTTATTTAGCAAACCTATAATTACTAGTGAAAAATCATGGGTATTGTTATGGACATGGGATTTATTTAATTTTATCCATTCTTCAAGAATATGTTGATAAAGATAAGTAGAAGCCAGACCTCAGGAATGGAATAACTAACTCATAGTTTAATTGTGCAACAAGACTGTGGTGAGCCCTAGTTCTTTTGGAAGCAATTTTGAGAACCAGTTCTTATGTCTATTATGAAGGAAAAAACAAGATAACCATTCATTTACTAGCATCCCCTTGTATGGGATCTTAGTACATGTAGTGACTAAAAGAACTCATAAAATGATATGACTGGAATAACCAACGTCTAAATAAATGAACTAGGGCAAATTCCTACAATAACAGCGCCATTTATATGAGGATAATGACTTATACATAACCTTGGGAGAAAAAAATTGTGAAAGGGGCTCCAATAAATGCTGCTAAAATGCATGCCAATATTATGACCAGAATCAACATATAGAAGGTCGGTGCACATGATAAAACACGTTCATAATATGCATCAATTGTTGAACTCTTGAGTTATTCATTTGTAAGGAGGTAAAAGATTATAGGGTTGGCTTTACATTATTGAAAATTCTAGTAGGATTTTAGATCATGGTTATTTAGATGTGCTTTAGGGCAGAAAAAGCAAATTACCCTTTTGGATGCAAATTGATATAGGTTACCACTTATCATGAAGTTGACCATACTGCATATGTTTTCATTGTCAATTTACCATTTTATAAATTGGACACAAGTATGCAGCTCAGACTAGTTAAATCGTTACAATTATAACCATTTCCTTTCCCCAACTATTCAGCAACATCATAAAGATTGCATTTCCGCCTCCAACTAAATGCTTAGTTTTGGTGTTGCCCCAGCTTTTCTAAATCCTTGTTTACCATACTCCTTTTTCTAGAGTTCCAGTATAGATCTGACCACCTCTCCTTTTAGGACCACTTTATTTGACATGCCCAAGCCATCTCAGCTAGTTCTCCACCACTCTCGGTCTTCAATAAAGTTGCAATTTATATTGTCATGATTAATTATTTTTTCCCTAGCCTATTGTTCCTATTTTTTAATAATCATTCAACTAAGTTTTCTTATGACTGCTTCTGTGGCAGCCTAGGTATGCCACCCCCAGTGCCTTCTCTAGGCGCAGGTGGCTTGTTTAGGTGGCCCGACCATGGGTGGGGGCCTAGCCAGCCTGCTAAAACACCTGCCTAAGCAAGTCAAATCTGGAGTAAATCCAGCTTTCAAGTAGCGTGGCTGGTAAAGTAGGGCAACAACCATCTAGCATCTTGTTATTTAGAAAATCAAAATGACTTTCCTAATCCCTTTACCTACCTCTTCCATGCCTCTCCTATCTGACAAGCTCTAAAGAAAAGAGAAAATAAAGGGAAGAGAGAGAGACCAACTAAAATCGTTTGCATAGTTGTTGTTCGATGAATTTTGAAAATATTTTCTCAACCTTTCTATAGTAGTGTTATCCTTGAGCAGGAGCATGTAACTCAATCTACCTAATGCACTACATGCTTTGATTTGTTCGATTTGCTAATATCATTCTCGCCTTTAACTGCGCATTCAAACTATATCGTAGCGTCATTGCTATTACAAAGTTCTTAGCCTCTTAGGAAGGTTTTTCATCAAAAGTTTTCTCTTTTGTTTTTGCTGTTTCTCATGACTAAACATCTTATATGTTCACTTTCTGATAATCGATCTCCAACATCAAGTTTAATAGCATTCTTGCGTAGAGCTATAAAATTGATTTGAATAATATTTAGCATTTTATATAAACTATCAAGCATTCAGCAGATTAACTATATCAATGTGAACTGTAAATAAATAAAAGAAAAAGATCATCTTCCGTAAATTGCAGAATATGGAGAAAAGGCACACCTTTCGCTTTAAGAGAACAATATCATCCTCTCCCATATCTTTTAAGGGAGCAACAGTCACAATGCCCCTTTTTAGCTGTTCTAGCTCTTCCTTTAAACTACGAATCTCATTTTGATATTTCTTGATCAAAGACTTTTCATCAATAATCTGCAAAGTATAGACAAAGTATGTGAGAAAAAATTACAATTAAGAGAAAAAGAAATCAAGTGAAGGAGACAAAACATGGAATATAATGCACAAACATAGGACAGTGGTTTCTAGGAAATGCAACTCTCTCTTAAGAAGGTTGATCTACAATTGTTACTAAAGTAAAATTATGTACTAATTCTACAAGATAAAGAAACATACTTTATTTTGTGATGCTTGTATCTCAATGTGTTTGGCACGATGGGCAAATTTCAACGTGTTATGGGTCTCTTCTGCATTGCTTGAGGATGGAGTCACTGTGCAGATGAGCTGTGTAACAGAAGACAGGTAAAAACTACTGAATACTTTATGACGATAACATTTTTCTTTTTAACAAACAAGACAACTCTAGCATTAAAAACCACTCGTTGATTTCTCTTTCGTGTTAATTGCTTATGTCATAAGTAAACAAAGTGTAACTTACAGAAACACGCCCTTGACCACTCAAGGAGGATTGGAGGAGTCGAGTTAATTTAGAATCTCGGTATGGAATATGTGTAGCTTTTCCATCAGTTAACTTTGCAATCACCTGAAAAAAAACTGAAGAAGTTCAATGAGGAAACTTGTAAAATCAAATAAATAAAGCAAAATAAAGGACTTAAACAATGTAAATGTGACTGACAAGATGTCAATAATCCAAAACATGAAATGGAAATGGTTTAAAATGTTGTATTTTTTCATTTATGAGTTATGAAAGTCAAATACTTTATTAGACAGTATGGCCCTAAACTGAGTACAATGGAGGAATAGGATTTATGAAGCCGACCCCAACTAGTCTGGGATTGAGGCTGAGTTGAGTTCAGTTGAGTTGATTATTAAAGTCAAATACTTTTATTTATAAAATTTGGTCCTTATAATTATATAAAAGTCCCTGGGCATGACATTTTTCCATTGTTTTCATTAATAAACATAAGATTAAAATATAACAATTTTCAATTTAAACTAATTTCTTTATAAAAATCTGAACTTAAAATATGATAACTTTTAGAGCTCCGTGGATTGTGCATACTCAACAATGTTGAGAAGAAAGAACATTTGCATGAACTTAAGTAGCTATAGTTTTCGTTTTATAAGTTTGGATCAAAGCAAGGCGGGGAACATCCATCTATTCTTCTCACATTGGCTCACCCTAGCCATTGATGCATGTAATAGTCAAAAAAAAAATCTAACAACACTCTGCAAAATGGTTTTTAGCAAAAAAAGGACATAAATTAGCATTTCATTTAGAAAAGAAAGAAAAAACAAAAATTAAATTTATCTCCCTCAACAGATGATCCTTAAATTAATTTTTTTAAAAGAACAGGAATCAAACCCATATTAAGGGACAATTGGTCTTAAAGTGGGATCTGAATAAGATCATATATCCAAAGAACACTTTGAGTCTTCCAGCTTAAATATAAATGAGTAATGCTACCCCAAAGTCTCAGACAAATCAAGAAGGCCTGATACAAGCCATGAAGTGAATTCCAGTTTCATAATGTACCTAAACGTCCCAATGGTCCAAGTTTGCATTTGCATCATAAAATTCATGGCATGACGCATATGACATGGCAAACTATGATTGGCACTATGACAACCCTTGGATTGGTTCTAAATTGTGGAACTTCTATATAGAGCAAAGTATGATAATTATATAAACTAAGCCCAGCAATACGGAAAGACCAAGGAATAAAGATTCTGGTGCTAGAAAGGATGAATTTTGTAAATAAAATGCATCGATAAATGATTTGGACAGATTTTGACCCTGCAAAATTTTACAATAGCAAGAAATCAGTTTATAGCCTTTCTTCTCATTTCTCTTTTTTTCCCTTTTTTTTCTTTTTTGTTTTTTGTTTGTGCATTTGAACTTTTGAAGGCATATGGATGTCATTACATATATAGTCAGTTAACAAAATTAGTTAGTTAACAATCTGAAGTAAAGCATGAAACGATACATATCCACAAAATTGATCAAAGCATAAATATGGACCCTCTAGATAAATAGATGTTTCTTAGATCGTTCAAAATTTCCATTATAGTTTGCATCAAAGATGGGCAGTGAGAAGCTGTCACCAGAAATTACTTACACTGAGCATACTTACTGGGCATGCATCATTCAAGGTTCTATACTACTATCAAACTTATGGCATCATCAATATTTGAAAGAAACAAACAAGGCATGCACATGTAAGCACAAAAATGATGATATATAATTAAAAATTACAGAAACTAAAGTAGTTTAGTGGAGAAACATATTTGATAATTTAAATAAATATGAAGAATTTTGCTTAAAGCCTTACGGTTCCAAGAGTTAATAAGCTTTTATTGATATAGGATCCCTCTTTTCGACGTACTCCAGTAGTTTCAGCCCTCGAGCTCTCTGAACCTGCCAGATCGATGAGGTTCTGCATATGAGTAAAAGAAATTTATAAGAAATCAACAGAGTACCATTCTATAAGAGCATACATCAAACATATTCAACATCACTAAACACTTTAAGTACAAAAAAGAGTGAAAACTAGAAAATTCTAGAAAGAAAGAAGCATCACATATATAGACTTACAAGTTGTGAAAGATGAACTGCTTCCCCTTCACTACATTCACCACAGGGGCTACTCTCTATTGTCTGTCACAAAGCAGGATAGAAAAACATAAATGCTAATCTGGAATTCAAAAACTAGTATGATGACAGCAAGTTTATGTGAATCATAACTTAAAATTTCTATATATGATGTGAAAGGCTTGGAGTCCAGCATGCAAAGCTGAACTTGGAAGCCTTCTGCAAGCCTTGATGCACTATTTAAGCAGTGCTGCTCTTAAATACAGCACATGAATTGCACATCGCGCATACTAGTCTAGTATAATGATTGCAAGTGTTTGTGAATGACAAGGACCTAGGTTTAAAATGGAGTTAATTAGAAAGATAGTATTTGATATACCCTGTCTATTAAAAGAATTTACAAGTCTTATGATTTTTAGATAAGCTGATAAGGTGGCAAAATTTTGAATTATATACCCCATCTGTTATAAAAGTGTTGGATCCTGCTGGGGAGCAACACCCCCCCCCCCCCCCACAAATATCTACTGTAGTTTCTCTCACTCGCACACGCACAGACAACTGGCCACTATGAGGGGTATCTTTGGAAATATCTAATAAAGTTGCAGTTTCACTTTCATTATGTTGTGAAGATTACTACTGGAATTGGACTAAGCAGTGTTTTTAAAAGGTGGATGTCATACGAAGGAGGTCAACAGAGCACATAATACATATGCAATATGTGAGCTGCATATTACCGGTTCCTATGCAGTTACTTTTCTTCAACTATTTAAAAATAAATGAAATATATTTTATATCAATTATAGCAGCGATATTTTTTTTTGATAAATAACAGCAATATCAATATTAATATAGCTTAGTTCAACATACCGGCCGAAACTGAGCGGTACAGGGTATACCATACCATACCGGTTCGCTACCAGTATCCGGTATGGGTGCATACCGACACTCAGTATGCCCAAAAAAAAAAAACTCCGTACCAGTACCGATCGGTGTACCGATGGCGGCCCAGACCGGTACGTACCGATTCCGTACCGGTCTCGTACCGGTCCCAAACCAGTTCTTCAACGATAAACTACCGGTACCGGATTCCATGCTGATCTGGTACCGGTCTCTGGCCGGACCGGTACGACAGACCATGCTCCGTACCATACCGTACCGACAGTGCTAATGTGGCACTGATACGGGGTCCGATACCGAGACAACGAACCTTACTTAATAGCAATAGTTATAATATAATTAACATATTAACATTATTAATACCCTTATTAGGCCCGCTTTAAACTCATATCAAACCTAATCTGTGCAGGCCCAAATAAGAGTGGGCTGCATATGACACACAAAACTAAATGGGCCGCATATGTGGCCACACAATGCTACGTAGATTGCCTTTTTGGTCCATATGCAATATGACCACGTATAGGCATCGTGGTGCAGTCAAGGGACAGCATTTGCATAACGACATCTGCATATGCAAGTGCATATGCAGCTCTATGCACCACATTTTAAAACACTGGGACAAAGAGCAAAGCATCTTATTCTTATTTGATACTCGTGTCAATTCTTCTCTTCTTTGCCATGTATCTTCTTCGCTTGACTAGTCATCATGTGCATCTTGACTTGTCATGCATGGAATCTTAGTGGTTAGGGACTAGATATATTGCTTTTTGCGCTGTCTTTAGTTGCCTCTTAATCAAATTTCTGGGCAGAGACAATATTGATTGCCAAAACCCTTATGAACCCAGTTATGGTCGCTAAAACCTGAACACAGGTTCATGCTTTGAATATAAAGATTGTGTGCACATATTTTTTTTAGGACAGCAGCAGCATATGTTGTTTAAATCCAGGTATCACATGGAAGGCCTCCATGAGCATAGCCAGATGAAACCTAAGCGAAATGTCAGCAGCACTTAAAATTTGCTTGTTAAACAGAAAGAAATATGTATATTTTAGTATTTCAGTTGACCATTGAAAGTGCATGTAAATATATCTAAAGCATCAGAAAACCAAATAAATCTCAGTGGTAACAATAAGTTAGGAAAACATATGAAACAGAACAGAAGAGTTACAAAGCTACAGAATCATATTAGTTCAGCCAAAATTTGATTAGGCAGAAATTCTTCAATAAGGAAATGCAACAGCAACCAGAAGTGCTCTTATAAGTAACAATGTTTCTAAATTCAAACATAAATTCCAGTAAACCACAGCCTACATACCAGTGTGAATATTGTATGACTTCTGCTGCTTAGTAAATTGAAGTTATTAGATCCCACATGTCTATGTTCTGTCACCAAGTCAAAATTATCATCATTAGCAAGATAAAGAAGGCATAAGTAGTATATTGCATGAAGAAAGACAATACAAATGCTTCTTTCCGATGCAAACAACTTATTGACCAAGGTTTACAATCTCAGTACCGTACCATGTATGGACAGGAGACTAGTACGATATGGTACTGGCACCATAGCAGTACACTAAAAAATTTAAAGATACTCAAGGTTCCTATCAAGGAATCATGCGGTTAAGTCGGTACCATACCACAATGACCATGAACTAGGATGATTCTTACTAGGCCGAACCGCCAAAAATTGCTTTGTTCCATGCAGATTGGCCCGATAAGGGCCCTATACCAATTCAAGCCATACTAATTGGGGGAGAAAGGGCCTGACGCACCTTTCTCATCCCTCAGTTTCAAGGTAAGAGAGGAGAAAGAGAGAGAGTGGAAGGGTTAGCAAGAGTTGCAATCCAGCTATTTCCCCCTCTATTTTTCTTTTTAAAATCCCATAAACAGAAAGAAATTGAAAAAAATGAGAAAATCATGCCAAAGTTTTAGCATGATTTTGTGATACATCATAAAAATAAATAAGATGTTAGATTCCAAAACTAGTGTCAATGTTAAATAATCTGAACCCATATTGACTCTTGCAGAATTGGCATGACTTGATACCTTGTGATACATAGGGTATTGCAGTGCACATGTGTGGCCAGTGCCACCACTAGCTTAGCAAAGGCATGAACGATGCAAACTAGCACCTAAGACCATGGTTAGGACAAATTAGTATTAAATGCTCCATCGCACGTTCTGCATTTATGTTTTCTGGTTGCTATAGAGTTTGGCCAATTTGATGGACCAATAAGTTCTATCAAGATCACCCTGGAAAATCAGTCAAACAAATGTTACAATAGCAAAGACGATTAAACTTTCTTAATTCGGTAACTTTTATTTATTCCAAAAGATCTCAAACGAGGAAATAGCTGAACTATTTAATGGTGGTCACAATGAATGTTAGCTCAATAAAGGCACTGCAGTGTTTAAGGCACTGCATGAAGACGGCAGCCAATGAACTCCAACACCAAACATAAGCACAACCACTCAGCCAAGTGTTGCAGCTAAACAAGACATTGCAGCAAAAAGGGCAGTGGTACCTGGGTGAGGTTTTGGGAAGACCCTCCTATTCCTATAATTTTACACCTCCTACCATAAAGCATGTTGTAAAAACTCTAATATTATTATAAACAAGGCCCACTAGTTAATTCCAAGTAGACAAAAGTCAAGAATTCTTCAGTAATCGCTCAAGGCCTATTAAACACTCAAAAAGCACTATCATCGCTATGAAATGATCCAATTTGGGACAGTATAAAATGGAGAAACCTGCATTCTCACGACCGCTACAATTGATCACTGGATGCTCTTTGAAAATACAACAATTTTAAATAACTGGAAATATATTTGTTACCAATACAAATATGCAAACCTGCAGGAATAACATAATGATATATGAGTCTAAAATCTACAAACGTGGTAACTTAGTACATAGTGTAACAATAGAAATGTTCTATTATTAGATAGAAATGTCTTATCAAGCTCCTGAGAAGCATCGTGCCATATGATAGTTTCCTGGGCTTACGAACGATCCCAAAACAAAGTGCTGTTTTACATTTCAAATATGGAATACAGAACTGGATATTATAGTAGCATTCTATTAATCACATTTAGAAATATATGGTTAAACAAGTACTCAAAAGTATGATAGGTAGGTACTATAACAACCATAATCTAATACCACAGATCGAAAATTTATAATTGAATATTTAAGCATCAATGGACAGCTGCATACATATAAGAGATTAGCTTGTATAATAATAACTACCAGGTTGACTATGGAAAAATTAATAAATTTACCTTCCCCAGCTGCAATAAGGGACAATGCGTGCGCAGGAGATAATACAACTTCTTCCTTAATACCCTCAACGAATGTTCCCTGAAAACATAAAATGAAGTTCAGTAATTGCTAAAATAATAGCCCTCACACAAGATGCAAACAGTGACAATCTGCCATAAACAAACTTCTACAAGATGCTAATATATTTACATCTATACATATATATATGAGCAATTATCATATGCTCAATAACCAACCTGTTTGCAACTGGATATCATTTTAGCTAGTAAGAGATTTAAGGATTAAACCAACCAGGAATCATGAATGGTTCATAGGTTAGCAGCAGATATAAGGGAGCATCCTAGGCCTCAAAGAAGGAAAGGAAGAAAAAATGGAGCATCCTAGGAACATATTTATACTCACCCAGTCTGATTATTAGTTATTGGACCATATGATCCTTGATTTAGGTGTGGTCTAAGTGGGAGAGAGCATTTTGCGGAAGTGGATATTTTAGGAATTAGTGGAAGTGAGTATTTTAAGAAGGGAAATATGTTAGGAACTAACTTGTGAAAGTTTTCACACATGAATACTAAAGCTTTTGTATAGTAGTAACATGTTACCTTTTTTAAGTTGTCTCTAGCTCTTTTTTCCCCTCTCATGGAGATCTATAGATTAACAAGATGCAGTAAAATTTAATATCAAAAAAGACCTTTTTGAATCCTCAAAGTCCACATTTGGCAAACCCTGATTCAGTCACCACGAGGAAAGGATTCTAAAGGCTAAAGGTAAATCACAATAAATGGAAGGTATGGCACAAATATTTAAAAGATCATTGCTGCCGCTTGTCAGAGCATGAGAATAAACATAAACTTCCTTTAGCTTCTTGTTATCAACAGCGGATGGAAAATCAGCACGCAGCAAAGCTCCAAGTGTCATCCAAAGGCCTGTATTCTTCTCAGATTTTAAAAATTGCTGCAGTCCAAGATTTTGGAAGAATTTGATGGATCCATCTTAGTATATAATTAATAATTTCTATTTATTTCAGTTTAGGAAGTGGTTAGGAGGTCTAGTTTTACGTTTTTCCTGTTTCCCTTAGTTAAGAGTCTGATAGGAATCGAAGGCCGCAATACAGTAATTCCATCAGTTATAGATAATACAGCAATAAATAGCTGAAGAACAGACATTAATAGAGAGAGGAGATGAAAATAGTACAAGAAAAAGATGAGAGATGAGGGGGAAACAGTCGTACCCGAACTTCAGTTTTCTTTCTTCTCAAAACAATAACAAAAACCAACCATAGAGCCAACAACAAGTTTTGTACTGGTTACTAACCAGCCATAACATTACCTATTTGAGTCCTGTTAGGACTCTACAAAACAATAAAGAAAACAAATAACCTTTG
Organism: Phoenix dactylifera; assembly: GCF_009389715.1. Lineage (NCBI taxonomy): Eukaryota > Viridiplantae > Streptophyta > Magnoliopsida > Arecales > Arecaceae > Phoenix > Phoenix dactylifera. The sequence goes on from NC_052402.1 coordinate 8,712,891, forward strand.
GTACTGTAACTTGAACAATACATGCTACAATAACACGAGCACTAAAATCCCAAGTAATTTTTCTATTTATGACCCATTAGAACTTTGCTTGCCATTTAAAATCACTGCATAATTCTGCAATCTTCCCTGCTCTGAACTCTTGAAGCCATAAATCCTTCTCCCTTTAATCATTTAGCACTAATCATGTTCTCTACTAACGTATCACATTAGGACCCATAAACAACTCATGCTGCATTGCTTTTTCTTTTGAATTACAAAAATACAACCAGAACTGTCCTGATCTCAGGATTCTGGACAGCAAGCAAATAGATTGCTCTAAAACCTTATCTCACCTATTGTAAGGGCCCACTTACATATTGTGGGGCAGCCAAAACGGTCCGGCATCACACACTATCCAGCCTCAAATGGTTATTTTGATTTTTGAAGAAGTTTATCATTCATCGATAACTTTGAGCATTCCATTTTATCCAACATAACCTCATTTTTTTCTACACTAGACTTCTGTGATCTATAATGTCTCAAGAAACAAATCATAAACTCCAAACAGAGAAAAGGGCTTGGAGGAGAGAAAGATGGTTATAGCAAATGGGGAATCAGTTAATTCCCCTCTTTCTAATAAAAGAAAAAATAAGCTCTCAAACTGAAATCCATGACCCACTCGGTATAAAAACATCCAACACACAAAATGTCTCAAGAGTTCACGATCATAAATCACTATAAAATCCATAAACAAAAAAAAAGGTGAATGCCAAAGAACAGAGAGCCCTCTTTCTTTCTCCAACCCACTCTTCTGTCATTTATTTGAGTGTAGAGCACAGGCAGACAATGATCAACACCTATCAGAGGATGTCAGGCCCTGGCTGGAACCACATTTTTCCCCAGCATAGACTCAGAAATTGGGTACATTAGCTAGCAACAATATGGCTGGCAATTAGGAGCATTTGGAAGAAAGAAGAGAGGAAAGGTGCTTGTAAAATGACGAGAGTATAAGAGCATGTCTGGAAGCATATAGCAAAAAAGAGAGAGAGTATAGGAGTACAAAAAAAGGAAGGGCAACTGTTTTGACTAACACAAACGACAAGGCAAGGGGGGAACAAGCTCTGTTTTCCCAATCTGCTCGTTTCAGTAGATGTTTTAAGATCAGCAAGAGTGCCTTACCTGGTGATTTATAAACAGATCCATACATGATCATTTTAAAGGAGGCCTCTGTAGGATTTTTATCTGTGGAACTTAGGAAAATGGGAGGATGAATTGGTAGATCCTAAAAGCAAGACAATGATTGGCCTGATTGGGAAAGAATCTGTTTGTTAATTCTATTTTTTGCATGTTTTTCTTTCTTTATTCTTTGGGGTGGGGGGTGAGGGCATCTATCTTCTTTCATCAAATTTGCTTTCTGTCTTGAAATATAAGTCCTTACTGCAGAGAAAAAAGATTTTACTTCTATATTTAAATTTTATTTTGTGTGGAAAAAGCCGAATGAATTCAAACTCACAAGGTTAATACTTGCATAAATATAACAACAACACAGTTTCAATTTAGTGCAAATAACGACCAGATAAATTAAGCTTCCAATTCCAAAAGAACTTAAAAAATAGAATGTAAGTTGCAATAGCAATGAAAGAGAAATGGAACAGCAGTAACTTTTAAAGAAAAGGGAAATCTAGCACCTGAAGATCCTCCCTGATTCTTAGATTCTGTCCTGCTGGGTTCAGTAAATCATTAACAACCTGGGACCAAGAATGTTCAGTGAGCACTATATCATCTCCTCTATATGTATAAAAGAGGCAAATAATTAGCATCAATAGGAAAGTGGTCATCTCAGTACAACCAGTATCCTTAGCAAAAGAAATTATTGTATCAGTGTTTAGAAGCATAAATTCTAGGAGACTTGATTCTTGCAAGATCACCAATAGAAAAGTACCAAACAGAAAACAAGTTGATTAATGGATAACATAATGGGAATCAACTACTATATGAAACAACAAATAAAAAGATATGCATATGTTGAATTTATATAAAATGAATAGCTGTATTGAGTGGCATGTATAAAATAATTTTGCACATGTTAGTGTGTCTAGACAGATACAAACAGATGAGTTTTTTGTCTTATCTGAGTGTAGTAGCTGTATCAATATAATTATTGCATTAGCAATGTTTTAGAACTCTTTCCTCTTCCTCAGTTCCTCCAACCATTTTCTAGAGATTTTTCACCACCTTCACACGCATACATGGATATACACATATATGAGTGTACCTGTCCTAATTTGTTGATCAAAATGTTCACTTCTAAGTTTTGGGGCTTCACCCTTCTTTCATCACATTTGTCAAATACACATACACATATACACACGAGTGTATCTGTCTAAATACATTTGTCAAGGTGTTTGATTCTAAGTTTTCGGGTTTCAGCTTCTTTTAATCAAATATAATCCCATATTTCTTGCCACTAGGAGTTTTGCAATTTCTTCACATGCCTTTCAAGTCTTTAGGTCATCCTTTCACTGCTATGGTCTTAGGTTTCTAAGGATGACTTTGTCATTGTTCTGCCCACCAAGTATGGATTCATTCAATCATCATTGCACACCAATTTCATAATTCCAGCTCATAGCAATTTAACTAAAGTAAATATACTTGCCAACCCAATATGGAGAAGCTTGTTTTTGCATGGAATTGGCTTGTGCTCTCAGTTACAAATGAGTCCATCTTAATGTTTGAGATAGGATACATGATTATTAGAGCTCACCTCATCTTCTATAAACTTGAATTTAGAGGTAGCATGACTAGTTTCTTGGGCTCCACTGACTCAAGGTGTCATCAAATCAATTGGTAATGTTGCTCTTCTTAGAGACCTCCATGGATCCTTCTGTCAATCGGACAGAATGCTTATGGAAACATCTCATTGTCTAAAGCTACCTCTACGAGATTGATGGTAAGCTGGGTCAGACATATGAGCATTAGTGTTGAGTGCTACCAATCCACTTGACCAAGAGGGAAATCTCCCTCCAGTTTGCAAGAGTTCAAAGCCATGGACATGACAGTTCAGCCATCTTCCAAATCACATGCCAATACATTGAAGCCACAGGATTTTGTTCTAATTCCTAATATGTCTTGCAGAGAAACTTGTCACTAAGAACCAGCAATTAACCAAGATCCTTCCTCATCATGAGGTTTCTCTTGATAAGCTATCTGTGGTCAGTGCATCTACCAGTCAGCCATGCTCCTCCCAAGATGTAACATCAAGATTTTTCATGTTACTACTTCTCAGTCCAGTTTCAATTTCTTTCCAGCCCTAGCATCATTCTTGTTTTTGATTCCTATCCTAGTCATGTTATGCCTTTTCCCATGTACCTCATATTAAAAGAAAAAAAATTAAAATATATAAAAATAAAAAAATCTTAAGACACTGCTTGAAAGATCAAAAGCAGATTTACATATATAGTACACAAAAGTTATGTGGTGTATTATGTACTCCTTACAAGGTACTAACTAAATGCAGGGCATTGAAATCGTACAACCATCTAGTATTCCTTACTCTTAACTATACACCTAATTGTAGTCATTTTTCTCTATTTGTACTTTTTTTAATCTGTCAATTATCTGTGGATTGCAATTTCTTCATAAGCAATTAGACTGACTAGTTCAATTTTAGAACTCATCAACTACAAATAAAAAGTAACTCTTCAAAATTTTCGTACAATTAAAATATTTATCGACTATTCCCATAGAAGAGATGTTGTACAAACCAAGGGGACGCCTGATCAAATTAAGTTCAATCACCGTTGCAGTTTTGATCTGGTTCATCTGGAAAACTGCTCAAGTCAAACAGCTCCACAACAAACTGTCTAGATTGTTTAATTTTTTATTGTTTAGATACAATCAGTCGAGGTGCATTATGCGGGCTTGCCTTTCTATATATAAAAGAAAATTACCATTTGCCACTCACCAAGATTCATTCTCAATAAGCCATTATCCTGCCCTTAGCCAACCACAATATAATCGACTCTTTTTTTTAGCATAACTTCTTTGTGGATTTATCATATTCTCTATAAAGAGACCTCTATGGAGCAGATTGCAGCAAAACAGTGACGTCCAATTATCAAAAAATGTACGACACAACATGTTTCTTGTTATTCCACAAAATGAACTTCAAGGTTCAAGTATTTTTTTACAAAAGAAAAAGCAAAAAAGATTTCCCATACATTTCATCCAAGAACATAATAGAAGTGAATAGAGAAGGCTATTTCTAAGAACGTTATAAGTTTTTTCTTTTATAATTCAGGACCTATTCTTTAACAACCAAAACAATTTAGAACTTCCTGTATAGTTAGTCCTCTCAAAGTGGTGTTACTAAAATTAAATGATTTAATAAACACAAGAATTAAGTTGCCTTGATGTTAATCTCTCTTGTTAATGAATTTCGTCATTATGTTCAAACTCATGATTTTTGTTTAAGGGAGATACCTTTTTCTTAGATGTTCTATCAATAACTTGCTTTTTACCATTTATCCAAAGAACATAACATATTGTACAACAGAACTGGCAATACGAATATCAAGTTATCAACCATAAAGATTTTTCAATTATTTAAGAGGTTTTAAGATGATATAATCATATAACACCCACAAAGTTGTAAACTTGCACCACCTTTAACAATGAATTGACCTAGCTTAGTTCTAAGCTAGTGAAATTTGATGTATCTTGAAAAAAACACCAAGAGTTATTAAGTATTTAGTGCTTCACAGAAGGAAAAGCATAGAGCACAAAACTTTTCTGTTAAACATATTGACCAAAAGATTGATGTTCAAATTATCAATGGGCAAATCCAATCAAATGCACAGATCTACTCAACAATCTACAACAAGGAAAGAACATGATCTGATGGAGTGATATAGAGAAACAAACCTCATTATAGATTTCCAAATATGATACACGAAGGAGAAATTCACGGTTAGGAGTCTACAAAAATAGAAGTGCTAAAATAGTTAACCACTTGTGTACTTAGGATATTTATATTAAAATAAAATAACTGGAAGTGAACAACTAGCCACATACCTCCTGTATAATGCTAAATGCATCCTTCACAGCCAAAGGTATGATACCAGGGGATCGTTGGTCTCCCTACAAGTGATACAACATCAAGAGATGAATGCTAGGTATTTTAAATTTCTGACCATGTTACTTTAGTTACTAATCTTAAGAAACATATAATTGTCATTTAATATAAAAAAGAATTGTGATGAATCAGAAATATATTTTCTTACAAATACATAGAAAACATCAGCATTGTCCATTGAAACTCTTAGAAATTCACAGAAAAGATCAGCATTATCAGTAGAAATGCCTCAATACAATGAAATGCAAAATTAATTATTAAAGCATTTTTAAGGCCCTGAAAACATGTACATAAATGCTACTAATTAACATATTTCAACTAGAATACTTCATATTTGTCTAATAGTTGCAATAAAGGAATTAGAGAAAAGCTTCATCTAACAATATATACATGACTTGGGAAAAGAAACAGCATGCCGTGGGCTAGTCATATTCTGTTGAGATATAATTATCAGTACAATGTAGTCTGAGTTACTCACCAGTGTGGATAAGGATTTTAATGCAAGAGCATGGAAGCAGGTCCTTAAAAATTTTAGAAAATTACAGCACAAAGGTAGCAAATATATGAAAAGTAAAAATAGAAAAGGATAAAAAAAATTGGTGGTTGTAATTGTATATATTAAAATAAAAGTATTTGGTTACATCTTATAAAGTACGTGATCTAAGTGATGAAGTCAAGGCGAGATCATGCGTGCAATTCTTATCGTGATGATATGAGTCTATCATCATCATTCATGCATTAAATGCTCCCAATTTGAAGATTTAAAATTTTCTTGCTTATCAAGGTGTTGAGCTTTTTTAACTTTGTTAACAGTCAATTTGCTGGTCAGTTGTAGAACATCTTTTGGGCCATCTTCCTCTCTTTTGTTATAGTTACTATTCATGTTAGTGTAGCACAGTACCATTTATGCTAAAGCAACTGCTACAGTACTGCAGCCTAATTAGGGGACTTTACACATCCCACAGAGCAAGTTGATTGCTTAGTCTTTAAGAGTCCTTACAAGACTCAAATAAAAGGTGATTGAAAGTTTTAAAAAAAAAATCTAACAGAAGTCCACTAGAGCTGGTTTAGAAGCATTGTACAGGAATTGCTTTTGTTGAAAGAAAGAGGTTGAGGCCAGGTTGATCCTTCTGTCCCCACCCTCCCAGCCCCCACCAACCACAAACGCCTCTAACTCCAGTTCTCTTCTTTTCAATCCATATTTACTCAAACTGCAACTTCTTTTCACTATTTCTGCTGTATTATTTCTAATATTTTGACATGCAGAAATCATTGAAAGCCTATTTACTTTCAGTTTAATCTAAAAATTCCCTATTTCTGTAGAATGGACAACAAGCTAGATAATTGTTCATAGGACCTTCTATGCATATGTAGGCTAAACGGACCTATGTCACTAAGTTATCTAGAAATTAAAATTAAAATTAAAAATACAAGGAGATATCTCAAAAATAAGTATAATCTAAAAAATTAAAACATAACATACTAAACGAGATGTAGCAAGTCTAACAGAAGTACCAACTTTTGCAACCTTCTACTCTAATTTCTAAATCAATTTCAACCTCCATATCCAACATGATGCAAAATGTTAGGGCCAACACTTGTTTCATTCTCAAAAAAGATCCTAACATCAGTCTTTCCTTTTTTTCAAGTTTATGTACATATAGCTAGTTCACATTTTTTGGTTCACACATTTTAAAAAAGCTGTGCTAACTAATAATTCATTTTAATGGTGCTCTCACATTGACTACAGATGCCAGGAACACAATTTAAACTTATTCATGGCTTCTTTGTTATCTTGGAAAGTTAGGACACCTAGCATCTCTCTTTTTTTGCTAACATTCTACCCAAAAAGCATTAAATAAAATGACTCTAAGAGTTCAGCTTTGTTATATATAGATGTTTGCACATCTAGAAAAGTAAAGAAGAATATTTAACTAGATGGCAGACTTTTATGTAGAATCAGATTTGAAGACTATATTTGCAGAACAAATGATAGCATGACTATTAGTTACAAAATGCAAAATGCCATATGATTAATCAAATCTAAATGCACATACTTATATTTTCAATACAACATATGGATAAATCAAAACAGTTGTAGTTCTCACATGCATTGTATGTGTTTTGCCACTACTAGTAACTCCATAAGCAAAAATTGTGCCTGCGAAAGAAAAAAAAAACATTAGAGTACAATATTAGTGATACATACAGTTTATGCTGTTCGCATGTATAAATTATTTAACACATGTAGTGAATAACACAAGATAAGAATACGTCCAAATGTTGTGACACCTCAAGATGCTGAAACCCAACCAACTTCAGGGATTCGCATATACTTTCATGTGCATGCTGCTTCCTTCTATAGATTAAGAGATGCAGCTAAAAGATTCACTCTGCATGAATCATGCTAGCATGGATAATTATATTAATAAATTTCAAAAGACATACATTAAAAGACTAACTGATTGCATGCACATAGATAGTTCGTCAAAAATGTAGACCTCTTATGACAGACAATGTGTTTAAACATCATGTAAGAAGGAAAAAATCACAAAGCCCTAATGTCTAGCTGCAACGATCTCATAAATCATATGATTTATAGAAATGCTGGCAAACCTTATATATTCAGCCATGGATAGTATATTTAAATGGATTAAATCAGATATCACACCTAGCTTTCAAACAACAAAGTTTGGTCTATAAAGGGTTCCCTACGAAGCAAATTCATATAGCTAAAAAGAGTAAAAGATGTAATCATCATATACACTAAAAGTGTCTGTTAGCATGCATGTAGAACATGTTCAAGCATTGAATTGTTGATATTTCTCTATCCTTCAAAGTTTAAAAATACTTGTAAATAAAATATTACAAAAAGTATTAAATCTAATTACCATTTATACCCTCCATTGCACCACTGACAACATGCTGAGCAGCAACATCATAAACATGTCGTGTTGTAGTTGTAGGTCCAAAAACTCGATCTGGAGCCATCAAGCACAAATGAGCAGTTAGTCAAGGCCAACCCTCTCTAATCTACTGAGGCCTCAAACACCAAAATTTGTATCTACAGAACATGACTGCGCATACTATATAAAAAATACACATGGAGTGTGGAAAAGCTTGCTTATAATTTATTGCACAAAAAGATAAGGAAAGATTTCAGTCAGATGCTCCTTCGAGTATCTATAAGTAGAATATCAACTACATATATGTTAATGCTCCCACTCACTTTGGCATTTCTCTCTAAATATCTAAATGTAAAAATATATATCAATGCTTTTCTTTCTCTTAAATAAATGACCAAAGAATCATAGATTGCTCAGACTTATTTTGAATATCCTGATAAAATTTCTAAACCACATTTTTAAAGCAAAAAAGTATAAAGCAGCAGTGCCACTTTTTTCTAGTTGTCATTACCTATACAACCATAGCTATCATTGCCTTTGAATGAATAACAATATAGTTCCACCTGTGGAGATGAGTCGCAAATGGTTGCCTCCCTTCTCCTTTTTTTCTCATCATTTCTCTTTGTGAGATGTTTTTTTTTAACAGAAAGCACTCTCAAATTCTTTTTACGTCTTTCTCTGATTCTCATGCAATACTTTCCCTTACACTAGTAGAAGGTATCTTTTGTAATGTTTCTGATTCATTTTCTTAATGAATTCAATTGGAGTAGCTCCATTCTAGAAAAAGCAAACTATTAGAAGAGAAGGAGAATAGGAAGACAGGCATAATGTGTTAATCATAGGAAGATGGGCATAATACCTTAATCCCTAAAAAGTGGATATTTAGCATTAAATACAAAAACAGTATCAGTATCAAAATCTCAGGGTTGCAAATAATAGTTGCAGCCAACTGCACCAAGGTGTCATTTAATTACACCAACCCTAATATACTAAAGGAATAGAGGGACTGATCAACATTGTCATCAGATCTAATATATCTAGGGCTAGCAAACGCTGGATAAGACCAGCTATCTTGCTCCAATGACCTGCTAAATTAGAGATCAATCCAAATCAAAACCAATCAGCACTTGGGTTTGGGTTTGGGTTAGGTGACCTAATTAGGGATGAGAGTAAGACAGATTTTCTTATTTGACATATCTTAATAAATTAGTTGACCTTTTATTTATCTCCTATTTGCTCATAAGTTCCAATTGGGAAGTCAGCGAGTCTTAGATGTATTAAGAACTTTTGGAATCACTTAATATACTAAAAAAAAGGGATCTATGTCGACCAATGAAAAGTGAACCTGATTCACTTAGAACGAATAATTGACTAACTAGTAACAAAATTGAGTAAAGCACATACCAAGAAATTATTCCTTAGATTTCAGTTATCATCTTTTTCCCCTAAATTGATGAGTATGCCGATTCCTCTTTTTGGATTGAGGAAACCTTCTTTCTGTTCTTTACTTTGCATGCCAGTTAATCTAGTGTTATAGCATTGATAAATCTGGATGCAGGTAGGCATGATAACATCTTCAGCCTATAATATTTTGTTGGAACCACCGAATTTTGACCCGCAAGGCCCAACACAAAACAGGCGTTGTAATTACAGATAATCCAATTCACAATTGAAATGCCACACATACCACGTACCATATGCATATGCCACTGATGGATTATGCTCGCTCCTCACGATTGTATCCCCATCGGCGTACCACGCGATCTCCTCCCCCAGCCGAATCTCCCGTGGACTGCATTCGGAATCAAACACCAAATCTTAAGAAGGCACGCATTTCCAAATTTTCCACAAAGAAAGGGGACAGCAACGCCGCACGGAAACCGAACCTGAGCGGCCGGAACCGGACCGTGACAGTGACATTCTCCTTGGATCCCCCCGCATCGAATCCCAGGCCATCCTCGTACAAGTACAGCGGCTTGCTCAGCGCCGACGACGAAACCGGCGAGCTCAGCCCATCCAATGACGCCTCCGGTACCTGCCGCGAAGACGACGTCGTGGAAGAGGACAGCGAATTCGTGGCCTTAGAGACCGCCGGAGCCGCCTTCCTCTGCCTTGAAGCCGGCCTCGACGCCATGGCGAGCTCCGATCGATCCTCCAGCCCAAAACCACACGAAAAACCTCCCCTAATCGATCGAAGACCCTGAGAAGACCGATTTCGCCGTCATTGGAGCTCGAATCGGAGCAGATCGGAGCGGCATTGCACGGAATCCTGACAAAATATGATCTAAGAGGCTGGAAGATTGAGGTTTTTGAAATTTGGATACGAGGAGAGGAGATTTCTAGGGTTTCTCTCTCTGCTCCGCTTTTCTTTTGCTTGCCTTGGAAGCGATGCAGTTGATCGATTTTAGAAAGCTCGCCTTTTCGGTTATTTTTCTTTTCCTTTTTCCTCCCCCTTTTCTCTTCCCACTTTTATTTATTCCACTGGCGCCCGGAGGAGAAAAGCGACGGCCGTATCCACACCACAGTTCCTCCCATCTTATCCTCCCATAGAACTTTTTTGCGGTTAACTACTTATACCATCGATAATTATCTCGGACGGCAGATCTACGTAGTCGCATAGAAAAAATATATACGAAGAATTGATAGAAATTGCCGGTTTGTCGAGGTGGGACACCCCGTCACATGCCACCCGTGTCGTCGCGACGAGGGTGTACGTTGAAGCGAATCCAATCATAGGAGGACGCGTGGCGTCGTGTACTGGATCCCCACATCACGGCACCGGGGCCTGCCGGTCGCCGTTTTCGTGCGTGCCCCCAGAAAGTATCCAAGAACACCCGCTGTTTTCCTTAACCTACTCCCCCCAATAAAGACAAATGTTACGTGCACGTCTCTGGAATATATACAGCATTACTTGGTGGCCCAGGAAAGTGGCCCGCAGGAGCAGGGGAATAGGGGATGCGTCCGTTTCCTACCGCACCGTGCGCGGTGCGCTGGTTTCATGAGCCGTCTTTTGTTGTCGTACGTGTTTTGCTTCGGAGTGCCGACGGCACATTATACCGGACGTTTGAATGCGATCAATCAGGGCCGTTCGTTTATGATTTCACAAAAAAGACGGTTGGTTAAGTTGATGTGTAATGATGTTTACACTTCTTCAAGCAATCTTGGGGTTGGTGAGTGGTCGATTTGGAAGAAAGGCGTTACAGTGATCGGAATGGCTTGGAATGGAGTCTTAACATCAGTGATGGATTTGCTGTCGGCTGTGGATTTGGTGCATGGAATGTGTTGTGGTGTAATTTAGAAGAGGACATCATCCTCCTATATATGGTGGTATGTATAATGTTTGTGATAAGATAATTGCCACCTTCACTCCGACAATGTCAATGTTACTACTCGAGCGATGCGTTTGATACAAGAGAGAGAGAGAGATGTCACAATAGTTAGATGAATTTGTAGAAGAAAAATCGCATGTCAAACAACCGGAGGACTTGAAACATCTAAACTAATAGATGTTGTTGGGAGTGGGTAAGAATAAGACATCGAAGACCAACATGATTTAGTTCTTATGTCATCGATTTGTTTAGCATCTAAACTAATAGAATCAATAACTAACTACACTAAATTGGATTTAATATATGTACGAAGGTTATGATTAAGGGGCCAAATGGGTCAATTGGCGTAATATAGAAACCACCTAATATGCTACCACCCTTTTGATTATCACCTTTTTTTTTTTTTTTTATGGAACCTTTGAGCCTAAGCAAACTAGGTGAAACCCAAACTAAAGCCCAGCTTATAAGGTGGGGCCAAATCAATCCCAAATTCGACCCTTGACATCTCCAATATGTGGTCAAGGTTTGGTTAGCCACCTAGTTGTCACCGCAATTTTCTTAGGAAAACTTCGACATCGTCAAGCGTTTGATGAATGGACCCAAACAGTGGACAAAAACATGGCTCCAGCAACTTCAAGACTTAAGGAGCTGGATGGTCTTTGGAATCCATTTTACAAAATATCTTAGGGCAATAGGCTACAACTGATCTATAGAAATTCCATTCATGTGAACAAGAAGACTTTAGGTTATTCATAAGATAGAATCTTTTACGGCTATTCCTTACTGGCTCTATAGTTTTATCGACATGGTAGATGTGGACAGTGGTCCAAAGCTTTTCTCACTCTCTCTATTTGGAGGAGACATCTCAAGTATTCGACAAATTAGTATTGGAATGTAATACAATTGAGTCTGTTTGAATGATTGAGATGAAAATCTTGTAAAATTCATAGGTTAGGCCAGTATAACCAGCAAGATCACAGAATCATATGCAAGCTCTTAATAGTACGAAGAAGGTGCTACTCTCTACCTAGATATATGAGATAGATTAACTATTATATAACTACATCCATTTCTGTTGAAAAGTTGCAAGAAGGTAAACAAAAGAAAACATTGCTGACTCATTTTCTAATTTTGTTTGTTCTTTCCATCCAAAAGGCTACTCTATATCAACCACTAGTGCAGCCAAAGGATTCCATCTGTACTACTAATTGGTTACTAGCTGTGCCTTCCATTGGAATCTAGGTGCGATGGGCATGAATGCTAGAAAATAATTAAAAACTTTCAAAAAAAAGGTACCCTGTCACTTTCTTTCTGAGTATGCATCCCACTTGCACCTCATTAAATTTACGCTCCTGTTTTAAATTTTGTTCAGTCATAATCTAAGTTGGTGAAATCCCACTTAATAATAATGATTGCATGAATCTAATCATTAAAAACAACTTTTGTTTTTTTTTTTGGCCATATATATGCACCCCTTAGATCTTGAAAAGAGCCGAGGCGACCAAATAATCAACCTGCTGCAAGAAGTAAAGCACACGTAAGTTGTGCTTGTGCATGACTGACCCACCTGCACCACCTTCATGCACGGCGTGACCAAGCACAGTGATTTAAGCCATATAGTATTTAGTCCAAAATGAAGGAGTTCAATTTGGCACCTGTAGTTGGAAACGGTATAAATACAAATCTGACTTGCAATAACATATCTAATATGGGACTAAATAAAAGATCACTAAAGAGTCCTAAATGTTTTAATGTGAACTTTTCTAGTTAGATATAGTCTCTTGCCAAATGGCAAACACCAAATGAAAAGCTTTCATTAAAGTCATGAAAAGATCTAAAAAAATTACTAAAAATTATCGAATAATTAAAATTTATCTTGCAAATATAACACATGATGATGTGTAGAATGATACAAAATTTTAATATTAAATTAGTGTATAATTAAATAAGCCGAAATTTGATATAATGATGTAACATCTCAAATTTTATGACATAAATATGAATAAGAGCGGATTATAACAACAATGAGAATAGCATGCTCTTCACTAGAAGAGGTTCTAGGTTACAATAAGATGGGTTGTATTCCTATCATATTTCTTCCAAAGAACGACAAAAAAATTCTCTCCCATAAGCACTCCACAATTGCATATAAAATTGTTCAATTTAACACCCATAACCTTGCTGACATTTAATATACTAAAAATTCACATTATCAGGTGCAGTAATGCGATCTAATATCAACCAACCATTTTTCTTCTTTCCCTATTTTCTTTTTTATTCCAGGATGAAGAGAAATAAAGAGAGAGAAGGATAAGTATCATTAGAACTCATGCTGCTTCATTGCTCAATTCTTGATGAACGCAGGAGTAGTGGATTCAAACTCTGGAATCATGATATTTTAACCTTGTCCTTGAAATAGACCACAACTAGTATAGTATGACAACTTAGGTTTCGTCCCTAAAATGAAACAAATGCTATACTCGGGTTACATGTTTGAACCCTGGTTTGCTCCCTGAAGCGAATGAGCTTGGCTGAAGCCTAAAGCAAATTTGGTCATGGTCGCAAATAAAACTCAGTTTTTATTACCATCCATCTCCACGGATGCCCGAATTTCATGAGGAGATGCTCTTGTACAGTCTTTGGGATGGACTTCGGCCCCATTGGGAGAGCTTTTGGAGGGGCTTTCTATCTCTCGAAAAGTACTTTTAGATAAAAAATTGTGTTTGGTAAAAGTTTCGTAAAGCTTCTTTAAATTTTTCAGAAAGCTAAAATCAGTTTTTTGAGAGAAGCTCTATTTTAGAGCTTTTCGAAAAAACACTTTTAGGCTCCATTGGGAAGCCATTTTTTTTACCACAATCTCCATAATAAAATATAATAATTACACACTTTGTCCCTTTATAAACCTAAAAATTTGCTGGAGTCCCAACAAAAAATTCTAGCCGTGGATCAGATTTCCTTTCATGAGGAAAAAATATTATTCTTTTCTATTTTTGTATGTATCCTTTTGAATCATGTTTTAGGAGAAAAAATTTATAATTTCTTCTCTATTCCTTTCGAAATCCATCGATTTTTTTTCATCGACATCGCGGTCCACGCTGAGATCCTCCTCTAAGCGTGGACTGCAATGCATTAGGAGGTTATGAATCGCGGCATTGCGGTCCACGCAGAGAAGAGCATATGGACTGTGGCATCGCGGTCTAGGCTCAAGCAGAGACCGCGACATTGCCGTCCAGGCTCAAGCATGGACCGCAACATCATGGTCCATGCATCAGAAAATATGGACCGCGGCATCGCGGTCCAAGCTCAAGCGTGGACGGCGACATCGCATCCACCAACTCCCTCCTTGATTGATCTTGCGGTCCATGAAGGACCGCTAGATCAATTGTGTTACAGAGAGAGAGAGTCCTCTCTTTGTTACACACTATAACAGAGAGACAGAGAGAGCTCTCTCTATAACAGAGAGATAGAGAGAGAATATGGCCATGCCCTACTTTGTCGGCTCTATAGTATTTACTGGTAAAGCTATTAGTTATTAGAAAATAATCAATATACATGTTGAATCAATATATTATTTGTTTCCATTTATGCGCGGATTGCATTGCTAGATTTTGTTTATTATCATACTTGATTTAGAAAAAATTGGAGCTTGGTTATTGATCATAGTCATACATGTAACTTGTGTTTTGTGTAGTAAACAATAGCATCTTATTTATAGGTGTAGATTCTTGGTTCACCCACAAGGAGTAATATGACTAATATATGAATATATGGGATTCTAGGGGTCCATATGTTAAAAAAGAGTTGAAACGAAAACGAAAAAGTAAGTTATATGTATGTAATCTATGTGTATGTAAATTGTACATATTTAGATATGCTTTATAAGATGCTTTATGATTATGGATGAAATCATGACTTATAATTAACAAAATGTTTCGTGCCTTTATTGTTGCATTGTAAGAAGAATATATGTCTAAGAAGAACCAACACATCCTTGTTGGTCCATCAATCCAAGATGAGAAGAAGAGGAAGGCCATTTGGAATGACCAATTGATGGAGGAGTTTATCGAATATGTATTGGTGAACTATATTATAATAATTGATATGTTATGTTAAATAATTTAATATTATATTAAATTATTATTCTATAGTATATAATATTATAGTGCTATATTATAATAATATTATATTATATTACAGTAATATTATACTATATCATATATTTATGTATTAATATATATTATATTTTATTATACTCTATTGTATAATACTATACAATATCCTTTATGGTCATTTTGTCATACTAAAAGTATTTTCTCAGTTTGTTTACTAAATACATATTAAAGTGTCATAGCACTTTAGAAATGTAGTTACCAAATAATAAACAGCTTTCTATAAAAACTCTAATACCAACCGCTTTCCTAAACAGGGCTTGGTCCCTTTAGCACCACTCCTTCCAGCACCTTAAATCTGGCACGAGCGTTGAACTAAAATAAAAATGCAGGAGCGTTGGTGGTGGTTTTGGACTTGGTTCTATTGAGCTACTGATCTTTGTTTTTATGTGAATGAGGGCCGTTATAACTAGTGGGCATGCAGTGGCAGTGGCAGTGGCCGATCCAGTATTTAGAGGAGCGTTACGAATCATTCAATGATGTCTCTCATAACATAACTAGGGAGCTGAGAGTATCAGGTTGGCAGCTTGATTTTTTGTTGGTATCTAAGAAGTATCTGACCCACCATGCGGCTGAGAACTTTGTCTTCAAACTGCCACATGTTGAACAAGATTAAAGCTCAATGTAATACCTGCATTTTTTTACTATTTTTTCTCCACTTTTCCTTTTTTTTTCCCTCTCCTCTCTCCTCCCTCCCAGCACCACCACACCTCTTCTCTCTTACTTCCCCGTCTCTTCGATCAGTCCAATGGGCTTTCTATAAGACACCATTTATGATCATCCGAACATGAATGGTATCCCCCGGTTTATCTCACTGCAGAAAAAGGGGCCAATATTTCTCTGGAGCCAAAATTACCGACGTTTCTATCTAGCGTCGGCAGGGATGAAACTAAGATGATGCTAATTAGCGTTATCCAAAGCAAATTGTAAGACGATACTTCTAAGCATCGTTGGAGGCCAAAGAGAGAAAGGAGCAGACGACGCTTAAAAGCGTCGTCGGAATCCTACTCACTAAATTTCCTTAACACTAACTTCCCCCTTAAACCCCTCCTAAACACTAACCTAAGATGACGCTCATAAGCGCCATTGGAAGACGAACTATAAGACTTGGGCCAGACGATGCTTAAAAGCTTTGTCAAAATCCAATGGCCCAAGGACACTCAGTTGCATCGTCGGAGGCAAAGTCCCCCTATAAAATGCCAATCCCAGATCAAGAAGATGAAAACCCTAGCCGTGGTCAGAGAGATAGAGAAAGAGCCACAAGGGCTGCAAAAGGGAACCTTGCCGCAAATACCTTCCATGAAGGATACTAGCGTTATAATTTCATGACTGATCTTGCCTTCTCTTCAAATCTCAGTCATATTTGTGGTAATCGCATCATCTAATTACGTAGAATGATAGAAACTGACAGTTCTTGCTACTGCTTGGCGTAGATCTATTCATGAGGGAATATTGGCTCTTGTGTCATCTACAGAAGAAAAATCTTTGTTAATTTGACAGTCAAATCCATTTTTGCAGTGGGGAGTATTCATATATAAATTCTAGTAGATGCTGCAAATTTAAAGTCAACTTGAATGCGGCACCGACCCAACATTTTATCTTATCATATGAATCAAGTTCTCGGATCAATTGAAATAGACTTGACATACTTACACTTCCTTAATTATAATAGTTCAAAATAGTTGATATAGAATAGTGATTGCTCAAATTCATCAAAGGAGAGTAGTCTATTTAAAATAAATAAATCAATAAATAAATAAATAATGAAATATATGGTAAAGCTACTTAAGTGTAAAGTTTGATATATATTGTTGACATAACGGTATATAACCTGTCACGCCCCCGGCCCGAGATCGCGAGCCGGGGGTCCGCCCCCACCGCCGCACACCAGTAAGAAACTCTCCCCACGAGCATGCAAGGCATCTAAACCAAAACACCTCAATTATGTAATTCTAAATTAATTCAACTGAAATAAATGCAATCTTATTCCATTGACTGACACAAATTATAAAGTTTCACGGTTCTCAATGCGCAGCGGAACAATAAAGATAGAACATTAACTTAAATAAAACCCTAATCTAAGATAACTTGTGTCAAAGTTCTTCTAGTCGCTCTCCCATTTTAAATCCCCGATAGGTTAGTTCTCGGAATCTGTAAAACAACAAGAAATTGTATAATGAGCTAGACAGCCCAGTAAGTAATAAACACCTTAACTAGTCAATTCATATAATAACATAAAATATAAATACAAATTACGATGAATCAACATAATAACATAATCAATTCTTTTTCAAGCACAAATTCATTAAAATTCGTATTTTTCAAATATCTATATACATAATCATAAATCTGATTCGAAACAAATCATATTCATCTCATCAGCCTTTAGCTACGACCACACTTATACCCTGTGGCTAGGCCAGAAACAGAACCGCACTTATACCCTGCGGAGTGGGCCAGAATACCGCACTTATACCCTGCGGAGTGGGCCAGAATACCACACTTATACCCTGTGGTGGGGCCAGAATTGCCAATGCATAACCCCCTATTGGCAGGGTCCAGAACATAGCCAGGCTGAGAGTTCTAAATCTGATGCACATCAAAATTCTTTTGTAACATAATAGATATATCATAATCCGATCTAAATATGCATATACGATGCAAGAACAGTAATATAACAATAGTCCGAAAAAATATCATTCCAATTCACATATCCATTTTTCATTCAAAGCATCATCTCGTAAGATTCATAAATCATATATAAATTCATTAACAATTTACTTGATGCAAAAATAATATTATATAAATGAATAGTCTAGAGAAGGCAGTTCATTACTTACATTGAACGCGATCCACAACAAATCCAATTAATCTCACAAATTCCTCGCAGGACCTAATATCCAAAAATCATATTTTCTTTTAAAATTAATCACAATATATATAAAAACTTAAATTTAATATTTCCTCCAGGGCTGACCCTGCCAAGGTGTCTAGCACCCCGAGTTCGGGTTCATACCCATAGACCACCCTCCTTTTATATTATTATTATTATTATTATTATTTTTCTTTCTCTCTTTCTTTTCTTTTCTTTTCTTTTTCTTTTCTTTTCTTTTCTTTTTCTTCTCTTTTCTCTTTCTTCTTTCTTCTTTCCTCTCTCGACTCTCTTCCTCTCTTTCGGCGAAACAGGGGATCCGTCACCCCCTGCCACCCCATCCTCTTCCCTCTCGATCGAACCCAAGGGCGGCCACGGCGGCCGGCCTTGACAGCAGCAGGTGGTGGCGGAGCAAGCCCGACCACCTCCCGGCGGCTGGCGGCGACGAACCCGCGGTGGCAAGCTTACGGGCCGAAACCTCCTTTTGGACCCAAATCCGGCGCTTGGCCGGCTCCAAACTATCCTACAACATGGCTAAGCATCAAAAGAGGAGGAGAAGAAGGTGAGCGATGCTTACCCCAACCTCGACGAAGACCGGTGGCTTTCTTTCTCTCCGGCGGCAATGAGGAAAAAGATCACCCGTGCTGCTCGGCTCTCCCTCTTCTTCTCTTTCTCTCCGGCAACGCGAAGAAGACCCTCCCTCTTTTCCTCTCTCTCGGCCGGCAGCGGCTCCTCTTCCCCTCTCTTCAAAGAGAGGAGAAGCCCTAAAAAGAGAATGGGGGAGCCGGCTTCTTCGGGATGGCTCCCCCCCTTCTTACACGCCCTCACGTGCGACGCACGTGAGGCCAAAAATTTGGGCTGGGCCGGTCAATGGGCCGGGCCCAGTTTCGGGATCTCACATCCTCCACCCCTTAAAAGAAATTTCGTCCACGAAATTTTCGTACATGTAGTTCAAGAGTAGATTATACTT
Organism: Phoenix dactylifera; assembly: GCF_009389715.1. Taxonomy (NCBI): domain Eukaryota; kingdom Viridiplantae; phylum Streptophyta; class Magnoliopsida; order Arecales; family Arecaceae; genus Phoenix; species Phoenix dactylifera. The sequence goes on from NC_052402.1 coordinate 8,732,250, forward strand.
CTTCCAAACTAAGTCATAACACTCTTCAAATCAAAGTCGTCTTGTCTGGGGCAACTGCTGTTGCATCTGCATAAGGCCCACTATGGTTTGCATAACCTGGCCTAGGCCCGGTTCTTGTCGTCCTGTCTGAGTATCACTAGCAGGATTGACGACTCTCTCCTGCTGAGGGGTGTTACCAACTTGTTGGGATGTGCTGTCATTTTGCGGGTTGGGTGCCTTATTAGTAGCTCTGCGAGTAGTTTTTTTTTCTCGTCCGACGTGGAGGCATCCTGACCTATGTCTATCAGATAGCAGCATGCCAATAATAAGCTTACCAGTTCATTACAAGTACATGGAATGGTTGTTACAGTCATCATAAACTAACGTCCCAATGTCCCTAGTGTCTACCCACCTACACTCATGTCAAGTCAGATTTTCTTATTTCATAATTTATCCAATTATGCTCTGATACCATAAAAGTTGTCACGCCCCCGGCCCGAGATCGCGAGCCGGGGGTCCGCGCCAACCGCCGCACACCCGTAGGGAACTCTCCCCATGAGCATGCAAGGCATCTAAACCAAAACACCTCAATTATGTAATTCTAAATTAATTCAACTGAAATAAATGCAATCTTATTCCATTGACTGACACAAATTATAAAGTTTCACAGTTCTCAATGCACAGCAGAACAATAAAGATAGAACATTAACTTAAATAAAACCCTAATCTAAGATAACTTGTGTCAAAGTTCTTCTAGTCACTCTCCCATTTTAAATCCCCGATAGGTTAGTTCCCGGAATCTGTAAAACAACAAGAAATTGTATAATGAGCTAGACAGCCCAGTAAGTAATAAACACCTTAACTAGTCAATTCATATAATAACATAAAATATAAATACAAATTACGATGAATCAACATAATAACATAATCAATTCTTTTTCAAGCACAAATTCATTAAAATTCGTATTTTTCAAATATCTATATACATAATCATAAATCTGATTCGAAACAAATCATATTCATCTCATCAGCCTTTAGCTACGACCACACTTATACCCTGTGGCTAGGCCAGAAACAGAACCGCACTTATACCCTGCGGAGTGGGCCAGAATACCGCACTTATACCCTGCGGAGTGGGCCAGAATACCACACTTATACCCTGTGGTGGGGCCAGAATTGCCAATGCATAACCCCCTATTGGCAGGGTCCAGAACATAGCTAGGCTGAGAGTTCTAAATCTGATGCACATCAAAATTCTTTTGTAACATAATAGATATATCATAATCCGATCTAAATATGCATATACGATGCAAGAACAGTAATATAACAATAGTCCGAAAAAATATCATTCCAATTCACATATCCATTTTTCATTCAAAGCATCATCTCGTAAGATTCATAAATCATATATAAATTCATTAACAATTTACTTGATGCAAAAATAATATTATATAAATGAATAGTCTAGAGAAGGCAGTTCATTACTTACATTGAACGCGATCCACAACAAATCCAATTAATCTCACAAATTCCTCGCAGGACCTAATATCCAAAAATCATATTTTCTTTTAAAATTAATCACAATATATATAAAAACTTAAATTTAATATTTCCTCCAGGGCTGACCCTGCCAAGGTGTCTAGCACCCCGAGTTCGGGTTCGGGTTCGGGTTCATACCCATAGACCACCCTCCTTTTATATTATTATTATTATTATTATTATTATTCTTTCTCTCTTTCTTTTCTTTTCTTTTCTTTTTCTTTTCTTTTCTTTTCTTTTTCTTCTCTTTTCTCTTTCTTCTTTCTTCTTTCCTCTCCCGACTCTCTTCCTCTCTTTCGGCGAAACAGGGGATCCGTCACCCCCTGCCACCCCATCCTCTTCCCTCTCGATCGAACCCAAGGGCGGCCACGGCGGCCGGCCTTGACAGCAGCAGGTGGTGGCGGAGCAAGCCCGACCACCTCCCGGCGGCTGGCGGCGACGAACCCGCGGTGGCAAGCTTACGGGCCGAAACCTCCTTTTGGACCCAAATCCGGCGCTTGGCCGGCTCCAAACTATCCTACAACATGGCTAAGCATCAAAAGAGGAGGAGAAGAAGGTGAGCGATGCTTACCCCAACCTCGACGAAGACCGGTGGCTTTCTTTCTCTCCGGCGGCAATGAGGAAAAAGATCACCCGTGCTGCTCGGCTCTCCCTCTTCTTCTCTTTCTCTCCGGCAACGCGAAGAAGACCCTCCCTCTTTTCCTCTCTCTCGGCCGGCAGCGGCTCCTCTTCCCCTCTCTTCAAAGAGAGGAGAAGCCCTAAAAAGAGAATGGGGGAGCCGGCTTCTTCGGGATGGCTCCCCCCCTTCTCACACGCCCTCACGTGCGACGCACGTGAGGCCAAAAATTTGGGCTGGGCCGGTCAATGGGCCGGGCCCAGTTTCGGGATCTCACATAACCATACCCAAAAAGGTATATAACCATAACCTACAAGTTCCAAATGCTATCATGGATCCTCAAATACCGCCTCTGTTTAAGCCCTCATGTTTACTTGATTAAGAGTGCAAATCCAATTACAAATACCATAATCAATCCGTGCTTAGCTCTAATAGGCTTGTATTGCAGTATCCCTTATTCTACATGGACTATGGGCTATATCCTCTCTAATACTATTTATAATGGTCTAAGATCTCACCTAGAAAGACTTGCCGAAAGATACTATTCGATGTTCTTGGCCCTGTATAAATATAATTACCCCAAAATCTAGCTAGTGTATAACCAATGTGGGACTAAACATATGCTTGCACAAAGCGTCATGTATGGAACCCAAAGCGAATCTTATATAAGAACCCATGAAGGTATATGCGTAGTTCTATATTGGTTGTGTGCTAGGAAAACTTTAGGTACCTAAATACAGCTAAAAGACCCAAACAATATCTCATAGCTAGTATTTTTGGATGAGATCCAAGGTTGTTACAAATGCAATTAAAGTAGATCCGGCCCATATTCCACATGAGACTGGAAGACATTACAACATAAGTCTGTGCCTCTTGGCAATTAATCACAGGTTGATCTTTGTATTTATATTTAGTTTTGACGAAATATAGACCCTTAGATCCGTAATGGAGCTAAGACTTAAATCAGAAGAGTATGAGAAGATCCTCACATCGATTATAAATTAGGAGATAGTTATATAAAGCCAAAAAAATTAGATATTATCTATTGAATAATTTTTTTTTATATTCTCTTGTTCACCTTTTTGAGTGTGGTCTAGATAAATTGCTTTATTCAACTCATCATAAACCCTATGGGTGGTGACATTCCTTTACTCCCATAAGGACAGGGATTGTATCTTTCACGTGAAAGAGGATTCGCCTGCCTTCGCATGAATCCATTATTGAAATAGCGATCGGTGGATAATCCAATAGTAGATTCATGCAAATAAAGATGGATCTTTTTTTCCGCATGAAAGATACAACTCCAACAACACTCCACTGCATCCAATCCCTCCTACTCCTTTTTCACATATGAACCCACCCCACCTGGGTCCAAGCCAGGCTCGCAAGTCTCGACACCTCTGGCCGTTATGGTGTCGCCATCCGATGGTCCCTTTGGACACGATGGACCCAAACACGTTGTGCAGCCATTCAACACCTGTCCTCTGATTTAGTGTACCTGTTGCGCCCCATGGGATGCCAAGCATCGGTTGGGTCGCGCATTGCTCGAACCCTGCGAGATTAGGCCAAGATTAGATAATTAAAATTAGATTTTTTTATATAAATACCCCCTAAATATTAGATTTTACATGAATATTCTTCCAAAATTAATATTTACATTTATATTCTCATAAAATACTTGTTTTACCATTCCATCCTTTTTTTATTTTTATTTTTCATATATACCCATGCTATCAAACGACGTTAAAAAATTAATAGTTTCAAATTAAAATGACTAAAATACCCTTAATGGGTAGACATGCAAATAGATCGTGATCTTGATAGCAAAAAAAGAAGATAAGGATAATGGCATAATTCTAAAATTTTATTTTATTTTTAATTACTATAAATATGATTTTTCTTAATACCGTTAGAACAACCGTTATATTACGGGCATTTGTATAATTACAAAGTTTTATGAGAATATACATGCAAATATCAATTTTGAAAAAATATACATGTAAAATTCGATATTTAGAAGGGTATTTATGAAAAAAAAATTAGCAAAATTTTAGCTTCCCTCCCTCGTCCATTCTATGGAGGATAGGGCCCGGCTCTTCAAGGCTTTGGTGGTCTTTTCAAGGCATGGGGATAACGCTATCGGAGATAAGACCTCTAACCCAAGGACCACAAGAGGGGAAGCATCTCATAGGAGAAGCCACCAAAAGATAAATAGATGGGGAATGTTGGGGTTCCTTCCACATGATTGGCTATCAATGCACAAGAGGATCTTGGACCTCTTAATGTGATTGCCACTCCCTCATATTTTATTTCAGTTGATGTAAGAAGTGAATAGAAAACACCAGCCAGGAACTTGCAACAATTGAAGGAGCACCCCTCTTTAAAATATTACTAACTTTTGAACTTTGGAGGGACTACTGTGCAGTCTTTGAATCCTAAAGCTCCATTAATTGCTAGGCATGAAGATATTTTATTTCTAAGGAAGGATGACATGTAAATGGTGAAACGGATTGAATGGCATCATATGTGGCTCATCATGCTGAGGATTACATCTGAGAGAGTCTATCATCCACTCCTTTTCAGCAACAAAATGTTTTGTATTTGGACTTTTTGGGTTGTATATGCATTAGAATGATAGGATTCACCCTTTCCATCAAAAAAAAAAAAGCGAGAGAAATCTCATACCTTGGCGACTGAGGCGTAAGAAAGAATTGAATCATGACCTTTGCACTAAGAACAACCTCATACCTTGGGGACTGGGGCACGGGGGCACTGTCCTTGGAAAATTGATAGGTACTCTTCAGGGCCCAGAAGAATCAACTCATTGGAATGAGAACTAGGACCACAAGAACATCCCGAGGAAGAGCAGATTGAATTTAGGGGCAGGCTTGATAGAGTAATTGGTTGGTTCTCCTAAATATCTCTCTTCAGTGGGTTGCACACTTGATCTTGAATAATTTTATAGATTAATAACATGCTGGAAGTTGTGATAGTAGGAATTGGATCCAATGGAATGGATATGAGAAATTTTTTTTTGGCCCCTTCCTTAGATACTCCTGAACAATCTCCATTCAAAATAGAATCATCTATTTTATTTCTAAATTAACATCATGGGCTAAGCTTACTTGATTTATTTGATCCTGCGCTCCCTTCAAGTTGTAGAAAGATAAACTATATCCATTATAATACTTTAACAACTAAAACAAATAGTCCTTTCGTTATACGAGGATAGTGACAGATTTTTTTTTTTTTGTTTGTTTTTTGTTTTTCGAGGTTCTTGAGTGTAGCACCTTATAAGTATCCATACTATATATATAAACCCTTAGATATCAATGTTCATATGTGACATCTCTTTGCCCACAGAGCTCGATTCACCAACATTTGTCACTAGGATATGACCACTTGTATAATGAATCCTAACAAGCTTGTTTTAATTTCATGTTTTGGCCTCTCTTGATACCCAAGACAAACGAAACTGCGTACCAAATTATACAAGCTCAAAGGAGAAAGAAGCAAAAGTCATCACTTAGAAATGGAAAATGCTTCGGGGTTCATTGGACTCACAAATGCTGATTTAAGAACTCCACAATCGACCAACTGTTGTACCAAACTCTTCTTACTCAAAATTACAAAGATAACATCACGTTTTTAGTTATCTCAATAAAAAAAAATTCATGCTTTTATTATCTTGTCTTTCTTGGTTGTTTATTCAAAGAAGTTATTATAAACATGGTAAGAAGTTTGGGTTAATAAGAAATGAGATTGCTTTTTTTGTACATCTTACGAAGATCGGGAGAACAAACCGAACCGATAAAAGTAGAAATGTAAATGGTAGAGGAGACAAACCAAACTATACTCTCAAAGGGAATAAATTAAATTAATTTTGATAATTTTGTTGACCATCAAAGCTTCACTCCCCGTTATGCATTTGTAAAAAGGATCAAGCTAGAGTATTAAGGCTAAGGTAAATAAGGAGAATCATGGACTTGATGGATAAAATCAAAGATAATAAATTGTAACTTCATCAAGGGCACAGTTTTCTCCCTCCTTTGAAAAAAGATGAAATACATGAGGTTATAAGTTAAAACCTAATCCTTCTCAAAGCTAGGGGGAATTCAACTTCTTGTTTTTCTTCAAACCTAATATTTTGAATGAAAGCCCACACGACCTATCTGGTGCCGCCCTTGACAAAAGCCCAATCTCATAAAGCCTAATTTGGATTTTTTGGAAAAGAAATTCTATTTAAGCAAGAAGACTTGATTCTATTTATCTGAGGTAGAACTAAAAAGAAAAGAGTTTCAAAGCCTTCGAAATACTTAACACATAGGGGATATGATGGGTATTTTTATTTTTTAAAATTTAAATCTTTTTATAAGTTTAAAACTCCGGGGCATGGCACACTCTTTTCATAGACATTGGTTGTGAGACTTGGTGTTACATGTATTCCATTTTCAATTGTAGATAGCTGTCCTTGTGACACGTCTAGTCATTGACATATATGTCTTTTATTTTTCTTCAAAAAAGACATCTGTCTTCTATATTCCACCATATATGTGTAAGCTGTTGAAGCTTAATTTTAAATAGGGACAGCTGGATGAGATTCATGAGGGGCAAGAAATATGATGCTTTTATCTTGATCACAACTACACCTCACTTTTTCCATGCGAACGATCAAACATGTATTTGTAATCAGAGGATTCCAACAATCAGGCTTTGCTATATTGGTTGATAAAGTTGTAGCTTGTTTTGAAATGGGACAATCGGGTCAAGGTGAAGATGATTTTCCATTTAGGTTAGCTCTATCGCTAAATTACCGCCAACTAAGATTAAACTACATTGTCCATTTATGAATTCTAGCATGACCTGAAATTTAAGAAATTTGATGAAGGCTGGATCATCTAGTTCAACTTATTCGAGTGAAAACTACTCTATTCATTGAGTGAATGATGATGGCAAATGAAGGAATATGGAATCGTTCGACCCTAATGGTATGCCTAGGTAGACCATGTGGACATGGTGAAGCATCTAGTTTTAACTAATTCATAATAGTGATGGAAAATTGTTTCACAAAAAAAAAAAACACAAACAAATTGGGGATGATACTAGAATTCGGAGAACATGGTGAAAGGCAAGTTACACAAAATGGAAATATCAGGAATTCATTAAAAAAGAAAATTAAAAATAGAAATGAAACTTTTAGAAAATTTTAAATTAATTGTTTAAATTTGTCGGAAGTAAAGAAACAAAAACCTAGATTCTTAAAAGAGAAAATATTTATTCAAATTAAGCCTAGGCATGGCCCGAGCTCGATTTTAACTTATGCTTCGGGCTTCTGGGTGGACCTTGGCTTCATGACCATTTTCAGTTTTTTTTCCTAAAAAATACTAAAAAATGTTAAATATAAATAACTAAATATTGCCAGCAATCTACAACATATCTATTATTCTATTAAATTGACATATCAACAAGGATTGCCAACTCAGTTTATAGATATATCAAACATATACAAATAACACAAGAAAACCAAAAAAATGGGCCGAGCCTAACCCTTTGGTTTGAGCCCACCCAAATGCATCCGAGTTAGGTTCAGGCATAGGTGGGCGGGTGGGAAATCCGGCCCATGAACAAGTCTGAGGCGAGGGCAGGAATTGAATCCCGCCCAAAATGTTTCGGGCTTAAACATGTCAAGTAGGTTGTCCGGCCCGTGAACAAATCTAAGATGACAGCAGGAATTGCATCGAAGTCTTTTGTACCAACTCCCAAAGATTTATCATCTTTACTAATTGTCACCCTCAAGTTAAACTTAAATATAGCATCCACATTCGAATAAACTCCATAATATTGTGATAATGGGCTCCACAAAATTCGCTCTCCAGTTTTTGCAAACTGTGTGTATCCCACTTTATCAACAGCTTAACACTCTCAAACCTATCAGATTGAAATGTGATTATTGTTCCTATTCAATTCTTTTTTTTAAAAAAAAATTATGTTTACTGCCCAACACCCCTAAATACCCCAACATTAAACCATCCACAGTAGAGAAAAGGAAAAAGAAAACAAAAGAAAAAAAATAATGAGGAGAAAGCGAGCTAGCCGGCAGGAGCACCTTCTGCAGATATATGACTCTTGCTCAGTAGATGTGTGACTGTGGATTCAACTTGGTGGCAATGGCAATACTACTCGGGGGAGAACACATACGCACAAAGTGCGTCTCCCTCAGTTACTTGCACACACACAAGAGAAAAAAACACTCGATGGCAATGGACGTATAGCAAAAGAAAATGTTAATTCTCAACTAAAAGAAAGAAAAGAATAGATGTTTTAATAGAAAGATCTCTGGCTGAAGCTGGAGTACTGCCTCGCTCCTTCGTCGGAGAACGATAGATGACAGAGATGACTCAACCCTTGGTTAATTTGTTAAGGTCGACACTCTTGCACGAATTCATTGAACTAGGTTTGATCTTAAGGTATCGGGTTAAGGACAGAGATTCCCAGATCTATGAATAAAAAATTTAAAAAGAAGAAGAAGAGAGGAAGCAATAGCTAAGAGAGGTTTGAAGATTCCATGACTTGGGAGTCGCATTCATGTCGGCAGATCTCTATCTTAGTGTGCTTGTTGATTTGTTTGATACATAGATTTACGTTCACCATATTAAATAGAATTTCTGTTGTAACTTGTTGCAGTAGCTGATCTAAAATAATCTAGTCTTATTCAAATCAAAGTTATTTAGATCGAATTTATCTAGATCAGACTTGCAGGTTTTAACTGCAATTGCAATTGCTATTGGGGTTTTTGGTGCTTGTCCAGGAGAGAAACAAGGAGCTCGCTTGTTGTGCCATAGTGGATGTGCTGGCCTATTTGTTGTTGAAATTTTTTTGATTGCACTCAAGCCAATAGCACCAGGATATTACACTTAGAAGAGAATCACAGTCTTCTCTCAGTTTTCTGTTAATGTTTTCTTCATATCATATTATCCTTAAAATTATGTTGTGGAAGGCCGTCTGGATATGTATACATTTTTTGAAAGGAGCCTAGAATACATAGGAGAAGGAGCATTTGAGCAAGAGGTGGTTGGTTGTTTCATGTATGTGCTGCAAAATGGGCACTTTGTTAGTGCAGGCATATATTCCTTCTGAGTGGAGTGTTACCTGTTAGAATTTTTCCTTCTGACTGCTATCTAACTGAAGATTTGCACCAAAATTAAACAGAGTTGGGTATGGCTCAAACAAATCCTAACCACACCTAGTACAACATACTTGCATAACTAGACTCTGTATATTTGTCATTACCAAAAAGGAAATACAGACTTGTACTCTGTGCCCCGGCCACATGCAATCCGTGCAATAAACTAGTTAAACAAAGAAGAAAACATATCCATATTTTGGCTACCAATAACAGAATCAGAGGGTGGCAAGCACATCTCCTTTCATATATCCCCTTCATGGTGCACTTTTTTTTTTTTTGTTCAAGAAGTAGGATGGTGAAATCCCATCCAAAATCAAGATTAGATGGACTTGGCTTAAGTTTAAAGCATATCAAACATAAACAAATAACATAAGGAAAAAAAAAAAGTGACCGAGTCTAAACCTTCGGCCTGAGCCCACTTAAAAGACTTTGGGCTTAAGTGGGCAGGGTGGGACATCTAGCCCATGTGCAGGTCTAAGGTGAGCGCAAGAACTGAATACCGCTCAAAATTAGGGGTGGCAATCGGGTCGGATCATGCATAAACAGGTCGGGTCAGAAAACTATAAATCTGAACCCGACCTGTTTATTAAACGGGTCAGGAATTGCAAACCTGAACCTGACCTGTTTATTAAACAGGTAACCCGACCCGACCCGTTTAACCTGTTTAATAAACAGGTAACCTGTTTACCCAACCCGATCCGACCTGTTTAACCTGTTTGCCCAACCTGACCCGTTTAACCTGTTTAGACCTGTTTAAAATGCCCAACCCGACCTGTTTAACCTGTCCAACCCGACCTGTTTAGACCTGTTTAGACCCGTTTAACCTGTTTAGACCTGTTTAACCTATTTAACCCGTTTAACCCGTTTAACATGTTTAGACCTGTTTAACCTGCCCAACAGTTAAACGGGTTAAACGGTTTAAACGGGTCAGACATCTAAAACCCGTATCCGACCCAATTAATAAACAGGTTAAACGGGTCGACCTGTTTACGACCCGAACCTGTTTAGACCAAACCCAAACCTGTTTATGGCGGGTCGAACACGGGTCAGGTTGGCGGGTCGGGTCATATTTTGCCACCCCTACTCAAAATGCATCTAGCTTGAGCAAGTTAGGTTGGTTGTTCAGCTGGTGAACAGATTTAAGATAAGGGCAGGAATTGGATCCAAGTCCTTTATACCAACTTCCAAAGATTTCATCATTTTTACTAATTGGCACCTTGAGGTCAAACTTACACATAGCATTCATATTCAAATAAACTCCATAATATTGTGATAATGGGGTCCACAAAATTCATCTAATGCTCTCCAATTTTTACAAATCGTGCATGTCCCACTTTATCAACAGTTTAACACTAGCTCAAGCCTACCAGGTTGAAATGTGATTACTGTTCCTATTCAATTTATTTTTTTTAAAAAAATTGTGATTACTGCCCAAGACCCCAAAATATCCCAATATCAGGGCGGACATCCATCCCCCATCCGTGTGGTGGTAGAAAAAAAAAGGAGGAGAAAGCAGGTTGGTCAGTGCGCTCGACACACTGGTGGTTTAAGAAATCTATAAAGTCACCTAACCACCTGCAGATATATGACCGTTGTCCTAAGCGCGAAGCAGACTGTGGATTCAAGTTGGTGGCAATGGTAATACTGCTTGGGGGAGAACCTTACTCCCTGAGTTACTTCACAAAAAAAAAAAAAAAACATGTATACCCGCAAATAGTAAATTTATGAGAATATTTATATAATTTTTTATATTTATAAATGTATATATTCAAAAATTGATTAAAAAATCAAAATTCGATTGGAATTTGCTAAGTCTTTTATAATTCAGTTGAATCGATAAATCAAAAAAAATTAAGCAGCATTGTCAATTTTCTTTTTTAAGATCGTGACTCGGTCAAATTAGAATATTAGATGATCATTTTGATAATGTTATTTTTCTTTGATTCGGTATAAATATAATTATTAGATCTATGATATCTATATATTCTTCATTATTTTTAAAAGATTAAAGCATATCAAATTTAAATTAATTATAGATGATTAGATTAATAAATTATTTTTTAGTGATTTATAAATTTTGAATTGTTGTTTGTTTTTTAGGCGAGAATATTGTAAAAGCCGCATGATTCATTCTATAAAGGTTGATATTAAAATGAGATCATGGGACATGGTAATTTTAATCTTTTTTTGTCAACTTTTTTTATTAAGAACAACTGCATTATTTTTACTGAATTTTGATCATTTTTATTTTATACCCTTCTAAATATGCGTAATTATGTGAATACTCTAGTAAAGTTGTTATTTGCATATGTATCCTTATAAAATTTTTCTTTTGCGTATCTACATGTAAAGATATTTCAGTTATTTCAAATTTAAATTATTTATTTTTTAATAACATTAGATGATATTGATATATATATATATTAAAAATATATAAGTAAAATAATTTTTTATGAAGATATATATAAAAATGATAATTTTATAAAAATATTTATATAATTGTATATATTTTAAAGAGTATAGATGTAAAAAAGCTTAAAAGTAAAAAATAAATTAAATTCTCAACCGAAAGGAAGGAAGAACGATGACAACCAGAAAACGACAGATGACTCCACGTAGAGATGGGCACTGGGCCGGGCCGCCCACGGCCCGGCACGGCACGGCACGAAGCGGGCCGTGCTGGGCTAGAGGGTCCTGGCCAGCGGGCCGTGCCTGGCACGGCCCGCTTCGGGCCTGGGCCGGCACGGCTCGGTCTAGGCCCGCGGGCCAAGCACGGCACGGCCCGCGGGCTAGCACGGCACGGCCCATAAGGGCCTGGGCCGGGCTGGCACGCGGGCCTGGCACGGTCCGGGCCTGGGCCCGGCTCGGCCCGATAAAAATTAATGCTTCATAAATTTTTTTAATAAATTAATAAATATTGAACACTAAGAATTTATGATTTATGAATATAAAGCCACCTTAATGGTGGGGGGTTTGGCATAGACCCCTATCAGTTTATTAATTTAAATCAAAATGGTACATGAAGGGAGGTTTGGACCTTGGTCTGACCTCTAGAATACAATAAGAAACTAAGAAAGGGCCGAGGTTTGGACCTTGGTCTGACCTCCAGAATACAATAAAAATGTACAATTATAAAAAATTAAGAAATCTTACTAATCATCAGTGATTCAGTGAATCAGTATTCACTCTTCAGTCTTCAGTAGTGTTTGTATCATCATCATCAGAGGATGTTGTATTATGTCCACCTTTATCTTGAAGTCTTGCCTCAGCATCCAGCCAATCCTTGAAGCAGAGAAGCATCTCCACCGTTTCGCCCGTCATCCTACTTCTCTTTTCGTCAAGAACACGCCGACCTGCACTAAAAGCGGATTCCGATGCTACCGTGGACATCGGCACAGCTAAAATATCGCGTGCAATTGCAGACATAACAGGATATTGATTTCTAACACTCTTCCACCAAGATAATACATCTAGATTCTCTATTTGATTTTCATCATATGCAGAATGGAGATCATTTCGTAAATAAAATTCTAGTTCACTACTTAAAGATGAAGAAGATGAAGAGGAACTTGAAGCATGTGTGTGTCTTCTCTGTGCAATGAATGAAAAAATAGATGACGAACGAGAACTACTAGAAGGAGAAATAGAGGTTTGTATTTGTGTTCTAGATCCACGAATTTTTTCATCATATATAGCATAAATATCATAAAGAAGTTTTTTTACCTCATCTTTAGCAGATTCAGCATCTTGATTCATATTTTCAGAGTATGCATCAAGTAAAATTAGCACGCCATTTAATTTAACTCTAGGATCAAATACAGCAGCTAAGTTATGCATAGGACATATCATGTCCCAATACTCATTCCATTTAGATTCCATTAGGTCAATAATAGGCATTAAAACATCATCATATCTATGTTCTGCAAATTTTTGACTAATTATATATGCTTGTTGTAAAAATGAACATGAAGTAGGGTAATAAATACCAGAAAGAACATTGGTAGTGTTGCTGGTGGTCCAAACCGAGAACGATTGACACGACGGTGTGAACGGGGTTCCGCCTGAGTTGTCTTGGTTGGTGCTGGTTGCGCTCCACCTTCCGCCAAGGAACCTGCAAACAAGCCTTGCACCACCACCAGGGTGGTGATGGCCCTCCGACGGTCAAGTCAGAGGAGATTGGAGGAGGAGAGATGATAATCACAAGTGGGAGAGAGTGCTCTGGGAGGTATTGCTTACCCCCCCCCTTCTCCCCCCAGCCGCATATATACCTGGCTGGGAGGTCTCTCAGGGGGGTTTGTCGTCGTGGGGCACGATAGAATGGCCACTGACATGGCCGTTACGGGGCGTCGTGGAGCAGCGCTGGGTACGGTCATGGCAGGGCGTAGTGGAGCTCCGCTTTGTACGGTTGATACAGGAGATCGTGGGCAGCATCGGGTACAGCCGTTGCAGGGAGTAGTGGAGCAGGAGGCCGCGGCGTGCCTCTGGAGAATAGCCTGTCGTTATCAAAAGATCTCCGACTCGGGGTCGGAATGCTGGATCATAGGGCAGCCGACCCGAGGTCGGGCTGCGAAGCCGAGGAGGTCCGACTCGGGGTCGGAGTGCTGGATCATAGGGCAGCCGACCCGGGGTCGGGCTGCGGAGCCGAGGAGGTCCGACTCGGGGTCGGAGTGCTGGATCATAGGGCAGCCGACCCGGGGTCGGGCTGCGGAGCCGAGGAGGTCCGACTCGGGGTCGGAGTGCTGGATCATAGGGCAGCTGTAGCTTTCCTGGATACGCGTGCCGATCACATGGGGCATGGCGGCTCAATTCCCCCATAACAGTAGCCCCCCACTTCCGAGCCTGGAACCAGAAGGGGAACAGGTGAAGGGAGTGATGTTTCGAGATTGCCGCCATCCTTCGGAGAGGCGCGCGCGCTTCAAGCTTCCCGCCTTCTTTATGGCGTATGGCGGTTGCTGCTGACCTGGCAACCTGAGGATTTCGGCGGACATCCTTCCTTAATGGTGTCGATTCGCCTTTGGGGTGCGAGCGACCCTTCGGCGGCCAGGCGTCTTCTGGCGTCATCGAGGTGTCACTTGCCCTTTCGCCTATTTAATCGGGGGCCCTTCCCGTCCGTCTTCTTCTTTACGGACATTTTCGAGTTTCTCCTTTGCGCTACCATTGTTGCCGCCGAAACGTTCGCTTGCTTTTCCTTTGACGCTCTCGGAGCCGTTCTTCCTCCTCTTCAAGTGAGTTTCCCACTCTTCTACTTTGAGCTCTTCATACTTTTTCTTTTTGTACTAGTGCACCCCAGTCGTTCCGGCCTTTCCCTCCTTCTTGACCCCGTCCTGACCGTAGATTGGCCATTAGGGATGGGCGAAGTGGGAGCAGATAGCATCAAGTCAAAACTGGTCGCCGAGGACTTAGACGGATTTGTGGCTCGGTACCACCTTCCCGAGGCCTGCAATGTCACGCTCCCAGGGCCTGAGGAGAGGATGTCTCATCCTCCTCGAGGGAAGATCGCCATCAATGAGGGCATCCTCCAGGCCGGGTTCCGCTTTCCCCCTTCAGACCTAGTCTTACAGGTGCTCCGGGGTTTAGGAATGGCACCGACGCAACTGGTGCCGAACTCGTGGCGTGCTCTGACGGTCTTCCAGGTTCTCTGTCGCTTGCATGCGATTCCCGCCACCTTGAACGTTTTCTGGGAGCTCTACGGCCTGAGCGGCCACCCCCAGGACAAAGGGTGGTGGTGCTTCGCAGCGCGGCGAGGGTGCGGCCTTGTCAAGGAGGGTCCTACCTCCATTCACCACTGGAAGGAGCGCTTCTTTTTCGTTGATGCAGACCCCTCCTGGGAAATCAGGGCAATCTGGGGGACGCCGGTGAAGTCCCCAATTGGCCTGTCGAAGTTGTCGAGGGAGGAATCCGAGGGCGTCGCCGCCTTGAAGGGGTTGGTCGCCGAGGGCCAGCTTCCCCCGGTGGGCCGCCTTATTTCTGAGGATACCTTGGTGAACGTCGGTTTGAGCTCGGTCCCCACCGACCGTGAGTTCGCCATCGTTTCTTTAGCTCTTTTCTTCTCTTTCGTTCCTTCTTCCTTTCGGTTTCTCAGTCCCTGACTATCCCATCCTTCTTGCAGAGGTCGACGACGTCATGCGGTCGGTGAAGTCGAAGGCTGTTGGTAGGGCGTCCCTGCTGGAAGCAGTCCGGAGGAGGAAACGAGCTCTTCCGAGCGGGGCCCCACCGGCGAAGAAGTCCCGTAAGGAGATACCTCCGATGCCGACCGACGAGTCCGGGCCCACCGGTCAGGGAGATGTCGTGGGCACCGACCGGCAGCTGACGCTGTATCAGCCCTCCGGTGGTAAGGTTGCCGCTACTCCGGAGGTGCCACCTGAGCCTGCTCAAGACGGATGGGTCGGACGTGATCGGTCCCCGACCCGGCCTTCGACTCGGTCGGCTCCTGATGACTCGAGGAGGGACGCGCCGAGGCCCCGGCCGAGCGGGACCCTATCAATTCCTGGGGCGACCCCCGCCCCGAGCGTGATCAGCCGGACTCTTCCCCAGGCGATGGATAAGGGTAAGGCTGCAGAACCACCATCCGGCTCCGGGGAGAAATCGGGGTCTGCCTTCACTACCGATGGCGCCCGAAATCTCATCGAAACAGTGTTGCTGGAGAAGGACCGTCGGCGGGTCCGGGAGTTGGATGTCTCTGACATTGGGGCCGCCAGCTGCGTCTGTCTCATGTCGGTGAGTGTTCTTCTGGCCGTCTTTCACCATTTATTGGCTCTGTTGTTCTCCGCCTGACTCCCTTATTTTTCCTATTTCTTAGCTCGCCCAGTACATGATCCGTCTGGAGGAGTGCTACAAGGAACAGGCGGGGCTTTTGGCGAAGGCCGAGGACCGGCTGAAAGCAATGGAAGAGGGAGGCCGGGCTGCGGCAGGCAGGACGACCGGGGACCTCGAGGCGAGGCTCCGGGAGGCCGAGGAGCGGGCACTCGGCTTCGCCGCCCTGGAGGAGCAACTGTCAGAGGCTCGGGAGCAACTCAAAGCCGCCTCGGGCCTCGAAAGCAGGGTCAAGAAGGCGGAGGAACGGGCTGAAAAGCAGTCCCGGAAGATCGCGGACTATCGAGAGCGGTGGGAGAAGGCCCAGCGGTCTGCCGACAACGCCTGCGACCGAATCCGCTCTTTTGAAGCCAAACTAGGCGAACTGGAGTCGGCCCTGGAGAAGTCATGCACGGACGTCCAAGAGCTCCGTTCGCGCCTGAAGGAAGCCGAGGCCGCTCGGGTTGCTACCGAGGCGAAGCATAAAGAGGCTCAGGCTGATCTGCTGAGGGTCTCCTCTGAGGCCGAAGGCCGGATTGTGGCGAAGGTCTTGGAGGCCAAGGCTCAGATTATGGAGCAAGCTGAGGCGGAGCTGGCCGAGAAGAGGGCGGAAATCGGGCGTCAGGCGGTAGAGGCTTATCGCCAGTCCGCCGAGTTCGCCCATGATATGTCGGAGGCAGTGCGGACCTATCGCCAGTCTGACGAGTTCGTCCATGACGCGTCGGACGCGGGGGCCGAAGCCTTCACCTTGGGCTTCGAGGAGGGCCTGGCAAGGGTGTCGGCTAAGTATCCCGAAGTTGACCTGAGCGAGATCTCCCTCCTGGACTCCTCTCCGGCGCCATCGCCTGCTGGTTCTCCTGCTGCTTCCCTACCTCCCGCGGACGAGCCCGGCGTTCCCGACCCGGGAGTTCCTTTAAGCTGACCTCTTGTACCTTTCATTGTCTTTTTTATTTTTGTATGTCGGCGTTTTGCCCAATTGTATGGGCCTCGGCCCTGAAAATTAATGCACGTTGAATATTTCTTCATCTCGCCCTCGTCCTCTTTTTTTTAGCTCTTGGTTGCTTCTTGCTGACTTTTGATTCCCGAAGTTCTTCCGGCGCTAGGCCAGGCATCCGAGGGTTAAACCTCAGGAAACTCTTCCGGCGCTAAGCCAGGCATCCGAGGGTTAGGCCTCAGGAAATTCTTCCGGCGCTAAGCCAGGCATCCGAGGGTTAGGCCTCAGGAAACTCTTCCGGCGCTGAGCCAGGCATCCGAGGGTTAGGCCTCAGGAAACTCTTCCGGCGCTAGGCCAGGCATCCGAGGGTTAGGCCTCAGGAAACTCTTCCGGCGCTAAGCCAGGCATCCGAGGGTTAGGCCTCAGGAAACTCTTCCGGCGCTGAGCCAGGCATCCGAGGGTTAGGCCTCAGAAAACTCTTCCGGCGCTGAGCCAGGCATCCGAGGGTTAGGCCTCAGGAAACTCTTCCGGCGCTAAGCCAGGCATCCGAGGGTTAGGCCTCAGGAAATTCTTCCGGCGCTAAGCCAGGCATCCGAGGGTTAGGCCTCAGGAAACTCTTCCGGCGCTGAGCCAGGCATCCGAGGGTTAGGCCTCAGGAAACTCTTCCGGCGCTAGGCCAGGCATCCGAGGGTTAGGCCTCAGGAAATTCTTCCGGCGCTAAGCCAGGCATCCGAGGGTTAGGCCTCAGGAAATTCTTCCGGCGCTAAGCCAGGCATCCGAGGGTTAGGCCTCAGGAAACTCTTCCGGCGCTGAGCCAGGCATCCGAGGGTTAGGCCTCAGGAAACTCTTCCGGCGCTAGGCCAGGCATCCGAGGGTTAGGCCTCAGGAAATTCTTCCGGCGCTAAGCCAGGCATCCGAGGGTTAGGCCTCAGGAAATTCTTCCGGCGCTAAGCCAGGCATCCGAGGGTTAGGCCTCAGGAAATTCCGCTCGTTGGTCGGCCAAGGCTGGCGCAAGCCGAGGCGACCGGTCGGGGCTTCCGGCTAGTCTGCTCCCGGGATGATCATCGGGTTAGCCAGGCATCCGAGGGCCGAGCCTCGGGAGATTCCACTCGTTGGTCGGCCTAGGCTGGCGCAAGCCGAGGCGACCGGTCGGGGCTTCCGGCTAGTCTGCTCCCGGGATGATCATCGGGTTAGCCAGGCATCCGAGGGCCGAGCCTCGGGAGATTCCACTCGTTGGTCGGCCTAGGCTGGCGCAAGCCGAGGCGACCGGTCGGGGCTTCCGGCTAGTCTGCTCCCGGGATGATCATGGGTTAGCCAGGCATCCGAGGGCCGAGCCTCGGGAGATTCCACTCGTTGGTCGGCCTAGGCTGGCGCAAGCCGAGGCGACCGGTCGGGGCTTCCGGCTAGTCTGCTCCCGGGATGATCATCGGGTTAGCCAGGCATCTGAGGGTTGTCAAGCCTCAGGGAAATTCCGCTCGTTGGTCGGCCAAGGCTGGCGCAAGCCGAGGCGACCGGTCGGGGCTTCCGGCTAGTCTGCTCCCGGGATGATCATCGGGTTAGCCAGGCATCCGAGGGCCGAGCCTCGGGAGATTCCACTCGTTGGTCGGCCTAGGCTGGCGCAAGCCGAGGCGACCGGTCGGGGCTTCCGGCTAGTCTGCTCCCGGGATGATCATCGGGTTAGCCAGGCATCCGAGGGCCGAGCCTCGGGAGATTCCACTCGTTGGTCGGCCTAGGCTGGCGCAAGCCGAGGCGACCGGTCGGGGCTTCCGGCTAGTCTGCTCCCGGGATGATCATCGGGTTAGCCAGGCATCTGAGGGTTGTCAAGCCTCAGGAAAATTCCGCTCGTTGGTCGGCCAAGGCTGGCGCAAGCCGAGGCGACCGGTCGGGGCTTCCGGCTAGTCTGCTCCCGGGATGATCATCGGGTTAGCCAGGCATCTGAGGGTTGTCAAGCCTCAGGGAAATTCCACTCGTTGGTCGGCCACTTGTCGCTCGCCGCCCATCGGGGTTTCTCCGTGCCCAGCCGCGACCGTGTTTCTCCTCTCCTCCAAGCGTTGCCTGGGGGGAACACGAGAAGGGTATTAAACGCTAATTAATGCGTTACCTGGGAAATCAGATCGCCAGTTGCTGCTGGTGAGGAGTTTTAGTTGAGCGGCCGCGATACGCGGGTTCTTCGAGGAGGATGCGGCCTGGGCGCGAGCGGAGACACGTGGACCTAGGGGTATACGTCACCCGGATCGTCCTGCACAAAGAATGCGATTTAAGGAGAATGACGCTTAGGAAATCGCGGGGAGATACGCCTCGGGAGCCGGAACGGCTCCGGATTCAGTGCGCCTGCATTTATTGGCCCACCCGTATCGGAACTACCAGGGGGCCGCAGCTTGGCTATAAATACAGGTGCAGGTACGATAGAATTTGCCAAGCCGGAGCTGCAGGTTGCCATGGATCGCGGACCTCCTCCTTGGCATATGACTGAGAGACTCCTGTCGAAGGAAAGGGGAGGCGCTCCCCTTACAACTTCAGCCAACTAGCCGTTTCATCTGGGATCAACAAGGAGGGTCTCCCCGGCGGAACTCCGCTCTAGGCGTTTCATCCGGGATCACATCTCCCCTCCTTGAAGTTCAGCCTCCCGGTTGAGCTCTGCGCCGGACGCTCAATCCGGGACCGCGCCTCCATATACTCTTCCCCCTTGAATCCCTTCTCTTCCCTACCACTGGGAAAGATGGGAATATCCTTTGGAGGCGGCGTTCCCCTGGGGGCAGCGGGAGCTTCTTCTGCGGCGGCTCCTCCTCTTTTTGGTGAGGTGCTGGATGGCGCCTCCGGTTAGAAGCACCCACTTCTGGTGGGACTGCAGCCGCCCTGGGTTGAGGGTTTGGGTCCCCACCTCTTCTTTACTTTCTTTACTCCCTAATTCCCCTCTGGGAATTCCTTGTAATCACACGAGCACGCCATTGTAACCAGAAATTATTGAAATGAAAAGTATTGCACCTTTTTAAATTGTCTTTCTGGCCTTGTTGTTCTACTGGTAATACATCCGCAGGTTAGCGGAATTCCAGCCCCTTGGAATTTCTCGGCCATCTAGGGCTTCCAACTGGTAGGAGCCAGGTCGGTTTACCCAACGAACTTTATACGGGCCTTCCCAATTTGGCGCTAGCTTCCCACCTTCCGTAGGTTGAGATGCCTTAGCTCGCCTCAGCACCAGATCTCCAATTCTGAAAAGCTTCGGTCGGACTTTGGAGTTGTAATATCGGGCCACCCTCTGCTGATACATTGCCATCCGAACCTGAGCCATTTTCCTTGCCTCTTCCAAGAGATCCAAGTTCCCTCGGAGTTGCTCTGAATTGGCCTCGGGTCGGTGCGCGGCCACCCGAGGCGAGGGGAGTCCGAGCTCCACGGGGGCAACGGCTTCCGTGCCATAGGTTAGGCTGAAAGGCGTCTCTCCAGTAGGAGTCCGTTGCGTGGTCCGATACGCCCAAAGGACATTCTCGAGTTTCTCGACCCAAGCTTGCCCCGTCCGGCCGATCCGCGCTTTGATACCTTGGAGGATTGTCCGATTTATGACCTCGGCCTCGCCGTTGGTTTGGGGATGCGACACGGATGTGAACCGATGCTCGATCCCGAATTCCTCGCAGAAGTCCCGGAAGTGCTTGTTATCAAACTGTCGACCGTTATCCGAGATGAGGACCCGAGGTACTCCAAATCGGACAATGATGTTCTTCTTCACGAACTTCCGGACTTGTGCCTCCGTGATGGTGGCCAGTGGCTCTGCCTCCACCCACTTGGTGAAGTAGTCGATGGCGACAATCAAAAATTTCCGCTGGGCCGAAGCGACGGAGAATGGTCCGAGGATATCCATTCCCCACTGTGCGAAGGGCCAGGGCGCGGTGATTGGCGCCAAGGGGACAGAGGGGACTCTCTGGACGTTGGCGTGGCGCTGGCAGGCGTCGCATTTCCGCACGTGGTCCTTCGAGTCCTCCAACAAGGTCGGCCAATAGTAGCCTTGCCTCATGATCTTATGCGCCAAGGACCTAGCCCCCAAGTGCGATCCGCAGATGCCTTCGTGGACTTCGCCGAGGGCGTAGGCCGCTTCCGCGGGGCGGAGGCACCTTAAGAGGGGGGCGGTAAACGAGGTCCGATACAGCCTCCCTTCATAAAGTACGTAGTGGGCGGACTTCTTTACAAGCCGCCGGGCCTGATCTTCGTCTTCAGGGAGGATTCCTTCGGCGAGGTAGGCGACGAGCGGGTCCATCCAAGACGGCTCCGGGTCAATTGCCATCACCGCTCCAGCCCCGTCAATGCTCGGGGCATCCAGGGTCTCCAGGTAGATTGCCCTCGACAAGTTGTGCGCGTCTGCGTCCACTAGGCGGGACAACCTGTCGGCCCTGGCATTTTCGCTCCTCGGGACCTGCTGAATGTCAACACTGCCGAGGTCGGGAATGAGTGTTTGCACCTTCCGGACGTAGCTCTGCATGGTCGGGCTCCGCGCCTCGAACTCCCCTCGAACCTGCCCGACCACCAGCTGGGAGTCGGTGAAGACTTTCAGACGCCGGATGCCGAGCTCCTTGGCGAGTTTGAGTCCCGCGACTAGGGCCTCGTACTCCGCCTCATTGTTGGTCACTGGAAATCCGAACCTCAAGGCATACTCGGCTATCACTCCATCGGGATTGGTGAGGACCAGCCCAGCCCCTCCACCTTCAGGGTTCGACGACCCGTCAATGTGGAGCGTCCAGATCGGGAGATCGAGGCTGGGTGTTTCCGGCGGCTTAGGTTCCGCCTCCTGCACAGTGCACTCAGCGAGAAAGTCCGCGAGCACCTAGGCCTTGATGGCTGGTCGGGGCTGGTAGCGGATGTCGAACTCACCAAGTTCTACTGCCCACTTCACCAGCCGTCCCGCATTCTCTGGATTGCTGAGAATCTGCCGCAGTGGTTGATCGGTCAAAAGGGTGACAGAATGAGCCTGGAAATAGGGGCGAAGCCTCCTGGTCGCAGTCAGCAGCGCGAAGGCGATCTTCTCAGCCTTCGTGTACCGCGTCTCGGCATCTCGGAGGACTCGGCTGATGTAGTACACAGGCTTCTGAAGTCTTGCCTCTTCCCGAACCAGTACTGCGCTGACTGCGGTTGGGGAGACCGCCAGGTAAAGGTAGAGCATCTCCCCCTCTTGCGGCTTGGACAGCAGGGGAGGAGACGCCATGTACTCCTTGAGCTGGTCGAACGCCGCATGACATTCGGCCGTCCAGAGGAAGTCTTTTGGGCGCTTCAACACCTTGAAGAATGGTTGGCAGCGTTCGGCCGACTTTGCCACAAATCGTCCGAGCGCGGCGACCCTTCCAGCGAGCTCCTGAACCTCCTTCACTTTGGTCGGAGGGGACATATCTTGGATGGCTTTGATCTTGTCCGGGTTGGCCTCGATCCCCCGTTGGTTGACAATGAAACCGAGGAACCTCCCGGCCGAAGCACCAAAAGCGCACTTCGCTGGGTTTAGCTTCATGCGAAACTTTCGCAAGGTGGTGAAAGTCTCCTCCAGATCTGCAATGTGCTGGTCTGCATGGCGGCTTTTTACCAGCATATCGTCCACGTACACCTCCATATTCCGACCGATCTGCTCCTTGAAGATTTTATTGACGAGGCGCTGGTAAGTGGCGCCAGCGTTCTTCAGACCGAAGGGCATTACCTTGTAACAGTACAGCCCCCGGTCTGTTATGAAGGCAGTTTTCTCCTCGTCCTGTGGAGCCATCGTTATTTGGTTGTAGCCGGAGAAGGCGTCCATAAAAGACAGTAGCTGATATCCGGAAGTCGCGTCGACCAGTTGGTCTATCCGTGGAAGCGGAAAGCTATCCTTGGGGCACGCCTTGTTCAGGTCGGTGTAGTCGACGCACATCCTCCACTTCCCGCTCGCCTTCCGGACAAGTACGACGTTTGCCAGCCACTCGGGGTAGCTCACCTCTCTTATGAAACCTGCCTCCAAGAGTTTGTCTACCTCCTGGTCGACCACCCGGATCCGATCCGGGGCACAGTGTCTCTTCTTTTGCTTTACTGGTCGGTGGGTCGGGTCGACGTTGAGGGCGTGAGAAACGACCTCCGGGTCGATCCCAGGTACATCGGCCGCCGACCAGGCAAACACATCTGCATTGGCTCGGAGGAATTCCACTAACCGGAGCCGAGCTTCCAAGTCGAGGTTGGCACCGACCCGGACCGTGCGGTCCGGGCGGCCTTCTTCGAGGGGAACTTCGATTACGCCCTCGGCCGGCTCCCCGTGCCGCAAGGCCACTTCGTCTCTGGCGTCAAGTGACTCGACGCTTAGGGCCTCCATGGGCTTCTTCCCTTTGAGAGTTGCTAGGAAACACTGCCGTGCGGTCGGCTGGTCACCTCGGACCTCTCCAATCCCGGCCGCTGTGGGGAACCGCATGAGCAAATGGTAGGTAGAAACCACCGCGCGAAGGGCGTTCAGTCCGGGTCGTCCGAGGATAGCGTTGTAGGCCGAGGGGACACGGACGACCAAGAACCCGAGCCGCACCGTGGCTTCTGCGGGTGCAATGCCCGCAGTCACAGGCAGCTCGATGACACCTTCGGCCGAGATAGCGTCTCCAGTGAATCCTATGAGGGGGGTGGATGTTTTGTGCAACAATCGTCGGGAAAAGCCCATCTTTTGGAAGGCCTCGTAATACAAAATATCAGCTGAGCTTCCACTATCCACAAGAACACGCCTTACATCATAGTCCGCCATAGTGAGAGAGATCACCATGGCGTCATCGTGGGGAGTCTGAACCCCCTTTACATCTTCATCACAAAAAGTGATTACATTTCCGACCCGCTGCCTCTTCGCGACGGCCACTCCTGATACTTCCGCCGAGCCCCCTGCGTTCCTCACGGGCCGAGAGCAGCCCCCAGTGATAGTGTGGATCACTCCCGCAACGGGTCGATTCTGCTCCCGAGGCTCCTGAGGGGCCGGGTCGGCTGGACGCGGGTCTGCGGGGGGACGTCGGTCGTTTACATATCGACCGAGACGCCCTCGGCGAATGAGAGCCTCGATCTCGTCCCGAAGCTGGAAGCAGTCTTCGGTATCGTGGCCGTGGTCTCGGTGGTACTCACAGTACGTCCGAGAAGGCTTCCTCCCAGGGATCTTCTTCATCTGCCTCGGGACCGGGAGGTCCTCCCGCCCCTTGACCTCCATGAGGATCTGGGCCCGGGGGGCCAGGAGTGGGGTGTACCGGTTAAAGCGTCGGTGCGGAGAACGAGGGCGTGTGGCGCCGTGGTTCCTTGCTGGTGACGGGCTTCTGTACCGGCGTTGAGGCGTCGGGCTCCTCCTCTGGGGTGCCTCTTTTCGCCTTTTCTTCCCGGGCTTTAGAGGGGCCTCGGCGGCCTCCTTGTTCCGGTGGGAGGCTGCCTCCTCGGCGTCTGCATACTGGTTTGCCCGAGACAACAGCTCCGGGAAGCTCCGCGGCAGGCGTTTGTCCAGGGAGAAGGTGAGTCTGCCCTTCCGGAAGCCTCGCTTCAGGGCTGAGAGAGCCACCTCCTGGCTCAAATTCCGGACCTCCAGTGTTGCCTTGTTGAAGCGGGTGAGATAATCCCGCAGGCTCTCTCCCTCGTTCTGCCGGACATCGAAGAGGGAGTCGGAGACCAGTCTTCGCCGGCTACTGACGGCGAAATGGCTGATGAAGAGACGGGTGAACTGGTGGAAGGACTGGATGGAATTAGCCTCCAGGCCGGCGAACCACGCCCTTGCCGGGCCGCGGAGGGTCGCCGGGAAGGCCTTGCAGAGGAGAGGATCCGATGCTTCATGGAGGAGCATAAGAGTCCTGAAACTCTCCACGTGGTCCCGTGGGTCCGCCGCCCCGTCGTAGGGTTCGATCGCCGGCATTTTGAACCCCGGCGGGTTTAGGGTTCGCAGGATCCTTGAGGCAAGCGCCGGCTGGGAGGAGATTTCCAAGTCGGCGAAGGGATCTTTGGAGTGGCCCTTCAGGACCTGGAGCTGTCTGTGGAGATCGTCCACCCGCCGGTCCAGGGAGCGCGACCGGTGGGTGGGAGACAAGGAGCGGCGCGAGGGGGACCGACTGGAGTGCGGGCCCCTCGAGGACTGGGGTGTCTGAGAACGCGCCCGGGTCCGCCTCTCGTACCCCGCGCAGCTCCGATGAGAAGGTCCTGGCAGAATGGACCGCACTCGAGAATCCTCCCCGCGCCGGCGCTCCTCCCCATGGGAGAGGAAGGAGCGCGGGTTGTGAGGAAGAGGCGAGTGCTCGGGGAGCAGCGGCCCCTGAGCCCGCTGCGGCACCCGAGAGATCACACCCTGCAGATTCTGCACTGCCTCCGCGAGGGTGCGAACCTGCTGGGCTAGCTGGTCGAACTGAGCAGGTTCGACCGTCTGAATGGGAGGAGAAGCGGTGGAATGCTGCTGAGAGTGTGTTGGGGACGCAGCAGCCTCCCGGCCAGAGGCGCGAGAGGCTCCGCGACCGGAAGCATTGGAAGCTCCGCGACCACCTCGCCGTGCCATTACGATCGTTCTGAGATTCGGGCCCTCCTTCTAGCGCCAACTGTTGCTGGTGGTCCAAACCGAGAACGATTGACACGACGGTGTGAACGGGGTTCCGCCTGAGTTGTCTTGGTTGGTGCTGGTTGCGCTCCACCTTCCGCCAAGGAACCTGCAAACAAGCCTTGCACCACCACCAGGGTGGTGATGGCCCTCCGACGGTCAAGTCAGAGGAGATTGGAGGAGGAGAGATGATAATCACAAGTGGGAGAGAGTGCTCTGGGAGGTATTGCTTACCCCCCCTTCTCCCCCCAGCCGCATATATACCTGGCTGGGAGGTCTCTCAGGGGGGTTTGTCGTCGTGGGGCACGATAGAATGGCCACTGACATGGCCGTTACGGGGCGTCGTGGAGCAGCGCTGGGTACGGTCATGGCAGGGCGTAGTGGAGCTCCGCTTTGTACGGTTGATACAGGAGATCGTGGGCAGCATCGGGTACAGCCGTTGCAGGGAGTAGTGGAGCAGGAGGCCGCGGCGTGCCTCTAGAGAATAGCCTGTCGTTATCAAAAGATCTCCGACTCGGGGTCGGAATGCTGGATCATAGGGCAGCCGACCCGAGGTCGGGCTGCGAAGCCGAGGAGGTCCGACTCGGGGTCGGAGTGCTGGATCATAGGGCAGCCGACCCGGGGTCGGGCTGCGGAGCCGAGGAGGTCCGACTCGGGGTCGGAGTGCTGGATCATAGGGCAGCCGACCCGGGGTCGGGCTGCGGAGCCGAGGAGGTCCGACTCGGGGTCGGAGTGCTGGATCATAGGGCAGCTGTAGCTTTCCTGGATACGCGTGCCGATCACATGGGGCATGGCGGCTCAATTCCCCCATAACAGGTAGCATTATAAAAACTAAGCAAAAAATCTTCCAAATTTTTTTTTTATTCTAATCAGTTTCAGTCAATGTAAATCCTAATCCACGATCATTAATATATGCACTTAATAAATTTTTATATGGGTATGCATCATATATCATGCTATATGTGGAGTTCCAACGAGTAATTACATCAAGTTTAAATTTTTTAAAACGTTTACCATGATTTATGCATAATTCCTTAAATTCTTGAAGTCTTGATCTAGAAGCATGAATAAAAGAAACTGCATTTCTAATTTTTGAAATCACATCTTGAATCATGCCCATGCCAGCTTGAACAGAAAGATTTAAGATATGACATGCACATCTAATATGCAGTAAATTTCCATCTAATATGGGATGCAATGAGTCTTTTAATAATACAACAGCAGAATTATTATTAGATGCATTATCAAAAGTAATAGACATAATTTTATCATTAATATTATATGAACATGCAGTTTGATAAATTATATTTGAAATTTGTTGCCCAGAATGTGGAAAATCAAAAGCACGAAAAGCAAGAATACGTTTATTTAATTGCCAATCATTATCAATATAATGAGCAGTAATGGCAATAAAACAATTACTACCTACAGATGCTGACCAAATATCAGAAGTTAATGAAATTTTTACATTTAAAGTAGAAAGTGTTTCAATTAAATTTTGTTTCATTGCTAAAAAATTGGTCATAGCTACTCTTCTAAATGTACGCCTACTAGTTCTTTTGTAAGCAGGTTGTAGGTTTAATTGAACATATTCTTCAAAATTAAAAGATTCACATAAACTAAAAGGTAATTCATCCTTAACTATCCATTTTACAAGTGCTTTTCTTTGATTTTCATGATTATATGCAAAATTACCTACAAGTAATCCCCCTTGTATATTAAGGGTACTTTGAGTTTGAGCATGAGAATCATGCATCCTATGACTCTCTTGATGTCTTTTTAAATGCCCTGTTCCCCCACTACTACTACAACTATAAAGTTTGGCACATTTTTTACATTTAGCTTTCCAGACTCCCTCAACCATAACTCTATCAAATTCATTCCATACAGTACTAGTCCTCTTACGAGAAGAGGTTTGACCTTCACTCGGTTCACCAGTTCTAGAGGAACTAGGAACAGGGGGTTGGGGATTAGTTTCTTCTCCCTCAGAAACAGGAATGCCAAACTGACTTTCCTCAAAAGATGACATATCTATGATTAATTCAAAAAATAAAAACTAACCGCAAGGAGGAATTGAGTAGAGGGTCGGAGGGCAGAGGCAGAGCCGAGATTCCGAGCTTCCTCTTGTGCTCTCAACAGAAGCGACCTTCTCTTCTCAACAGGAACCTCCTCTTGTGTAGCACTTGAACAAACTAAAAATTAAATTGCTAGAAGAGCACTTTAGAAGAGAGAAATAATAGCAGTAGAGAAGGAGAGAATGAGAGGTTTGGTGTGGTGAGAATGAGGGAGGAATGGGCTATTTATAGAAGCCCAAAATTTTTTTTTTCCCAAAATACCCCTCAATTCAGCCGTTATTGGACTGTTGGGAGGGGTAAAAGGGTCATTTTCACGAAAATAGCCGTTGGAAACGGCTATTTTCCTCCCCCCTCTCCAGACGGGCCGTGCCTCCAGACGGGCCGTGCCAGGCACGGCCCGTTTGGAGACGTTGCGGGCCGTGCCTGGCACGGCCCGTTTGCGCCCGTTACGGGCCGTGCCTGGCACGGCCCGTGGCGTGCCGTGCCCGGCCCGGCCCACCAATAGAGGGGCCTGGGGCCGAGCCGAGCTGGCCTTCCATGCTGGACGGGCCGGGCCAGGCACGGCCCGTTTAGTTTTTGGGCTCGAGGGGCCTGGGCCGGGCCGGTCCGGCACGGCGCGTTGCCCACCTCTAACTCCACGCTTGGTTTGTAAAAGGTGGCACTCTTGTGTGAATTCATCGATCATAAAGGATTGATCATAAAGGCTGATGTAAAGGCTTGATCATAAAAGTCTGAGGACGAGGCCAGAGATTCCCAAATATACGAATAAAAAATTAAAAAAAGAAGAGAGGAGGCTCGGGAGAGGGATGGAGATCGCAAGATTCCCAAATATATGAATAAAAAATTAAAAAAAGAAGAGAGGAGGCTCGGGAGAGGGATGGAGATTGCAAGACTTGGGAGTCGCGTTCCTGTCGGCAGATGTCTATCGGTTGGTATTTAAATATGACTCTGAAGTTTGTCCAAAGCTGGCAGCCTGGCATTGCTAAAAAAAATAATAATAAAAAACAATTCCACAACAACCATTAGACTTGGAAACAGAGCTGTTGGTAGCTTCTCTTGCAACCACAAGGCAGAGAAGTTCTGCTTCCACATCCACTTTCCCCTTTCCTCAAACCTTCTCGCCATGAATCTCCTTCCTCTGAGCGTAATCCTTCAATTCTTTGCCCCATACTGGAACTATTTAGGGCAGCCCATTCTAGAAGCTGCTGATGTTGCAGGGAAGCTGAAACCTCTCGTGGAAGCTATTATCCCGCACATCAGATATCTCGGCACGAGTGGAGAAAATGTGACAGCTCTAACCGACGCCATGGATAGATTGAGAGCTACAAGGGCTGGCATCCTGCAAGACATCAACATCGCCGAGAGAGAAGGGAGCAAGCGCACTCCAGAAGTCGACGACTGGCTCAAGAGGGTGGAAGCGGAAGCAGGTGAAGCGGCCAAAATGAAAGAAGCCTGCCGGAAGAGGAAGAGGGTGTTGGGAGTCCCCCTCAACTGGGTCTCGAGCTACAAAGATGGCGAGAGAGCCACGAAGAAGGCTAAGGTGGTGGAGGAGCTGCGAACTGAAGCACGTTCGATCGTCGTCGCGAGGAAGTTGCCGCCGGCGTCGGTCCAGGAGATGCCTCCAATTCCCGGTTTGGTAGCAATCGAGTCAACTGTGAAGGAAGTCCTGCTCCGCCTGGATGATGATAGCGTGGGCATCATCGCGATTTGGGGCATGGGAGGGGTTGGCAAGACCACTCTCCTGAGCCGCGTCAACAACAGTTTCCTCCCCGGCAGCGACAGGAGCTCGGAGTTCGACCATGTGATATGGACGGTGGCTTCCAAAGAGCGTACTCTGGAGAAGCTTCAGAAGGGAATAGCCCAAAAATTAGGACTGAATCTGGAGGTCCGCCGACAGCCAGCGGACACGGTCCTCTTCGAGTACCTCAAGAGCAAGAACTTTCTGCTGCTGCTGGATGACCTGTGGAGAGGCTTCGAGCTGGAAGATGTGGGGATCCCACGTCCCGGCTTCGGAGGGAATCAATGTAAGCGCAAAGTCATACTCACCACCAGATCGCAGGACGTGTGCAGCAAAATGAGAGCCGTGGAGATCAAGATGAACTGCTTGGCGCAGCCAGATGCCCTGGATCTGTTGAAATTTCATGTAGGTGAGCCGACCCTCAGCTCTCACCCTGACATACCTAACCTTGCAGGAGAGGTTGCGAAGGAGTGCAGAGGCTTGCCGCTTGCCCTCAAGACCATCGGAAGGGCCATGAGCAACCGGAGGGAACCAACACACTGGAAGCACGTAATCGAGCTGCTGAAGGACTCTAAGCATGCTGAGATCCAGGAAATGGAGATCCTACCGGAGGAAGGTGAAGAACGAGAATGGTTTCGTATATTAAAGCTCAGCTATGATTACTTGCATGATGACAGGACGAGGCAATGCTTCTTGTCCTGTTGCTTGTGGCCCGAAAACTATGATATTCGGAAACAAGAGCTTATAGACTGCTGGATGGGTCTAGGCTTAATCGATGAATCAAATGGGAACTTGTTCTGGGGTCACAAACACATTCGAATCCTGGAAGCAGTGTGCTTGCTGGAGCCTAGTGAATTGGAAGGGAGGGTGAGAATGCATGATGTTATTCGAGCCTTGGCACTATGGATCGCTTCCGACTGCGGGCGGAAAAAGAATAAATGGTTGGTTCAAGCGGGTGTTGGTCTGAAGGAAGCAATAGATGTGAAACAGAAATGGATTGAAGCAAAAGCAGCAGAAAGAATATCGCTAATGGATAATCGTATAGCAGTATTGCCCCACTTTCTTCCTGATCCTCCAAGTCTTAAAGTCTTGATGCTCCAGAGGAACATCTCTCTTAGACGGATCCCACCTGACCTTTTCCAATGCATGCCTGCTCTAACTTACTTAGATCTATCCTATACCAGCTTGGAGGAGTTACCGAAAGAGATTGGCATACTAGTTCAGTTGCAGTATCTTAATTTATCCTCTACATACATCAAAGCATTGCCGAAGGAGCTAGCATGTCTTAAAGAGCTGAAGTACTTGTTACTGAGATATACAACTCTTCTCTTCGAAATACCTCGTGGTGTGATATCAAATCTTACTAAACTGCGGCTGCTTGATCTCTATGGAACCAAGAATGTAGACTGGCAAGCTGAAGGTGGCAGAGGTTGTGGTAATGAAGAGAATACAGCAAGTTTGGAAGAGCTGGAAGAACTGAACTCGAAGGTGATGTTATCGACCACTCTTGGAATTATGGTAAATGCAGTGCCGGCCCTCCAAATGCTCTCCAGGTTTGACAACGTAGTTACCCGGCACCTCTGCATAAGGGGGATGAGCAGCTCGGCATCCATCCAGTTGACACCATCCATCGTCAAAGCCCAACTTGCTAGCCTCAAAATGTTGAAGAACCTGCAGAAGCTAATGATCGAACACAATGAGTCCTTGGTCGAGCTGGAGGTGAATGGTGAGGACCAGGATCATGACGTGGATTGGCGACTTCCACATCTTGACCATCTTCGACTCCGTTACCTCAAGAAATTAAACGTGGTAAATTGGACGAAAGTGTCGATCTCAGATTTCCTTCCGCAGCTGCGTTATGTGATAATTGAATTCTGCGATGAGTTAGAGAATGCTAATTCGGTTCTGCTGCTCCCACGACTCGAGATTCTAGCGATACATTCGTGCCCCAAAATGCAGCGAGTGATCGATGAATTAGTAGGTAACCATGTTGGCTATAACTCGGCACCTGCCTTCCGTTGTCTTAGGAAATTGTCTCTGTATAAATTAGGAAGCTTGACTAGCATCTGTGATCAGGCAATCAGTTTCCCTTCTTTGGAAATTGTTGAAATTGGTTGTTGTGACGAGCTGAAGCAGCTGCCCGTCAAGATCATGGGGGGCAACTTACGGAAGATATGTGGCGAGGAAGGATGGTGGCAACGCTTGCAGGATGAGAACGTGAAAGCCTCCCTCCACCCCTATTTCACAAAACGTTATGTTAGAGTAAATGACTCATATTTGAGTGGTACAGTGGTATTCTAGAAAGACAGACAGATGCCGGCGGAGTGGAGTGAAGGGAGCGTAAGTGCACTAAACTAAATGGAGCGAAGCGACGACATCTGCTTGCCTTTGGGGCAATAATCTACTGTTAGTTTATCAGGAACACTGATAGGGGTTGGGGGTGCAGGGGGCAATGCCCCTGCAATATTGTACAAGGGTACTTTGGGACTTCAAAAATATATGTACCAGGCTAGGATTAGTATAAATACGTTGTAACCTTTGTTTATTTGCACATAGTGAAAAGCACAGCCATTTCGCTCACGTGGATGTCGGCACACTGCTGACCACGTAAAATCTCGGTGCCAATTATCTCCGGCTCTTTCTCTCTTTATTCTTCGTACCATTCACCATGGGTGCTGCGCTTAACTTTACACGTTATTAGTTGGACTAGATCCACCGTGGACCTAGGGTGGGAAAGGGTGGTTGCCTAGAATGCCTTCACGAAGAAATGGAACATTGAAGAATGGTTGATATGAGGGTAGATGGCCATTACGTACTAAGTCTTCCTACTTTTTTTTTTTTTTTTTTTTGCTAAACAAAAAGGGGTAGGGGAGAGGAAGGGACAAGCCCACCCCCGCATAGCAGCCCCACTGGGCCTCCGCCCCGCTAGGAGAATGTTCGATGCGGGCAAAAATGGCCGTGTGTTGGGCACTCCGACCGATTTTACTCATACCCTTCTCACCCGTAGGCCCGGCTCAGCTACTCCTCTGAGCTCTGGCTCGAGTCCCACGTGTGAGTACGTCACACTTGGCACCACCCCGGCTACTAGCGGTTCAAGAGCGGTCCTACACCACAAGTCCAAGCAGTGGCCAAAGTAGTGAGCTCCGGTCCACAATTTAATCGTCGCCGCAGCGATTCGAACTTGGGACCTTGGTGGCAGTCTTCCTACCTTTTGCCAAGCATGCTGCTGCCTGTGCCTATCTATCCTTGTTCCGCCAGAGGGGATGGAGGTGGACCTAGTCCACCTAATAGTTTCTCGAGGGGAAGATCGCTCCTTCTCCCTAGGGGACCGCGTTGGCCCCGATACGAGTGGGAAGGCTGCAGTCGCCCTAATGATTTATTATATCTGGTTCAGGTTGACGCCAGGGATTGAGCACAAGTTTGAAGCAGACTAGTACAGGGCCAAGGTCTCTCTCTCTCTCTCTCCCTCTTTCTCTACAGCTGAACACAATACAGTGAATGCTCATATATCATATATCCATTCATAATGCAATTACTGCAATTCTCTGAATAGTAGGAGTATGCTTCATATTATCCATTTCAAATGCCTTACATATCAAGGATATGGTAGAGGTCATTCACGCAATCTTCTTCAAGTGAAGCATGCATTTGAGCTGATCAGAGTGATATTTGAGCTACTTTTAGCATCAAAGTAAGCATGCCACCCCTTGTTCATGATTGCAGGGGTATTCCTCTGGTACTTTAATTTTCATAGATTATCGTATGATGTTGTTATACTGATTTTGCTTATGCCTAAGCGTGGTTCTAGATCTTCAGATGATTTTTTGTTAGATTTAATTTGAGTAACAATAGAAGGATTTGGATCCAAAGATGATATTCGGTATATGTTTCTTTGCTTTCTTCTCCTTTAAGCTCCGAATGAATTACAAGATTGCAGAATATGACTTAAATAATTGGGTTAAAAATTCATGCATGAATCCCTCAAACCTTCCCTATAGTATTTCCATATATGTTGAATTTTGCAGGGATGATACCTTCATGGTCCTGGCAGCGGCGGCTTATGGCATGGTCTTTGCTGCTCATCATGAACAGCCTATTAAGAATGCAGCGTTGGAGGCAATGTATGACCTCCCCACAAGATCACAGCTCTTACAGATGGCAAACGAAGATGGTAGGTTCATGCACGTTGCACTTCATTATAATATCATGAGCATCAATCACAGCCCTGGGATGAACTGGAGATGCAATTTTTTAGCACGGGAAAGTTTAGATTTCATACATGTGCTTTACAATGATGCGCCAAGTGAATCAAGATTATGAAACGACGCATTGTTTAATGGTTGCAGGGGAGTCAGCTATATTGACAAGCAGTTCACCAGCAAAGGATTGGGCACAAACTGGTGAAGAAGGGAGCTGTTGGCTTGGTTAGGTGTGGCAAATCGGTCTGACTTGATGTTTTAAAACTGGGTTATTTGTCCCCCTGCCCACGTTGTTATCTTTCTCATGTTTTAAATAAAGCAGTAGTCTCATGTTTCATAGATGCAGAAGAGCAGAACTTGGATGTTTGTGTTGCGGATCGTTTAGTTACTGTTAATTTCTAAATAAACATCTACTCTATTGCTTCATTTGATGCTATGGTTAATTTTACTTGTCGATTATTATTACTTTCTGTCAGATCTTTAACTCAGTAAACAACATTTTTTTTGTTGAATGTTACAGTAAATAACAATATTAAACACTAACATAAATGAGTTTTCGTGCCAAATTAGCTATTAGATTAGTGCACTATAATTGTCAATAAAAATAGATGAGTAATGCGCAAAATAAGGGTTTAATATGGAAATCATGCAAGAAAAATATAATTATGAAAACAAAGTGGCTCGCATGGGATCAAGGTGTGTATACTGTGTTCTAAAAATTCATCGCTTCAATGACTGGGGAACACCTTATTATCATAAATTTCTCTTACACTTTGGAGGAATCTGGTCTAAACCCCAAGACTGCTGTCAAGTAATTAAAATCCCAGCTCTTTAATGGCCTCTGTCGCTCCTCCATTCCTGTCAGACTACAATTGCAGTATGCCCAGACCTCAGATGTTGCTGGCCGAGAAACATGCAAATAGGAGTGGAACAATCCAGGATTTCACTCAAAATGGCTACCCGGAAGTTATTATTTGGATTCCTTGATCCGATATAAGTATCCAAGATCTACCAAGCGAATAACCGATGTGGGACTAAACACACGTCCGTACGAGTCCTCACATACTTCCTTCGTTCAAGCCCTGACGTCCTCGTCAGACTAAGGGTTCAAATCTGTCACGCCCAAGATCCGGATCCATGACACAACCATGCCATTGCCGACTATCACTCACAATAGCACGCAACCTCATATAGGGATAACAGGTAGCCATTAGAATTCAAACTTTCATATATTAAAATACTGCAGTACAACCTTTAAGGCTGATACAAAATACAGAACTTCTATACTATTCATATACACAAAAGTATGTAGGCTTCTCCAAAAATAACGAAGCTCTGTTACAAAAGAAAAATACATATGATGGCGATCACTGGTGAGGATCTGAAAAAAAAAGTGAAAACAAAGGGGCATGAGCTACACGGCTCAGTAAGTAATTCTATATAATCCTATCGGATCAACTAAAATGCTAAACATGTTTAAACAGGGTTTGAGAAGCTGACATGCATACTATCTAACGATTTATCATGACAAAATATGTATGCTGGGTAAACAAAGTAGTATTTTAAGTCAAACAAAATTTTCATAAAGTATACATATGAAACCGTGCCCTCGGCATGCCGTGGTCCATTCTTTCGGATGCTACTGCGAAGTCATTCTCGGCCACTGGCGGGGCCAGCTCAGTTATTAGTCAGCCACTGGCGGGGCCAGCTTAGTCATTCTCGGTCACTAGCAAGGCCAGCTCAGTTGCATTCGTTCAGTAGCATCTTTGAGCCCATTTATTGTGCCTTTTAGCTAAATAAGATTTTGCTATACTAACTTGCATGCATGATGTAAAAGATCAGCATAATCATGGTGCAATACATGGTCATAATTTATAAAATCAGGCAAGTTACTTACTTATCATAATATATCATCCATGACGTATGTACTTGAATAACACTTAGGAAATATTAATAAACATGACATGATCCAAAATAGGATTAGAACAGGTTACTTACTTTTTATAATACACCCATTCATGAAATATATACATGAATAACACTTTAAAAACTTAATAAACATAATACTCATATGATCCACAAAAAGATTAAAATAGATTACTTACAGTGATTCGCTTTCCAAATTTCTCGAGTTCAGATGACAAATCCTTAATCACCTAAAACAACATCATAGGGATTACATTATTCCCCAATTATTTATTATAAAATTTCTTAGTTCATCATACTATGAACTTACTTGCTTGGATCCCATCCAAGGATTTAGCCCAAGTCCAATTTACCCAATTTAGAGCTTTTGGGGCTCAGTTTAAAACTAGATTGGGTCCACATAGGTTAATTGGGTTTTTAATTAAAGGATTGGGCCTGGTTTATGATTGGGTCCAACCTTTTCTAGCAAATTGGGTCCTTTGGTTTGGTCAATGTGCTTAATCCCAAGTTTAATTGGGTTCAATTTTGGGTTTAGGGTCAGTATGGCTTGTTTAGGCCTGAGTTAGGGTCAGTCCGAGGTCAATTTGACCTACTATCTGTTAAATCGGGGTTTGAACTAGGCTTTCTTTATGATTAATTGGGCCTGCTGAGACCCACATACTTAAATGGGTGGTTTAAATTGGGCTCGTCCAGACTTAGCCCAATTTGATTGGGCTCAGGTTTATGTTCAATTGGCTAAACCAATTTCTTATTATTGGGCTTAACGGGTTTCGGACCCGAACCCGATTCCGACCCGTTAACCCACTCTTTTCTTTTTTTTTTTTTTGTGCTGAAAACGGGTTTTCATACAGTACGTGTACGAATACACCCAATAAAGTCAAAAAAGACTAACTCACGGAGAGCCAGTGGCAGCTCCCCCTCCCCCACCCAAAAGGTGTACCCTGAATAATGAGCCGCGAAGGCAGCCACCCAGTCGGCTGCCCCATTAGCTTCTCTGAATATATGTTTGGCCTGGATGGCCACCCCAATCCTACACATCGTCCCTATATCCCGAACCAAAGGGTGGTCTGAGCCCTCACCCCTCAGCCACCCACTCTTTTCTTTTCTCTTCTCTCTTTTTTCTTTTTTTTTTTTCTTTTTTTTTTCTCTCTTTTTCTTTCTTTTTCTTCACTGTTTCTTTTCTTCTCCTTCCCAAAGCTTCCCCTCCTCCCATTCTTTCTTCTTCTTCTCCCCTTCCCCTCTCTCGCCTTCTGTGACCGAAGAGGGGCGACCCCTTGCCGAGGCTCAAGAGGGGGGGGGGGGGGGGGGGCGGCTTGAGGCTTGAGGCCGGCTGTGCCCGCGGCGGTCGGCCCTCTCTTCTTCTCGTGGAGGAGAGAGAAAGCTCGGGAGGGGAAGAGCCCGCGGTGGGGACCAACGGTGCCGACGACGCTCATGGCCGCACGCGGGTGAGTCCCCTCTTCCGTCTTTTCTTTTCCTCTTCTCTTCTTCTTCTTCAATCTCCCTCCTCAAACCTCCCGTATTCTCTCGCTCCCAAGCCCTCTCTCTTCCTCTCTCTATTCTTCTCCTGTGAAGGAAGAAGGGGAGTTTGGGAGGGCCGAGCCACAGCCGGCGATGCCGCGGCCGGGCTCGCGGCGTCCTCAGCCGTGCCTGCGGCTGAGCCCACGGCCTGCCAGCAGCCGACGCCCGCGCCGACGGTGATCGCGGCCGAAGCCGGTGGCCGTCGCCGGTAGCCCTTGGCCTGCCAGCAGTCCCCTTCCTCCCTTCTTTCTTTGTTTCTTTCTTTGTTGTCCTGAATGAATCAGGGGGGTGAGAAGGCAGGGGGCTTACCTAGCTTCCGGGAGGAGCCACGAGCACCTTCTTCGGCGACGGATGTGGGTTTGGCAAACCCTC
This sequence comes from Phoenix dactylifera, assembly GCF_009389715.1. Lineage (NCBI taxonomy): Eukaryota > Viridiplantae > Streptophyta > Magnoliopsida > Arecales > Arecaceae > Phoenix > Phoenix dactylifera. The sequence continues at coordinate 8,769,648 of NC_052402.1, forward strand.
TCTCAGAGAAAAGTGGAAGGAAGGAGGAAGGGGTACAGTGAGTGAGAGAGAGAGAGCTCTTGGAATATACAATATTAGAATCTTTAGCTGGGGTGAGGTGTCACCCCCAGCTTCCTCCTCGTGAAGGGCTTAATAGCTGGGTCTTCCCCTGATCTCCACCTGGCCCTAGTCGAATCTATGCATAAAGTGTGAGGTGGCAGCCATCAAACGGGCTGCCAACCATGAGCCCAGTTAGCCTATTAGATGTTATGGCCCAATATTCAAATATGGGCCCAAAAAGGAGTAATTGGGCCCAGTTGATTTTGGGCCCAGGTATTACAAAATCTATTCAGATCTAATCACAAACACCACGATTGGCTCGTGGTCAGCCCCAATGGATCCGTGCTGCAATGTCCCCTAGTGCACATAGGTTATGGGCCGGGTCCGCTCTGATACCATTTGTAACAACCCAGGATCTCACCCAAAATGGCTAGCCGGAAGTTATTATTTGGGTTTCTTGATCCTGTATAAGTATCCAAAATCTACCCAGCGAATAACCGATATGAGACTAAACACACGTCTGCATGGGTCCTTACATACTCCCTCCGTTCAAGCCGTGACGTCCTCGTCAGGCTAAGGGTTCAAATCTATTTAAATCTAATCACAAACACCACGATTGGCCCGTGGTCAGCCCCAATGGATCCGTACTGCAGTGTCCCTTAGTGCACATAGGTTATGGGCCGGGTCCGCTCTGATACCATTTGTAACAACTCAGGATCTCACCCAAAATGGCAAACCGGAAGTTATTATTTAGGTTCTTTGATCCTGTATAAGTACCCAAGATCTATCCAGCGAATAACCGATGTGGGACTAAATAGACGCCCGCATGGGCCCTCACAAGGAGAAGCAGCGAAGCAAATGGGGATCTGCCCAGGTTAGTGGGGCTTGGAAATATAGAGAAAGAGCAGAGTGAGGGCAGCGAAGCAAATGGGGGATCCGCCCAGGTTAGTGGGGCTTGGAAATATAGAGAAAGAGCAGAGTTTTCGGCCGCGTCCTTTGTATCTTCACTCAATTTCTTAGATTTGGAGCATGGGGCCGGTTTCCAGAGGATATATTATTTGATGATTGACCAATTTCAGTTGGAAACAATTATTGAAGTCAATGTTTTTAACCTTAAACCCTTTTAGCCTTTCCGATCGCTCTTACCTTGCAACAACTCTCTTGATGTACTGTAACAGTTCCTTGCTGCTGTTTCTGAGTCTTGAGGGGTGAAAGTGCCATGTCTCTGCTGTAAATTTTTCAAATTGAACCAGTAATAATGAAGGCCGGGTGGCTTTTGCCTCCCTTATCTCGATATATATATATATATTGAAGCTTCTTGAATGATGGAGCTGCCTCTGCCTTTTTTTTCAGTTTTTTTATTTGTTATGGAATCATTTGAGCTATCATCCAACTAATAAGGTGGTTTAACATTCCAAGAGACATGATAACTGACAAAAATTCACAAGACTCTGCTGGAACAGGCCTTCTTGTTGGAGTCAATAAAGATATACATATGTACATATATATATATATATATATGTACATATATATATATATATATGTACATATATGTACATATATATACATATATATATATATATATGTACATATATATACATATATATATATATATATATGTACATATATATATATATATATATATATATATATAGATAGATGTATCTATATATATATATATATGTACATATATGTATATATGTATATATATGTATATATATATATATATATGTACATATATGTATATATGTATATATATGTATATATATATATATATATATATATATATATATATATATATATATATGTATATATATTCATGGTTGGCTTCCATATCATTTAGACGGGCGGCCTTATATTAGTTATCTCTTATGTAAGATATGAACCTTGAATGAACGAGACATGAGATTTCTTTTTTTGTTTCAATGAAGAAACGAGATGTGAGATTCCCTTCACAAAGTCTGAACCTCCTATATATAAACTTGAGCGGCCAAGCAACTCCGTTCCTTGCGGTAAGTGCAACTTGCACCTTATCAATAAGAGAGTAAAAACGAAAGAAAAAGAAAGATTCCGGTCTTATCTTGGCTGTAGTAATTTTTTTTAAAAAATTATGACTACGACTTAGAAAAGAATAAAGGAAAAGACAGAGGATGATCAGATGGGAGTTGGTAACCGGCTTTTTTTTATACGCGGCAAAGCTCGCTGCGCACCAAAAGATAAGGATCGAATTGATAAGAATACATCCAATGAGTTGCCGATTGGATGCATTCATACTTCATAAATGCATGCACGTTAGTTTGGAATCTGGTCATCGATTTCAGTGTTCAGCTGCTTCAGAACCCAAGTAAGTTCATGATGTTAATGATCCAATCCATGACTCATGCATTCACCTGGAATGTTGTTAATGTCACGTAGAAGTCAAGAATGAAACGTGACATCGTTGTGTGAGTTCTCAAGTACATCTCAGAACAACTTGATACTGATTGTAAATATATTGGCCACATAAGAGTCAAGTCAGGTCAACTGTGTTCTCACTGGACTTTCGACCCAGAGGCAAAACTTTATGGGTCGTCTCAAAAACTTCGGTTTGATCCAATGGCAGCGTGAGTCTGGACCCTGAACTCTGGAGGCATTCGTGGCAGCTTTATGAGCTATGGATTCTGAACACCAAGTTACCAACTCCAAGGCTTCTGGTATGGCATATTTACTACTATGTTTTCCACTTTTCCTTCAACTTATGATTTTATCTTATTTTTCATCAAACGAGTTTCCTTCATACATACATGTTGAGATAGACATATCGAGAAAGTAATGATGTTTTAATTATTTTATTTAATTAAATATGCAAATGCTAAATATTTATATTATTCTCCTTATATAACAATCGTTATATTAAAATAATGTTTAATAATGGTGGTAAAAAATAAAAATCATTTATCAGGTGTCCATCCTAGGCATTGAAAACTTCGTAGAGAGTGATCGAAGTCATTGGCATTTAAAATTCTATCAAAAACACAAGCGGACTTGAGGAACTGATGCCCTTGAGCTTAGTGTTTTACACGAGATAGGCCTTTACCAGCTGGAATTCTCTCAACGGGTTCCTCAAGCCCTAGAGCCAGTCGCTATCTGAAGTGTAGCCAGTAAAGAACCACCAATCTAACCTTTATATTAGGGTTAGGGGACACCTAATAGTCCAAACTGATCTCACCAATTCCAAAATCCTTGTAATTTTGAACAATGCTATAGTGTAAGTTAAAGGGCCTCCACAAATGGACACCTCAGTAGTAAGTGGTCCACTCTGTCAGAGTTGCTCCTACAGGGTTTGCTTATAATTTTTAAAAGAAAACAAAAGAATCATATAATTTATCGCATGAACTTGATATTATTAAAGGGAATTCCAGATCCCTACACTATCTTAATCTATCCAAACTTTGATTCTCTATTTACTGATTGATTTTCTATTTGCAAAACATCATCTTAATCCACAAATTTATTGAATTAATTAATCTAAAGCTATGCTAATAATCCATAGATCGTTCCCTGAGGAATCGACCTCGGACTTTCGAGTTATACTACTTGTGCGATTCTTCTGCACTTGGGAGAATAATTTTTCGAGAGCACCAAGTTTTTGGCGCCGTTGCCGGAAAACTGCTGAGTTATTAGTATAATTTTAGATTTAATTTTTACCTTAGTAGTTAGTATTTTTTTTTTGAAAAAAAAATAAATCTTTACTACTATTTTTAATTCCCTGTACAGTTTGCATCAAACTCTGATATCATAGAAATTAGCCGTCTGATTGGACTCAAATTTGGTCAGCTAGTGCAAGACACATTGTTCGATAATCTGAACGGTCTGTTTAAAAATCTTGCTGATTAGATTAATATAAAATCTTGCTGATTTCTGTTTTGAATTTTCCGTGTTTAAATTTTTAGAATCAGAATTTTATTGTTATTATATCTCGTTAACCCTTGTTGCTAATTGAAAATTGAAGAAAAAAAATTTTAAGAAAAAATCAAGGGTGATTATTCAAAACTTAAAAAAAAGAGGAAAAACCTAAAATTTCAAATTTTAAATTTCAAATTTCAGAATTCAAATTTCAAACTTCAACTCATTAAATTTTTTAAAAAATAAATAATTTGCTTGATCACCTATTCAATGAAATTTAATGTCATGTCATAAAACATTAAAAAAAAAAATTTCTTGATTGTTGCATATAGTATAAGGCATCACCATAAAATATTCTAAGGGCTGAACCCATTAAAAAAGATAAGGTCGGGATTTCATCACTCGTCCTTAGCCCAAAAATCACCCAGTGCATAAATATACTAAGCTTAACTAAAATCAACTAGACGTTGACCCCTAAGGACATTCGAGCTCAATAGGACGAAGACTACTGAAAATTGCACCAATTTCGCTCTATGGCCCAGTCGATGTCTAGGCAAGCTTTGTCCCTCTAAGAGAGACAGTCTCTATTCGAGGAAAGTGGGTTTTAAGTGGGACCCTTGCTAAACGCATCGTGACCCCTCCACTTACCTGGGAGCTTACCTGGTCGACTAGGTTACCAGACCGGATTGGAGGCTTAGGTGTCCTCTTCAAACCAGTTAGGAGCTGTCTAGAAATTTAAGAAAAACATTAGGAATTGAGGTGTAATGTTTTGATGCATGCTTGATTATGAATAGATTTTTGTTTTACTATATTAGGGTGTCCTTTTAGATATCCTTAAGTGGTACTTATATTTTTAAAAAAAAGGAGAAGAAAATATTTTGCATGCTAAAGTGGAATAGGGACGACACTGGTCGATTAAGTCGTACAACTTTAGATCATCCCTTAGGACACATCCCTGAAATTCCTTCGCAGTATCTCACACCTTGTGAGATGACTGATTTAAATGAAGATGCGGGGAGTCACCACAATCGAGAACGAGAATCCCATGTTATGACTCTAAGACAATACCTACAACCGGCTAGGACTAGTCAGCCTTCATGCATAATTTTTCCTGATAATGTAGGACATTTTGACATCAAACCAGGGGTAATTCAATTGCTGCCTAAGTTTTACGGGTTAGAGTCCGAAAGTCTGTATCTTCATTTAAAGGATTTTGAAGAATTGAGCATTACATTTAGAGTGCCGAACGTCACCGAGGATGTCCTCAGCTGACATTATTTCCTTTCTCTCTAAAGGATAAGGCCAAAACATGGCTAAACTCCTTGCGACCTAGATCAATAAGAACTTGGCAAGATATGCAGAGAGAATTTTTAAATAAGTTCTTTCCCGCACAAAAGGACCAACTTTTTGAAAAGATATATCAGCAATTTCCAACAAAAAGATAATGAAACATTTTATGAATTTTGGGAAAGATTTAAAGACCTTCTCTCATGCCCTCATCATGGGTTTGAAACTTGGAGAACTATTAACTTCTTTTATGAAGGTCTATCTCCACAGTTGAAACAGTTTGTAGAGACCATATGCAATGGTAGATTCTTAGAAAAACAACCTGCTGAGGCATGGGAGTATTTGGATTCCTTTGCTGAGACTGCCCAACTTTGGGATAACGGAGATAGAAATAATAAGTCTTTACCTAAGCCTACTAGCTCTGTACAGGAAGGCCTTTACCACCTCAGAACTGAGGATGATCTTCATGCTAAAATGGCAGCCCTCACTAGGAAAGTAGAAGAAATTGAGCTTAGGAAGGTTGAGCCTATCAAGACTATAGAGCTTAGAAACGAGTGTTGTGGTATCTGCGATATGTCGGGTCATACCACTACAGATTGCCCCACCATACCGGCATTCAAAGAAGTCTTGCACGATCAAGCAAATGCTATGAACTCCTACCAAAAGCCTTATAACGATCCATACTCGAATACCTATAATTCTGGTTGGAAGAATCATCCAAATTTTAGGTGGAGAAATGATCATCCTCAACAGTCACACCATTCAGCTCCTCCACCTGCACATCCTACTTTTGCATCACTACCCTCCCAAAAGCCGAATATCGAGGATACCTTGCAATCTATACAAACTTTTCTACAAGGTCAAGCTAATATCAATGCTCAAAATACTCGAAATTTTGAAGATATAAGGAACCAATTGTCAATGTTGACTACCGTCCTAAGTACCTAAGAGAAGGGTAAGCTTCCAACTCAACCCCAACTTAACCCACAAGTGCACGGTAGTAATAATACGGCTCCTTCTAGTTCGCATACAGAACATGCAAAGAGCATCATGACTTTGCGTAATGGAAAAGTCATTAATCAGATCGTCCCATTGAGACCGCAGGTCACTTCTAATTCTGATGCTCCCAAAGCCGATGAAAGGGACAAAGAAGAAGTTGAGGTCCCAACTTCTACCGAGAAAGTTGAATGTCCTTTTCCTCCACCTTTTCCACAACGGTTAAAGCTGTTGCAAAAGCTCGAACCTAATTCTGAAATTCTTGAGCTTTTTAAGCAAGTAAAGATCAACATACCTCTTCTTGATGCAATCAAACAAGTATCCTCATATGCCAAATTTTTGAAGGACTTGTGTACTGTCAAACGTCGATTAAATGTTAAGAAGAAGGCATTTTTAACTGAAAATGTGAGTGCTATTTTGCAGCACAACATGCTCCCTAAATATAAGGATCCAGGTTGCCCAACCATCTCATGCATCATAGGCAACTTTAGGATAGAGCGAGCATTGTTAGATTTAGGGGCAAGTGTGAATTTGTTGCCATATTCTGTATATGAGTAACTTGGTCTAGGTGAGTTGAAGCCAACCTCCGTCACTTTGCAATTAGCTGACAAGTCAGTTAAAATTCCGAGGGGGATTATCGAGGATGTATTGGTCTAAGTAGACAAGTTCTATTTTCCTGTCAATTTTATCGTATTGGACACACATCCGGCTTCGAACTCACAATCTCAGATTCTGGTTATTTTAGGACGTCCATTCCTTGCAACTTCTAATGCATTGATTAATTGTAGGAATGGCGTCATGAAGCTTTCTTTTAGTAACATGACCCTGGAACTTAACATTTTTAATATTTGCAAGCAACCCAATGATCATGAAGAGAATAAGGAGGTTGATTGGGTTGAAACCATCGCGGAGGAATATTTGTTAGCTGAAGCATTTAACGATCCATCCGGCGATAGTTTAATTGATTGGTCAAACCTAGTATGAATTTTTCGAACGCCATGATGATTAATGGGTGGAGACCAAAAGTAGAAAAATTTGAACAGTTGCCACCTCGAGAAGCAAAGATAATACCATCCCATTAGCAAGTGCCTAAGCTCGAGTTAAAACCTTTACCGAAGGAACTCAAGTATGCCTTTCTTGGACCCGAGGACACTTATCCTATAATTATCTCGTCTGATCTTAATCATGACCAAGAAAGAAAATTACTTGGTGTTCTAAAGAATCATAAAGGAGCTTTAGGGTGGTCTATTGCCGACTTGAAGGGGATTAGCCCTTTAATTTGCACGCACCAGATATACTTGAAGGACAATGCCAAAATCACAAGGCAAATGCAACGCAGGTTGAATCCTACGATGAGGGATGTGGTTAAGACGGAAGTCATCAAGTTGCTTGATGTGGGTATTATTTACCCAATTTCCGACAGCAAGTGGGTAAGCCCTACTCAAGTCGTTCCTAAGAAGTCGGGTTTGACGGTAGTAGAAAATGAACAAGGTGAACTAGTTTCAACTCGTGTCCCGACAAGTTGGCGTATGTGGGTTGACTACCGAAAGCTGAATTTGGTCACAAGAAAGGATCACTTTCCTCTACCCTTCCTAGACCAAGTGTTGGAAAGAGTTGCAGGGCATGATTTCTATTATTTTCTCGATGGCTATTCGGGATATTATCAAATTGAGATTTCACCAGAAGACCAAGAGAAGACTATCTTCACTTGTCCTACTGGCACATTTGCTTTCCGACGAATGCCATTTGGGTTGTGTAATATACCTGCAACATTCCAAAGATGCATGCTCAGCATTTTTGAAGACATGAACGAAATTTTTTTGGAAGTGTTCATGGACGACTTCTCCGTTTTTGGCGACTCATTTGATGATTGTCTGTCACATTTACAAGCAGTCTTAGCTCGATGTATAGAAAGAATTTGATATTGAATTGGGAGAAATACCACTTCATGGTACCAAAGGGAATTGTCCTAGGACATATTGTTTCATCGAAGGGCATGGAAGTAGATAGAGCTAAAATCGATTTAATTGCTAAGCTACCTGCACCCAAGACGGTCAGAGATGTTAAATCATTTTTGGGTTACGCCGGATTTTATAGGAGGTTCATCAAGGACTTTAGTGTCATAGCTCGACCGTTATGTAACCTCCTATCCCTTGATACACCGTTCAATTGGACTGAAACCTGTCAAGAGGCATTTGAAAAGTTGAAATCTATGCTTAGCACTGCACCCATCGTGCGACCACCTGAGTGGTCATTACCTTTTGAGATTATGTGCGACGCTAGCGACTATGCGATAGGAGCTGTCCTAGGACAACGCAAGAATAATAAGCCATATGTCATTTACTACGCAAGCAAAACCTTAAACGATGCTCAAATGGATTACACTACCACCGAGAAAGAATTGCTTGCAGTAGTATTTGTCTTAGATAAATTTCGCTCTTATATCCTTGGTGCTCCTATTGTTATCTTCACGGACCATGCGGCACTAAAATATTTGTTGGATAAGAAAGAGGCCAAACCACGCTTAATACGATGGATACTTCTACTCCAAGAATTTGACATCACTATCAAAGATAAAAAGGGAGTAGAGAATGTGGTTGCTGACCATTTATCACGATTAGTTTTTAATGATTCGGTACCACAGTTCCCCATCAAGGACTCATTCTCCGAAGAGCAGTTGTTTGCACTTTCTACTATGCCATGGTATGCTGATATTGTAAACTTTCTTGTCACGAACCGGATTCCGGAGCATTGGGGGTCGACAGATAGAAAATTTTTTTTGCGCGAAGTGAGAAATTATTACTATGACGAACCCTATTTATTTAAATATTGCAATGACCAAATTTTTAGACGATGCATACCGGATCATGATATACAAAGTGTACTTTCTTTCTGTCATACTGATGCTTGTGGTGGACACTTTGCTTTTAAGAAAACAGCAGCTAAGGTGTTGCAATGTGGTTTTTATTGGCCTACACTATTTAAAGATGCCCACGAATTCTGTAGGACATGTGACCCATGTCAACATGTTGGGAGTCTAACTCGTAGGCAAATGATGCCTCTTCAGCCCATTACTGCTATTGAAATTTTTGACATATGGGGCATCGATTTTATGGGCCCATTTCCACCATCTTTTGGATATGAGTACATTTTAGTTGGGGTCGAATATGTGTCCAAATGGATAGAAGCTGTCGCTTGTAAGACCAATGATCACAAACCCGTCTTGAAGTTTCTAAAAGAAAATATTTTTTCACGATTTGGGATACCTAAGGTCATAATTAGTGATGGTGGAAAACACTTTTGTAATAAGCCTTTTGAGACATTATTAAAAAGTATGGTGTCACCCACAGAGTTGCTACCCCATATCACCCGCAAACTAGTGGCCAAGTAGAATTAGCCAATAGGGAGATCAAGCGTATTTTAGAAAAAACAGTAAATCCATCACGAAAAGATTGGTCCTTGAAACTATCAGATGCATTATGGGCATATCGTACTGCATACAAAACCATTCTTGGCATGTCTCCCTACCGGCTAGTCTATGAAAAAGCGTGTCATCTGCCTGTAGAAACAGAACATAAATAGTATTGGGCAATTAGAAAATTGAATTGTGATTTACATGATGCCGGTCTAGCTAGAAAATTACAATTGAACGAGCTTAATGAGATTCGCAGAGATGCTTATGACAATGCTAAAATTTGCAAAGAACGAATGAAGATCTTACATGATAAATCAATTTTAAAAAAATCTTTCGAAACTTTGCAAAAAGTTCTTTTATATGATTCCTGCTTACATCTGTTTTCTGGTAAGTTGCGATCGAGATGGACAGGTCCTTACATTATAAAAACTGTTTTTCCACATGCGGCGGTTGAGATTGAGAATCTACGGGATGGTAGAATTTTTAAGGTAAATGGACACAGATTAAAATCTTTTCTTGAGAATTTTACAGATGAAGAGGACTCCTTTTCCTTGGGGGAGCCTTCTTATGACTGAGCATGAAGGCAAAGGTATGTGTATATTAGTTAGGATTATTTTTCTAGTTTTGTAGGTTTTATTTTCTGGATATCAACAGCTCAAGGTATTCCTCTTCTCTCCAATATTATTTTCTCTACTGTCTTTCATTATAGTTTTCTTGTATCTATTACATTGAGGACAATGCAATGTTTAAGTTGGGGGAAGGGAAGTATTTTGCAAAAAAAAAAAAAAATTGTTTTTGCATTCTTTTCTAAGCAAATGCACATGTATTTTCATATTGAGTTTGTGCAACTATTAAGGCAAGGAATACATGCGTACTATGACTGATCAAAAACCTATTATTAGATCCCCGCACATGTATTTAATGATTATAGGTAGGCCTCAGGAGTTCACATTTGTTTAATGTATTTTTATTAAGCCATATCTGTAAAAGAAGTACAAGTATCCTTGTCCATACTATAAGGTTCTTGATTTGGTTTTCACATAAAGATAGAGGTTGAATACCCCGGCTAGATCATCTAAGTGCCTTATGTTCCGACCTTGGTTGACCTATAGTCACGTTGCATTCACATTATATGGTTCAGTTTACCTTCTCTATTTCGAAAAAAAATAAAAAAAATAAAAAAAATGAGGAGATGACAAGTCTAACCTCGTGGCGTAGTCTGGTTCGAGTAATTAAGCCCGAGTGGTGTTTCACCTAATGCCTTGAGCCAACTGGATCAGAAGTCATTGGCCGAAAACTCGCTACATGGACCTTGCTGGAGCCTCAGGGGGTTGGACTATTGTAATTACCATATGTGTTTATTAAAAAAAAAAGCATGAATAGGGTTGGTCAGGCTGAACCCAGTGACATGTGGTAATGGCTGGTTTGACTCCATTGTATTGGACCTCTGTGTACTTTGGATATATAGGTGGGATTGATAGATCCTTCTTTTTATGCGAACCATTCTGGACAATTTTAGACAACATGAGATATTCCGAAAATTTGATGAATCAGGCTCTAATAAACTGTAGTAAACACTTGTGAACTTAAGTAGTACACCTAAAATTCAAGCGGTGCCATGTTGTGGTGGAGGTATTAGTACTTCGAGAAAGTCATACTATTTTATGCACACTACACTTTCATATTTTTCTTGCTTTGAAAGTTGCCGTGCTTGAAAATATATATTAATTAATTACATGTGTATTAGCTTAGGCTTTATTTCATATTTTTAGGATCTCATGTCATATCATTCATGATGTTTGTGGGTAACATCCCTGAAAACCCTCACGAGACAACACTCGTCCACTAGGGTAATCTAGGGGTTTAACGGCTTGTTGCATGTGCTAAGTGCAGTCGTGTTGCCCTACGAAAGTGGGTACGTATCTTAGTTTTATATCTTTAGCTTTAATAAAAAGTTAAAGGATTGACCAATACTTTTTGTACTCTCATGTTATTGTTTACTCTGAATTGCTAGAGACTAGCAATAAGCTAGTTGGGGGGTGTGATGAGAGTACAAAAGTACGATCTACATACTACTTAAATTAGTATTATTACCAACGGATAACGATATTGTCCCTAATTTAATATTTTAATTTTTGATTGGGTGCAGGTGATCATAAATCAAAGTTACAATGCGTATTTAGTATAAATTGGGCCTAGACAAATGCATAACTTAGACCACATACGCCCAACCTCGTCATGGTTTGATCGAACCCACCATTCTTCAAGCACACTTGCACTCGAGGGATATATGCCAGCCATCCTAAGGCAACACGCAATGGGACATCCGAGGGCTTAGATTTATCAAACCAAGAAGATCCAAAATGGCCACATCAGCGATCATCCCGTGATCAACGAGTCCCCTCCACATCGTCCGCACTCGTGATGAGCTCCCACATCAACCCGCTTGCGTTCTCATCCTGCCCGAGCCCGTGAAGCTTCCCAGTATCCCTGATGATCTTCTTTCCCCCGTAATCCCAGCTTCCGGAAATTGAGTCCCAGCGATCCTAGACATTCGCGATTCACTCATCCACGCCCCTGCCGTCCGCGATCCATCCGCGTCTCCCATCGGCTCACGCGTCCGTCCCTTCTCAGCCTCACAACCCGATCAACGCTCCTCCACAGTAGCCGTGATCAACTCCCAAGCATCCGCCTCCTCCACAGCGTCCGCGATCCCATTCCTTCTTCTGGTGTCCGCATCTCAGCCTTCCTCTCAGCCGAGCCCAACGCCCATTCATCCACTCCTTCCGAATCAGCTTCCGGATTAGCTAGCAATCAACCATCGGATCCCAACATCCCACGATCTTCCGTTTCCGAGCCTCAAATCCAATCCTCCATCTTCGTTCTCAGCGTCGTTCCAGCCGCGATCACCTCCCAGCCCCAACGCCCGAGCCCGTGAAGCGCCACAGCAGCCGCGATCACCGCCCAGCCGTCTGGCTCCTCCGTTCCAACGCTCGTGAGCATCTCGGCTGGGATGCGGTGAAGATTGTTATAAGAGGGGTTCTGGTTCCCACACAAAAAGGGGGGGGGGGAGGGGGAGGGGGGGGGAAGAAGAGAGGAGCCGGGCTGCTGCAGTGGAAAGAAAAAAAAAAAGTAGAGAGAAACAGGGGATGCCCTGTTTCTGTTATTAAAAAAAAAGAGTGAGAAAGAGAGAGGAAGATGATGAGCTAAAGTCCTTGGTGATGGGTGAAGGAAGATCCTTTGGTGTACCAAGTGCATGATGTAAATTCTAATCCTTTGCTTTATACGATCTATCTTTTGATTATGTTATGATTCTTATATGTTGAAAATTCTTTTATGATTTATGCTTATTGATACATGTCTTCCTCAATTATTTGATTCATCGTAGACATTCTAAGGCACGTTGAATGCTTAAAAAGAGAATTCATGTTATCAAGAACATACTCAATAATTAAATTTTATCTGCTTATAATTTTTAAAAGAAAACAAAAGAATCATAGAATTTATCGCATGAACTTGATATTATTAAAGGGGATTCCAGATCCCTACACCATCTTAATCTATCCAAACTTTGATTCTCTATTTACTGATTGATTTTCTATTTGCAAAACATCATCTTAATCCACAAATTTATTGAATTAATTAATCTAAAATTACGCTAATAATTCATAGATCGTTTCCTGATGAATCGACCTCGGATTTCCGAATTATACTACTTGTGCGATTCTCCTGCACTTGGGAGAACAATTTTTCGAGAGCACCACAGGTTAGGTATGGGTCATTCCGTGCATAATGTTTAAGCTAATATAATGCTAAATACAACCTCACAATCATGATTATTTGATGTCTAATATATAGACATATTCAAATTAATTTATGTTAAAATAATTCAACATAATAATGCAATATGGTGGATCCCGTAACTTTGCAATAACTGTCCCACAAACCATGGTTCTTTGTGGCTGGAACACAGTAATCTTCACATAGAGGAAGAAAGCAGTGCAAGGTTTTTTTTTTCTTTTGGCCCCTTCTTTAATTTGGTTATTATTGTTTTACTCTATCCGCCTGCCAACTACTACTATTCCAGCTTGTTTAGTTGCGCGGTACTTGTTTAGGTTCACTTCAAAGCTCTCTTATCCAATAGGAGGACCACGAGATGATATGCCACCGAACTGCTCAGGACTTGGTAGTACCAAGAAGAGCCCCATGCACATACTCCTAATTAAATATAACAGATTTATTCAAAATAGAATCATCTATTTGGTTTCTAAATTAACATAATGGACTAAGCTTACAGGATTTATTTGATCTCAAGCTCACTTCAAGTTGGAGGAAAATAAACTGCTTCTATTATAATCTTATAACAACAAAGGTAAGTAATCATTTCCTTGTACGAGGATAGTGATATATTGTTTTTCTTTTTGAGGTTCTTGAGTATAGCACCTTGTATGGATGGTACTATGTGTAAAACCTTAGAATAGGAATGTTCATATGTGGCATCTCTTTGCCAGCAAACTAAACTAAGCCTACAGGGCTAGATTCAGCAACATTTGTGTTGGGAGATTACCCAAGTCACAATACCTCAGAGGCGCTCAACTGAAGAGCACCGACCAAAGAGGCGCTCGACCGAAGAGCGCCGACCAAAGAGGCACTCGACCGAAGAGCGCCGACCAGAGAAGCGCTCGATTGGAAAGCGCTGACCAGAGACAAAAAGCGCCAAATAGAGGCGCTCGGCTGGAAGGTACTCGACCGAAGAGCGCCGACCAGAGAAGCGCTCGACTGGAAAGCGCCAAATAGAGGCGCTCGGCTGGAAGGTACTCGACCGAAGGGCACCGACCAGGAGCAATCCCGCCACAGGACACACCGCTAAGCGACCTGCTCGGCTCGGCACCTCCGCTAGGCCCATGCCTTAGCCGAATACCCAATCACCGCCTAATCCTCCAACAAGTCTGACAACCAAGTACGTAACTCCACTACAATCTGCCACCGTCCCTAAGTCATCAAGGCACGGGATCTCCACAGGAACTCGGCATGACCTGTCATTAATGCATAAGACCCCCTCGGGCCTCCGATGCACTCAGTCATTAAATGAACACAGCTCAAGACGATCTCCGGATCACTGAACCATCACAACGTATGGCTCACCTTGACCACCGGTTCACTCAGCAATTAATGAACTTACTATCTACGAACCCCCGGGCCTACCATAACCGGCGGTTCAACACACTCCAATGGGCCCAACCGACCGTGACAGCTCCCTGACTCCGGTCTGATCCGGCCTTATTCTCTACAACAACATTAATGAGCGTGATCGCGTCCAATTATTGCAAAAGGAGACAAACTCCCCTGTCACCTCCCAGGTAACGTTATGTCCCTCTATAAAAGGGGCGGGCCCTCTTCCACTACGACACACAGATTAGCCCCCTCTGACTTAAGCTTCGGAGGGCCGACGCCGGATAATCCGGCCACCGGCTTTTTTGCAGGACTACCCAGGGGAACACCGCCAGTCGGCGCACCGCCTCCCACCATCCCGGCAGCGGAACTCCTCCCCCTCCTTGGTCCGCGGCAGCCCCCGGGTCCAATTTCCAGCAATAGTTGGCGCTAGAGGAAGGTACAACGGCTTACAGGCCGAGTTGCAGCCCTCGGGAGATTCATCTCTCGCTCGGCCGAGCGCTGCCTTCCATTCTTTACGGCTCTAAAGAAGCCAAAGAATTTCTTGTGGTCAGACGAATGCCAGCAGTCTTTTGAAGAGCTTAAGCACCTCCTGGCCTCCCCTCCCCTACTCACAAAGCCTCAACAGGGTGAACTCCTCTATTTGTATCTAGCCGTTTCCCCTGTAGCAGTAAGCTCGGTCCTGGTTCGAGAGGAGGGCAAGCTCCAAAAACCGGTGTATTACACCAGCCGGATCTTGAGGGATGCTGAGACCCGATACTCTAAGCTGGAGAAGACTGTCTATGCTTTGGTCACCTCGGCACGAAGACTCCGGCCCTACTTCCAGGCCCACACAACGGCCGTGCTGACCGACCAGCCAGTAAAGCAGATCTTGCAGAGATCAGACCGAGCTGGCCGGATTACTAAATGGGCCATCGAGCTTGGGAAATTTGATCTCGAGTACCGACCTAGACCGGCGATGAAAGCGCAAGCACTCGCCGACTTCATAGTCGAATGCACCATACCAGACGAAGTCGAGCTTAAGCCCAAGCTTACGCCAACAAAGCAGACCCCTAGTCCGGCATGGGCCTTACATGTCGATGGCTCTTCAAACTCGGGGGGTAGCGGAGCGGGTCTCATCCTCACCAGCCCGGAGGGGGTGGTCGCTGAACAGGCCCTACGCCTCGAGTTTCCTGCTTCCAACAACATGGCGGAATATGAAGCACTGGTCGCCGGGCTCAAGCTAGCCAAAGAGCTAGAAGTAAAAGACTTGGAGGCCTTCAGTGATTCTCAGCTCGTCGTCAACCAAATCCTGGGTGACTTCGAAGCTAGAGACCCTACAATGCAAAAGTATCTACAGAAGGTACGGGATCTCGCCTCGTCCTTGAATTCTTTTCACATCCAACATGTCGCCAGGTCGGAGAATCTCAGGGCCGATCGGCTGTCAAAACTGGCGTCCTCCCGCATGAGCGAGTTCCCCAAGACAACGGCACTGGAGTACCTCCAAAAGCCCAGTACGGAGGAGCCCGAGCAGACCCTCTGCATCGAATCCGAGCCAAGTTGGATGGACGAGCTCATTAGCTACCTGCAAGACGAAGTCCTCCCCGACGATGAACGGGAAGCCCGCCGAGTGAAGCGCTCCGCCACCCGGTACATATTGTACGAGGGAAAGCTTTATCGGAGATCCTTCACATCTCCCCTCCTCAAATGCATCCGCCCAACAGAGGCTGACTATGCAATGAGCGAAGTCCATGAAGGGATTTGCGGAAGTCACCAAGGGGGACGAGCATTGGCCCATAAAATTTTGCGTCAAGGATATTATTGGCCGACACTCCAGAAGGATACAATGGACTTCGTCCGGAGATGCGACCGATGCCAGAGAAACGCCAATATCCAACGCCGACCCTCGGCTTCCTTAACCTCTATCAGCTCTCCTTGGCCTTTTGCCCAGTGGGGAATTGACATTCTAGGGCCATTCCCTCTGGCTACTGGGCAAAGAAAATTCCTGGTCGTCTCCATCGACTATTTTACAAAATGGGTGGAGGCCGAGCCACTTGCCCGGATCACCGAGCAAAAGATGCGGGACTTTGTCTGGAAGTCAATAATCTGCAGATTCGGACTCCCCCGCATCCTCATCTCTGACAACGGTCGCCAGTTTGACAACATTCACTTCAGAGAATTCTGCTCCGAGCTTGGCATTGACCACCGCTTCACCTCGGTCGCGCACCCTCAGACAAATGGAGAAACCGAGGTAACTAACCGTACTATCTTGCAGGGTCTCAAAGCCAGGCTCGACAAATCCAAAGGACAATGGGTCGAAGACCTATACAATGTCCTGTGGGCCTACCGGACCACGTTCCGCGTTCCCACCGGCGAGACTCCCTTCAACCTGACATACGGAACGGAAGCTGTCATCCCGTTGGAGATCGGACTCCCATCTCCGAGGGTAGAACATCATGACGCCAGCTCCAACTCCTCGCAGCTAAGGAACAATCTCGACCTGATCGAAGAAACAAGGGAAGCCGCCCGTGTTCGCATGGCAAGGTACCAGCAAAAGACCGCCCAGTACTACAACGCCAGGGCTAAAATCAAGTCCTTCAAAGCAGGAGACCTTGTCCTCAGAAGAGCCGAGGCCTCCCGACCAACCGAGCAAGGGAAACTGGCTCCAAACTGGGAAGGACCTTACCGAGTCACACGCATCCGTCGGCCCGGAACTTATAAGCTAGAGTCTCTAGATGGGACTCTCATCCCACGAAGCTGGAATTCTGAAAATCTCCGCGTGTACTACCAATAGTATTCCAAGGGATCCCCTACTGTAACCATTAAATTTTATTTGTAAAGGGCTTGTGCTTGTTCAAACTCACCGATTCTCCTATGTTGTCTCCTGGTGCCAGGCTCGTTCTCCATCGACCAACGAGCTCGGCTCGTTCTCCATCGACCAACGAGCTCGGCTCGTTCTCCATCGGCCAACGAGCTCGGCTCGTTCTCCTACCCCGACCTCGGCCGGGATGCCTCGAGACGTCGAGATGCCCCAATTCATCGGGATGCCCCAATACGTTGGGATGCGGTCTTCATTGACCAGACGAGCTCGGCTCGTTCTCCATCGACCAACGAGCTCGGCTCGTTCTCCATCGGCCAACGAGCTCGGCTCGTTCTCCATCGGCCAACGAGCTCGGCTCGTTCTCCTACCCCGACCTCGGCCGGGATGCCTCGAGACGTCGAGATGCCCCAATTCATCGGGATGCCCCAATACGTTGGGATGCGGTCTTCATTGACCAGACGAGCTCGGCTCGTTCTTCATCGACCAATGAGCTCGGCTCGTTCTCCATCGGCCAACGAGCTCGGCTCGTTCTCCATCGGCCAACGAGCTCGGCTCGTTCTCCTACCCCGACCTCGGCCGGGATGCCTCGAGACGTCGAGATGCCCCGATTCATCGGGATGCCCCAATACGTTGGGATGCGGTCTTCATTGACCAGACGAGCTCGGCTCGTTCTCCATCGACTTCAGCCAACGAGCTCGGCTCGTTCTCCCATTCATGATCAGCGAGAAGTCCGTGTTTGGCAAAAGCTGAATCTCTCTGCTAACGTCCTCAAAAAACGGAGCCCGAGCAGAGGAGCGTCTTCAAGTAGCCAGATGAAGTTCATAGCCTCGGCACAAGAGCGCTCACGGTACCAGGTACCCATTCGATTAATGTCTACATTATCTCATTTATTTTCATTCTTGATTAATTAATCCGATCATCCGCCTCGGCAACCCGAGGTCCGGGCTCGAAGTTCGCTAAGGAATCTTAAGTCTAGTGGCCTTATCCTAGGGCTCGGTCGAATTCCGAGTTAAACTCGGAGAGTCCCCCCCGAGCCCAAGCACGTCCTAGACATAAGCACCGCTATATTACTGGTCTTGGGCCCCTAGTTCAGCTGTGCCGAGCCATAACGCAAGTTCGGTTATATAGCGGACGAAGTTGGAGCCGCAGAACCTAATTCCTTAATATAAAAACGGATTCAAACGAAAGATCTTTAGTCAGCCAAAAATGGAATCAAAGCATAAGTCATAACAAATGTATATTCATTTTAAAAAGCCCATAGGCCAAGTACAAGAGTCCGGACTCGGCCTAAACAAGTATAAAGGCCATTCCGACTTACACAAAAAAAAAGAGAGCAGAAAGGAAAGGAGAACTATATAAAGGGCTCAGGCCCGGCGATTTCAGCAACGGTCGGCTCCTCTGCGGTCGAGGCCTCCACGGTAGCCTCGGGAACCGCCCCGGTGACCTCGGGGGCGATCTCGCCTTCTTCAGCTTGACCCTCCTGGTCGGCCTCGCCAGAGGTTGGAATCTCTGCCTCCGCCTCCGCTTCTGGATTTTCGACCCCAGCGCCTGGTTGAAGCAGGCTAAGGTCGAAGTCGGGAAGAAGTCGCCGCAACTGGTTGCGGAAGTCCTTGAAGCCCTGGATGAGCCCGTTGACGCCTTCCTCTTCCATCAAGTCGCGAAACTCTTCCGATTCACGGAAGAGCTTGACGGCGTCCTGGGCCTGCTCCCGGGCCTCCTTCTCCCGAGCCTCATGGTAGGCGGCCTTCCGCTCCAAAGTCTTTATTTCTCTTTCGCGGTCCGCGAGCAGAGATTGCACGTCAAGTAGACGGATCTCGAGATCTTGGACCTTTCTTCGAGCCTCCCCCACCTCCTGCTCGCGAATAGCGAGCGACGATTCGGCCTCCGTCCGGCGGGCCTCAGCGGCGCGCACTTCAGACCTGGTCAAAGTGTGCGCGCCCCTCTCCTCTTCAAGTTCGGCGACCAGAGCCCGAACCTCGTCCTCGGCCGCCCCTAGCTTCGCTTGAAGCACTTTCTGCTCGGCCTCGGACGCGAGAAACTTTGTTTCGGCCTCCTCACGCCCCCTTTGATGCCTTCGGGCCCGGTCCCGATAGTCCTGGATGATGTGAATCATCGTTTCGGTCTCGTGGAGGCGCTGCAAGAGGAACACGTAAGAAATAGTTTTAAGCCGAAACACAAATTTGCACAGAAATAAAAGCTGACTTACTCGGATGGAGGAGCAAATAGTGGAATCCATGAACTCGCCATAGTTCATGGACCGGATCTTGGCCTGGTCGGCCGGGAGCAGCGCGACCCGGAGAACTTCGCGCGCCACTTGTACGCTGTCGAGGGCCGAGTCGCCCTCAAAGACGGCCCATCCAGGAGCGTATGGCACCCGCTCCTGGGGGGCCGATGAACCCGACAGGCCGGCCTCGGCCTGGGTGCAGCCGACCCCGTCGCTTCCTGACTATTCCCCGGCTCGGAACCGGAGAGCTGGGGTCGGATTGGCGGCCGACTTGACCGCCGCATGGTAGAAGAAGGGAGCGAGCGCCAAATCTGTCGAAGTCCTCCCTCCCTGGTCAGAATTTGGAGCTTCCTGCCGACCAGAGATTTGCGAAATGGGCATCGGGCATGGGAGTGCCATCGTGGCTCCGCCAGAGCCTACGCCCTCTCCCCGACCAGCCTCAGGGCGCACGGGGCGAGGAGCGCGCACCTCAACCGTTGTGGTCGTCGAGGTCTTCGCCGAGGTCTTTGCTTTCTTCCTCGGCTCGGTCGGTTCTCCTGAGAGTTCGGCCGCCCTCTTTTGGAACCGGGCGTATAGGACCTCGCTCTTGGTCACCATTTTTGCGATATCTGCAAGGACGAGCAGGATTAAAACTTAGAAACTGTAACAAAATGAAAAAGACACCCTACTGCTACTCTTACCATGGGGACGCGCCGAGCTCAGCCCAACATTCACTAGAGCATCCTCACTGATGAGGCCGCTCAGTAAGATGCCGCCCCCAAGGTTGCGAATGGTGTCGAGGACCCCTTGCTCGCGCGAAGAAAGCTTAGGGACTTTATTGACAGACTTGAGTTGGGTTGGCCCCCACCTAGGGTTAAATCCCCATGTCCGTTCAGACCCCAGGAAGAAGAACTTCTTCTTCCAGTCATGAATGGAGGAGGGGGCACCCTGAAAAAGTGGCCGACCCACCCGAAGGGCGATATAGAGCCACTCTCCGTCTCCCGGGTTCGACTTTAACACAAAAAGTCGCCGAAAAACATTAACAGAGGTCGGAATCCCGTGCAGTAAGCACAACGACAGGAAACCGATCACTGTTCTCCAGGCATTCGGAGCGAGTTGCGCCGGAACCAGCTGGTATTCCGTTAGCAACTCATCCACGAAGCCGTGAAGAGGAAACCGTAGGCCAGCCCAGAGTGATTCCAGATACACTCCAATCCGGCCTACTGGAGGGTCGGTCACCCGATCCCCCTGCCTGGCGGGCTCCAACTGGAACCCTTGGAGAGGAAAAAACCATTCCTCGGTCATTTCCACCTCCAGTACACCCATGGTGGACTCGACTTCACTTGGACCGGAACCCATTAGGAAAAAGGAAAAGAGATTATTGGGAGAAAAAGAAGAAAAGGGAAAGGGACCTGTGAGACGCCGGGAACAAAAACCTCAGACTGAGAAAAACTGGAGGAAGAAGACAATAAGAAAGGAGAAGGAAGCCAGGTGAGGGTTTATATAAATCCCTCCAACGGCCCAGATCAGCAAAAAAAAAAAAAAAAAATGCTGCTCCCCATTCGGGTTACGACGCGTGTCAATCCAAAAGATAAAACGCCGCATTTATTCCGGGCTGACGCTTCGAACACAGAAGCGCCCTATCGAATCATACGGCCCCATCATGAGCCCACGACGCGAGGACGCCTCGGAGAAGGCGTCCCGATAATGAGGTATTCTCGGGAAAGAAGAAACGCCGCCTATTAAAGGCGTCTCAAAGCGCCCGATAATTCAAAAACGCGCAATAATTTCAAAATTTTCCATAATAACCCAACTAAAACTACTTTCCGCGCTCAAGCTAGTAGCCAGCTAGAACTAGGAAGTCGGGGGGTAGTGTTGGGAGATTACCCAAGTCACAACACCTCAGAGGCGCTCGACCGAAGAGCACCGACCAAAGAGGCGCTCGACCGAAGAGCGCCGACCAAAGAGGCGCTCGACCGAAGAGCGCCGACCAGAGAAGCGCTCGATTGGAAAGCGCTGACCAGAGACAAAAAGCGCCAAATAGAGGCGCTCGGCTGGAAGGTACTCGACCGAAGAGCGCCGACCAGAGAAGCGCTCGACTGGAAAGCGCCAAATAGAGGCGCTCGGCTGGAAGGTACTCGACCGAAGGGCACCGACCAGGAGCAATCCCGCCACAGGACACACCGCTAAGCGACCTGCTCGGCTCGGCACCTCCGCTAGGCCCATGCCTTAGCCGAATACCCAATCACCGCCTAATCCTCCAACAAGTCTGACAACCAAGTACGTAACTCCACTACAATCTGCCACCGTCCCTAAGTCATCAAGGCACGGGATCTCCACAGGAACTCGGCATGACCTGTCATTAATGCATAAGACCCCCTCGGGCCTCCGATGCACTCAGTCATTAAATGAACACAGCTCAAGACGATCTCCGGATCACTGAACCATCACAACGTATGGCTCACCCTGACCACCGGTTCACTCAGCAATTAATGAACTTACTATCTACGAACCCCCGGGCCTACCATAACCGGCGGTTCAACACACTCCAATGGGCCCAACCGACCGTGACAGCTCCCTGATTCCGGTCTGATCCGGCCTTATTCTCCACAACAACATTAATGAGCGTGATCGCGTCCAATTATTGCAAAAGGAGACAAACTCCCCTGTCACCTCCCAGGTAACGTTATGTCCCTCTATAAAAGGGGCGGGCCCTCTTCCACTACGACACACAGATTAGCTCCCTCTGACTTAAGCTTCGGAGGGCCGGTGCCGGATAATCCGGCCACCGGCTTTTTTTGCAGGACTACCCAGGGGAACACCGCCAGTCGGCGCACCGCCTCCCACCATCCCGGCAGCGGAACTCCTCCCCCTCCTTGGTCCGCGGCAGCCCCCGGGTCCAATTTCCAGCAACAATTTGTCACTAAGATAAGACCACTTGGATAATGAATCTTAACAAGCATGCTTTAACTTCATGTTTTGGCATCTCTTCATATA
Organism: Phoenix dactylifera; assembly: GCF_009389715.1. Classification (NCBI taxonomy): domain Eukaryota; kingdom Viridiplantae; phylum Streptophyta; class Magnoliopsida; order Arecales; family Arecaceae; genus Phoenix; species Phoenix dactylifera. Next base: position 8,792,442 of record NC_052402.1, read on the forward strand.
TACCCGGGACAAACAAAACTGCTTACCAAATTATACAAGATCAAAGGAGAAAGCAACAAAAATCATCACTTAGAAACGGAAAATGCTTCGGGGTTCATTGGATTCGCAACTGCTGATTTAATAACTCCACAATCAACAAACTCCCTTTTAAGAATGGCAACAGATGGAGTATCCACAAATTTTGCCCTATTTGTACCAAACCCATTTAAAAATATTCCACCACCCGAACTGTTCCAAAGCCAATTAAAAATTTACCCAAAAATTTTAAACTTGTCCCAGCAAAAAACAGTAATTCCATTGGGAATCCGACCCGCCCGATTAATCTTTATTCGAGTCAAGTTATTCAGGTTGGATCAGGTACCCAAAAAAAAAAAAAAAAAGAGGGGTAGGGGGGGATAATATCAACTAAAAATGAGTATAAAGAATTTGGCAAACAATCTAAATAAAAATGATTTTTATAGCTTATAGTTAAAGATAGAAGTTAGATGCCTTTGAGGTTTGGGATTCAAGTCCTCTCACAATATATATTTTTATAAAATTTTATAAAATTTTTATATGTATGTGTGCATGTATGTATGTATGTATGTATGTATGCATGTGTGTGTGTGTATGTATGTGTGTATGTATGTATAATGTATGTTGGGTTGGGCCAGCAAGAAGATTGGGACTAAGGAGACAAAGAATGAAATTAAAAAAAGTATAGTCTGACATGACAGAATGGAACACCAACCAATAAGTGAGTAGGAGTTTTTCAACAAGTATTGCTCATACTCCTGGATCTTCACAGTGGCACCTCCACCACTATAGTGTAAGCTGGGAGCAACTCCAAAAATTCCAAGTGATGTCCAATCCCTTTGTCTCTCGGAAGCAAGAAAGAGAGCAGCAAGCGTAGGCTTCGATAGTGCATTTTGAGGCGCTAATGCTTAATTGCTTTGGCTCGCCCTTTTTTTCTTCATTTTTTTCACTTTAATATATATATATATATATATATATATATATATATATATATATATATATATATATATATATATATATAAAACTCGATTCAGAAAAGAAACAACGAGTTTCATGTCTGTTATAACTTGTTGCTGTAGCTGATCTACAGTAATCTAGTTCCATTCAAATCGAAGTTATTTAGATCAGACTTAGGTTACAACTGCAATTGCAGTTGCTATTTAGATTTTTTGGTGCTTGTCCAGGAGAGAAACAAAGAGCTCGCTTGTGCTATAGAGGATGTGCCGGCCTATTTGTTGTTGAGAATTCTTTGATCGCACTCAAGCCAATGGCACCAGCATATTATTCTTAGAAGAGAATTCAAAGTCCTCTCAATTTTCTGTTAATGTTTTCTTCATATCATATTATCCGTGAAATTATGTGGCAGATTTGAGCAAGAGGTGATTGGTTGTTTCAAATTTATAAAGCAAAATGCAATCTGGTATCTGCAAGTAATTGCCGAACGCTGGGTCTTCAATTATGATCGACTGATCACTGTAGCTGACTTGCTCCACGATATACGAGCGCCCATGCCCATAAAAGTGGACGATTGTTGCGGAGTTCTCGCAGGAGATCCTATGATGCTCCCTGCATTTAGGAGGAGCGGAGTCTGTGTGGAAAGGAAATCTTATTTCAATAGGAGAACAACTGCATGGTGGATTCGGTGGGCATGGACAATGAAAACCAGCATGGAAGACTGATGTAAATCGTGAACATTTTTTCTTACTTGGGTGTCAGATTTAAAAAGACAAGGCGAGCATCGTGGAAATTTCGGCTCTTCTTTTGAAGAATTCTTCATGTTTGATAAGGAAAGATCAACGGAAACCCTGCAGGTTTCTGGTCAACTGAAGACTTGGAAAATAACAAGATCTTTCACGGCAATTGAGAAGATTTTTCCTTTTGAGAAGAGGTGATTTGTTGGTTCAGGCTTACTCCTTTTGACTGGAGTGCTCTGTTAAGATTTTTCGTTCTAACTGCTATCTAACTGAAGATTTGTATTTTTGTTGGCATTGTTGCAGTCCATTTAATCTAAGATATAGCCTGATTCTAATGGAAAAATTCTTGTTTCTATGCGAGAGCATTATTGGCTTTTCCCTTTCTGCTTACAAATAGAGGTTTTGACGGTTTGAGTCTTAGAGTAGTGGTATCTCTCAAAAGTCCACCCCAAATATGGGTAAAAATTCCTTTAAGGTGAAAATCCCTCATAGTCTAATTAAAAATAAAAGCTCTTATCTTGGATGTAGTTTATTTTTTTTTTATTAATTTTTTTTAAGAAGTAAGATGGTGAAATCCCATCCAAAATCAAAATAGGCTCTAACTGGTTTTTAAAAAATATTAAATATTATAATAATCTACAATACATCTATTATCCTATTCAGTTCACATACCAATAGAAATTGTCAACCGGCAAGGCAGAGGAGTGTCTGCTTCCACATCCACTTTCCCCTTTCCCCTTTCCCCTTTCCTCGAACCTTCTCGCCATTAATCTCCTTCCTCTGAGCGTAATCCTTCAATTCTTCGTCCGACTCTGGAACGACTATGGGCAGCCCATTCTAGATGCTGCTGATGTTGCAGGGAAGGTGATAGCTCTCGCGGAAGCTATAATCCCGCACAACAGAGATCTCAGTGGAGAAAATGTGACAGCTCTAACCGAGGCCATGGATAAATTGAAAGCTACGAGGGCTGGCATCCTGGAAGATATCAACATCGCCGAGAGAGAAAGGAGCAAGCGCACTCCGGAAGTCGACGACTGGCTCAAGAGGGTGGAAGCGGAAGCAGGTGAAGCGGCCAAAATGGAAGAAGCCTGCCGGAAGAGGAAGAGGGTGTTGGGAGTCCCCCTCAACTGGGTCTCGAGCTACAAAGACGGCGAGAGAGCCACGAAGAAGGCTAAGGTGGTGGAGGAGCTGCAAACTGAAGCATGTTCTATCGTCGTCGCGAGGAGGTTGCCGCCGGCGTCGGTCCAGGAGATGCCTCCAATTCCCGGGTTGGTAGCAATTGAGTCAACTGTGAACGAAGTCCTGCTCCACCTCGATGATGATAGCGTGGGAATCATCGCGATTAGGGGCATGGGAGGGGTCGGAAAAACCACTCTCCTGAACCGCGTCAACAACAGTTTTCTCCCTGGCAGCGACAGGAGCTCGGAGTTCGACCATGTGATATGGACGGTGGCTTCCAAAGAGTGTACTCTGGAGAAGCTTCAGAAGGAAATAGCCAAGAAATTGAGACTGAATCTGGAGGCCCACGGACAGCCAGCGAACACGGTCCTCTTCGAGTACCTCAAGAGCAAGAACTTCCTGCTGCTGCTGGATGACCTGTGGAGAGGCTTCGAGCTGGAGGATGTGGGGATCCCGCGTCCCGGCACCGGAGGGAATCAATATAAGCGCAAAGTCATCCTCACTACCAGATCGGAGGACGTGTGCAGCAAAATGAGCGCCGACGTCCAGATCAAGATGAAATGCTTGGAGCAGCCAGAGGCGCTGGATCTGTTCAAATTTCATGTCGGTGAGAAGACCCTCATCTCTCGCCCTGACATACCTGACCTTGCAGGAGAGGTTGCGAAGGAGTGCAGAGGCTTGCCGCTTGCCCTCAAGACCATCGGAAGGGCCATGCGCGATCGGAGGGAACCAAGATACTGGAGGCACGTAATCGAGCTGCTGAAGGACTCTAAGCATGCTGAGATCCTACCGGAGGAGGGCGAAGAAAGAGATTTGTTTCGCATATTAAAGCTCAGCTATGATAGCTTGCGCGATGACAGGACGAGGCAATGCTTCTTGTCCTGTTGCTTGTGGCCCGAAGACTGTCAAATTTGGAAAGATGAACTTATAGACTGCTGGATGGGTCTAAGCTTAATCGATGAATCAAATGGGAATTTGTTCTGGGTTCACGAACACATTAGAATCTTGGAAGGAGTGTGCTTGCTGGAGCCTGGTGAATGGGAAGCGACGGTGAGAATGCATGATGTTATTCGAGACTCAGCACTATGGATCGCTTCCGACTGCGGGCAGAAAAAGAATAAATGGTTGGTTCAAGCTGGTGTTGGTCTGAGGAAACCAATAGATGTGAAACAGAAATGGGTTGAAGCAGAAGCAGCAGAAAGAATATCGCTAATGGGTAACGATATAGAAATATTGCCCCAATACCTTCCTGATCGACCGAGTCTCAAAGTCTTGATGCTCCAGCAGAACTACCGTCTCAAATGGATCCCACCTGACCTTTTCCATTGTATGCCTGCTCTAACTTACCTAGATCCATCCGATACCGGGTTGGAGGAGTTACCGAAAGAGATTGGCATACTAGTTCAGTTGCAGTATCTTAATTTATCCGTTACATACATCAAAGCATTGCCGAAGGAGCTGGCATGTCTTAAAGAGCTAAAATACTTGCTACTGAGATTGGTATATTCTCCCTTGAGAATACCTCGTGGTGCGATATCAAATCTTTCTAAACTGCGGCTGCTTGATCTCTATGGAACCGAGTATGAAGTCTTGCAAGTTGAAAGTGGCAGAGGTCGTGGTAATGAAGAGAATACAGCAAGTTTGGAAGAGCTGGAAGAACTGAACTCGAAGGTGATGTTGTCGACAACTCTTCAAATTACGGTACATGCAGTGCCGACCCTCCAAATGCTCTCCAGGTTTGACAACGTTGTCACCCAGCGACTCCACATAAAGAGGATGAGCAGCTCGGCATCCATCCAGTTGACACCATCCATCGTCAAAGCCCAACTTGGAAGCCTCAAGATGTTGAAGAGCCTGCAGAAGCTAACGATCCAACACAATGAGTCCTTGGTCGAGCTGGAGGTGGATGGGGAGGACCAGGATCATGACATGGATTGGCGACTTCCAGATCTTGAGGATCTCCATCTCCGTTACCTCACGAAATTAAAGGTGGTAAATTGGACGAGAGTATCAATCTCAGATTTCCTTCCGCAGCTGCGGTCTGTGACGATTGGAGAGTGCCCCGAGTTAGAGAATGCTAATTGGGTTCTGCTGCTCCCACTGCTCGAGACTTTAATGATATTGTCGTGCCCCAAAATGCAGCGAGTGATCGATGAATCAGTAGGTAACCATGTTGGCTATAACTCGGCACCTGCCTTCCGTTGTCTTAGGAGAATGATTCTGTTTGGATTAGGGAGCTTGACTAGCATCTGTGATCGGACAATCAGTTTCCCTTTTTTGGAAATCATTGAAATTGGTTGTTGTGACGAGCTGAAGCAGCTGCCCGTCAGGATCATGGGGAGCAACTTACGGGAGATACGTGGCAGTAATAGATGGTGGCAAAGCTTACAGTGGCAGGATGAGAACGTGAAAGCCTCCCTCCTCCCCTATTTCAGGATGACCACGTCCACGTCCATACAATGAATGCTCATATTATCCATTTCAAATGCCTTACAGATCAAGGATATGGTAAAGGCGTCACAAGCAGTATCCACAATACTGCACCCGAACGCGGGACATCCGAAATAATTGCGTGACGCGTTCTAGCGGTCAATTCGCGCAATCTTCTTCGAGTGAAGCGTGCATTTGAGCTGATCAGAGTGATATTTGTGCTACTTTTAGCATCAAAGCATTTCACCCCTTGTTCATGATTGCGGGCATTCCTCTGGTACTTTAATTTTCATAGATTAGGGTATGATGTTATACTGATTTTGCTTATGCCTAAGCTTGGTTCTAGATCTTCAGATAATTTTTGTTAGATTTAATTCAAGTAACAATAGAAGAATTTGGATCCAAAGATGATATTTGTTATATGTTTCTTAGCTTTCTTCTCCTTTAAGCTCCGAATGAATTACAAAATTGCAGAATATGACTTAAATAATTGGGTTAAAAATTCATGCATGAATCCCTCAAACCTTCCCTTCGTATTTCCATATATGTTGAATTTTGCAGGGATGATACCTTCATGGTCCCAGCACACTACAAGAAAAACTATCTTTCCCGACTTTTGTCTGCCGACGCTAAGTAGAAGCATCGGTAATTTTTTAGGAAGTCTGGCTTCCGCCGACGCTTATAAGCGTCGTTGAAACCCGTAGCTTGGGCCGATGCTTTTAAGCGACGGCGGAAGCAAAAATCCTTTTTTTTTTATTTTTTTTCTCCCAACGACGCTTTAGAAAGCGTCGTCGGAGGCCATTATCCCCCCCTCCCCTCCTCCCTGCAAATTCCTCCCGATCCCTAACCCATCCAGCCGCCCCCCTCCCCTTCTCTCTCCGCCGCTCGCCCCCTCCCCCCTCCTCTCTACAAATCCCCTCCCCTCTCCCGATCCCTCAAACCCCCTCCCTTACAAATCTCTAACCCCCTCCCGATTCTTGATTAGATTCCTTCCAAGAAGCGTGAGAGAGAGAGAGAGAGAGAGCGGCCACCCAGGCCCCCGATCCCTCTTCTCCGGCGTCGATGGAGTTCGATGGAGCTTCCTCCCTCTTCTCCGGCGTCGGCTTCATGCCTTCTCAGGCCACCCAAGCCCCCGATCCCTCCTCCTATTATAAATTAGAGCAGCGCACAAAAGAGATGAAGGGAATCAACAACGCCAAGCTCATCCTCCTGCAGTCCTCCAAGCAGGCAGGTGGCGGAGGCGGCGCCGGCGGTGGATCCACGGCGGCGCCCATGTTGTATCTCCTGGGGTCTCATCACCGTCTCTGGCTCATCGCCTTCGCCTCCTTCTTCACCTTCGCCGCCCTCCTCGCCTTCGTCACCACTACCACCACCCCTCGAGACCCCGGCCTCTCCTCCTCTAACCAATTTGCCCGTGCCCCTTCTTCCTTCCGACACAACTCCCGTCTCCCCGACCCCGTCTTTGACGCCCTCGTCAACTACGCCGCCACCTCAAATTCCAGCGGCAAGATGGGAGACGCCGACCTCCGCACCATCGCCGCCGTGCTCCGCCGCCGCGCTCCCTGCAAATTCCTCGTCTTTGGCCTCGGCCACGAGACCCCTCTCTGGCGCGCCCTCAACCACGGCGGCACCGTCTTTCTCGACGAGAACGAGTACTACATCGCGCACCTCGAGGGCCGCCTCCCGGGCCTCGAGGCCTACGACATCGCCTACACCACCAAGGCCCGAGAGATGCCCAACCTCATCGCCGCCGCTAGCCGCAGCCGCCGGGGGGACTGCCGCCCCGTCCAGAACCTCCTCTTCTCCGACTGCCGCCTCGCCCTCAACGACCTCCCCAACGCCCTCTACGACATCCCCTGGGACGTCATCCTCGTGGACGGGCCCCGCGGCTACGCCTCCACCTCCCCCGGGAGGATGTCCGCCATCTTCACGGCAGCGGTGATGGCCCGCTCCGCCGGCCCGGGGCCCACCGACGTGCTGGTCCACGACTATGAGCGCGAGGTGGAGCGGGTGTGCAGCGAGGAGTTCCTCTGCAACGAGAATCTCGTCGCCAACACCGGCCGGCCCACTTCCTCATCCCCGGCGGCAACGGCGCCACCCGCGACGACTTCTGTGCCAACAGCACCATCGCTGAGGCCGCCCAGTAATTTTTTTTTTCTTTTTTTTTACAGGGGACAGCAAGGTTTTCTTGGGTATTTTTATATTTTTTCCATAAAAAAAATTTATGACGACGCTTTAAAGCGTCGCTAATTGAATTGGTTGAGGAATTTTAGCGACGCTTAAAAGCGTCGCTAAAAATAACCTTTAGCGACGTTTTTCAAATGCGTCAGCAATTTTTTTTCCACTCCAACATAGCCGACGCTTTGGTGACGCTTTGAAAAGCGTTAGGAAGAAAATTACCGACGCTTATAAGCGTCGGTTAAAGCCTCAAAAAGCGTCGCCAAAGCTCCTTTTTCTTGTAGTGGCAGCGGCGGCTTATGTAACAACCCAAAACCTCATCCAAAATGGCTAGCTGGAAGGTATTATTTGGGTTCCTTGATCCTGTACAAGTACCCAAGATCTACCCAGCAAATAACCGATGTGGGACTAAACACATGCCCGCACGGGTCCTCACATACTCCCTCCGTTCAAGCCCTGACGTTCTCGTCAGGCTAAGGATTCAAATCTATTCAAATCTAATCACAAACACCACGATTGGCCCGTGGTCAGCCCCAATGGATCCGTGCTGCAGAGTCCCCTAGTCCACATAGGTTATGGGCCGGGTCCGCTTTGATACCATTTGCAACAACCCAGAACTTCATCTAAAATGGCTAACCGGAAGATATTATTTGGGTTTCTTGATCCTGTACAAGTACCCAAGTTCTATCCAGTAAATAACCGATGTGGGACTAAACACATGCCCGCACTTCCTCACAGCTTATGCCATGGTCTTTGCTGCTCACCATGAACAGCCTATCAAGAATGCAGCGTTGGAGGCAATGTATGACCTTTCCACAAGTTCACAGCTCTTACCGATGGCAAATGAAGATGGTAGGTTCATGCACTTTGCACTTCATTTTAATATCATGACTATCAATCACAGTCATGGGATGAACTGGAGATGCAATTTTTTAGCACTAGAAAGTTTAGATTTTATACATGTGCTTTACAATGATGCACTAATTAAGTGAATCAAGATTATGAAACGACGCATTGTTTAATGGTTGCAAGGGAGTCGGCTATATTGACGAGCAGTTCACCAGCAAAGGAGCTGTTGGCTTGGTTAGGTGTGGCAAACCGGTCTGACTCGATGTTTTAAAACTGGGTTATTTGTCCTCCTGTCCACATTGTTATCTTTCTCATGTTTTAAATAAAGCAGTAGTCTCATCTTTCATAGACGCCGAAGAGCAGAACTTGGATGTTTGTATGTATTGCAGATCGTTTAGTTTCTCTTAATTTCTAAAGCGGCATCTACTCTATTGCTTCATTTGATGCTATGGTTAATTTTATTTGTCGATTATTTATTACTTTCTATCAGATCTTAAACTCAGCAAACAACATTTTTTTTTTGAGTGTTACAATAAACAACAATATTAAGCACTAACATAAATGAGTTTTGTTGCGAAATTAACTATTAGATTAGTGCACTATAATTGTCAATAAGAATAGATGAGTAATACGTAAAATAAGTGTTTGATATGGAAATCATGCAAAAATAATATAAATATGAAAACAAAGTTGCTGGCCTGGGATCAAGGTGTGTATTCGCTGTCCTAAAAGTTCATCGTTTCAATGACTGGTGAACCCCTTATGATCAAAAATATCTCTTACACTTTGGAGGAATCTGGTCTAAACTCCAAGATTGCTGTCAAGTAATTAAAATCCCAGCTCTTTAATGGCCTCTGTGGCTCCTCCACTCCTGTCAGACTACAATTGCAGTATGCCCAGACAGAATGTGTGTATGTATGTGTAATGTATGTTGGGTTGGGCCAGCAAGATGATTGGGACTAAGGAGACAGAATGAAATTAAAAAAAATATAGTCTGACATGAATGGAACACCAAGCAATAAGTGTGTAGGAGCTTTTCAACAAGTATTGCTCATACTCCTAGATCTTCACGGCAGCACCTCCACCATTATAGTGTATGCTGGGAGCAACTCCAAAATTTCTAAGTGATATCCAATCCCTTTGCCTCTCGAAAGCGAGAGAGAGCAGCAAGCAGAGACATCGATAGTGCATTTTGAGGCACTAACGTTTAATTGCTTTGGCTCGCCCTTTTCTTTTTTCATTTTTTTTATTTTAATACACACTATATATATATATATATATATATATATATATATATATATATATATATATATATATATATATATATATGTATGTATGTATGTATATACATACATACATATATATATACATACATATATCTATATAAGCTAATTTCCACTGTTACAGAATGAATGGTCAAGAAGTACTCGCGAGCGATCAATGGCCTCCCTAGAACACTCGTACGGACTGAAAGAACGAATTCCTTTCAGCCAACTTATATATATATACATACATATATGTATACATACATATATCTATATATATATATATATATATATATATATATATACATACATATATGTATACATACATACATATATCTATATATATATATATATACATACATATATGTATACATACATACATATATATATATATATATATATATATATATATATGTATGTATATATATATATATATATATATGTATATATATATATATATATGTATGTATGTATGTATGTATGTATATATATGTATACATACATATCTATGTATGTATATATATGTATACATACATATCTATGTATGTATATATATGTATACATACATATATATGTATGTATATATATGTATACATACATATATATGTATGTATATATATGTATGTATGTATACAACTCAATTCAGAAAAGAATTAAATAGCGAGTTTCATTTCTGTTATAACTTGTTGCAGTAGCTGATCTACAGTAATCTAGTTCCATTCAAATCGAAATTATTTAGATCAGACTTAGGTTACAACTGCAATTGCAGTTGCTGTTTAGATTTTTTGGTGCTTGTACAGGAGAGAAACAAAGAGCTCGTTTGTTGTGCTATAGAGGATGTGCTGGCCTATTTGTTGTTGAGAATTCTTTGATTGCACTCAAACGAATGGCAGTAGCATATTATTCTTAGAAGAGAATCACAGTCTTCTCTCAATTTTCTGTTAATGTTTTCTTCATGTCATATTATCCGTAAAAATATGTTGCAGATTTGAGCAAGAGGTGATTGGTTGTTTCAAATTTATAAAGAAAAATGCAATCTGGTATCTGCAAGTAATTGCCGAACCCTGGGTCGTCAATTTTGATTGACTGATCAGTGTAGTCGATTTGCTCCACGATAAACTGGCGCCCATGCCCATAAAAGTGGACGATTATTGTGGAGTTCTCGCAGGAGATCCTATGATGCTCCCTGCATTTAGGAGGAGCGGAGTCTGTGTAGAAAGGAAATCTTATTTCGATAGGAGAAATACCGCATGGTGGATTCGGTGGGCATGGACAAGAAAGACTGGGGAAACCGAAGAAGATGAAGGAGGGGACGATAAGGCAGGAAAAGAAAGAGCCATAAGAAATTAACGCTAGCCTTGCACCACACCGCACCGGCAACCCCCAGCCCAGTTTAAGCTCTATACCCACAATGACTTGAAGCAAAAACAGTTTATATTCCAATATTCTCCTCCCAAGACCAGTTGTCGACTTGGACCGGTAAGATCCGAAAACAGAGAACTTCTGCTCTCATACCATGTTGAAATCATTACTTGTCTTAAAAGCTTAAGTTGATAGGATGAGATAGATTTATTTTTATATTTTATATTTTTTTACAAACAATACCGGATAAAAATATGTTGGGAGGGGGATGGGGTCGCGCCAACTGAGCATCCAAACTCTATAAACCATCAGCCTGCATGCCTTTCAAAGCACTCGGTGGATTTGCACGAAGGAAGGTGAACCCTTCTTTCTCGCGAAAGATATGGCCCGACCTGCTGGAAGCCTGGAAGGGTAGGACGCTTCCATAAAGTCGGAGAAAAGCAGCATGGAAGACTGATGTAAATCGTGAACATTTTTTCTTACTTGGGTGTCGGATTTAAAAAGAAAAGGCGAGCATCCTGGAAATTTCGGCTCTGTTTTTGAAGAAGTCTTCCCACTCCGGCCGGACATACTTCAGCACCGATCAGGCCAGACCTCGATCCTGCTAGAAGTCAGTCCAATCACGGACTTTGCCGAAGGCTCAGCCGACCTCAGCCGGATCTCTCCGCTACTACGACCTGCGGCAACCCCTTTCTGATGCTTAAAATGACGTTCCGGACCCGAGCTCGGAGCGCCCTGCTGCGTCAACTGCGAGCCAAGGAGCTTTTTCGACCGCAGGACTATACGACGACGCGCCCCGACCAAGCTCGGGGCGTCCTTATATTCGCCAATACGCCCCGGCCAAGTTCGGGGCGCCTTTATATTCGCCGACACGCCCTGAATTGAGCTCGGGGTGCCTTTATATTCGCCGACATGCCCCGACCTGAGCTCGTGGCGCCCTTATACTCGACAACGCGCCCCGGCCGAGCTCGAGGTGCCCTTGATATTCGACGACGCGCCCCGGCCAAGTTCGGGGCGCCCTATACAACAACATGCCCCAACCCTCGAGTTCGGAGCATCCTATAGAGCAGACCTCAGAATTGGAGAGGCTAAGCCAACCTCACTAAACATATGTCGCGGCTTCTGAGCGAGCCTGACCTCAACGCCCACTAGGCTGACCTCGCCGAGTATATGATGCGACCTCTCATCGAGGTCGACCTCGCCCACGGCCGCATCCACGTGCGCGCCCACGCCCGCATACGTGGGGTCGTACATTACAACTTCATCGCGCAATACTTTGCTTGCTGGCCAACGACAACCAAGGACGACGCCATGCTGCCCCAGCCATATCCTGCCACATCTACCAATGCCTTACTGATCACAAGAACGGCCTATGCCGTGCACCTCAAGCAAGCTCTAGTTGCGCACCATCTGGCTAAAAGCCATCTCCTTCCATGATGGGAACGGGTCATACCTCCGCCATCTGGGCAGCTCTACGGAGAATATAAATAGCCTCATCAGGTAACGCCAAAAGGACTTTTTGGACCAAAGATCTTCTTAGCTAATACGTCTAAACACACGCTCGCACAGGTCCTCACACTCGAAGAATCTCAACAACTCAAACTTGGTTATGGCTAGTAAAATTTTGATCCAATATGAGCTCTAGTTGACCCAATATAGGTTGGAACGCTAGATCCCAAATTTATGGCTAACGGATAAGAACATCTGTTTGAGTAGTGCTAAATACAACCTCACAATCATGATTACTTGAAGTCTAAAATATAGACATGTTCAAGTGAATTTATGGTAAGATAATTCAAAACTATCATGTATTATGGTGGAGCAAGAAACTTTTGCAACATCTTTTCCCCGTAACATGGTTTCTTTGTAGCTAGCACGCGGTAATCTTCTAAAAGAGAAAAAAATAGTACAAGTTTTTTTTTTTTTGGCCCCTTCTTTTGGGTGGTTATTATTGCTTAGTACAATTGTTTTTGGCCCCTTCCTTAGATACTCCTGAAAAATCTCTATTCAAAATAGAATCATCTATTTTATTTCTAAATTTACATCATGGGCTAAGCTTACATGATTTATTAGATCCCGCGCTCACTTCAAGTTGTAGAAATTTAAACTATATCCATTATAATATTGTAACAAGTAGAACAAATAGTCATTTCGTTATACGAGGATATATAGTGACAGATTTTTTTTTTTTTTGGTTTTTGTTTTTTGAGGTTCTTGAGTGTAGCATCTTATAAGTATATATATATATATATATATATATATATATATATATATATATATATATAAACCCTTATAATATCAATGTTCATATGTGACATCTCTTTGCACACAGAGCTCGATTCAACAACATTTGTCACTAGGATATGACCTCTTGTATAATGAATCCTAACAAGCTTGTTTTAACTTCATGTTTTGGCCTCTCTTGAATCCTTGATATCCAAGACAAACAAAACTCTGTTCCAAGTTATAACCAGCTCAAAAGAGAAAGTTGCAAAAGTCATCAATTAGAAATGGAAAATGCTTCTAGCTTCATTGGACTCACAAATGCTGATTTAAGAACTCCACAATCGGCCAACTTTCTGTATTCGGCAACAAATCATGTATGTTGTACCAAACTCTTCTTACCATATGGCAAGAGAATTGTTTGTATGCACATAATGAGAAACTTGTAGCCTTACTCAAAATTGCGAGGATAACATCACGTTTTTAGTTATCTCAAAAAAAAAAAATTTCGTGCTTTTATTATCTTGTTTTTCTTGGTTGTTTATTCGAAGAAGTTATTATAAACATGGTCAGAAGACTGGGATTGCTTAAAGTAGGTATGTAAATGGCATACTCTCAAAAGGAATAATTTAAATTAATTTTGATAATTTTGTTGACCTCGACTAAATTCTTTTCACATGCATGTGGTCACCAGCCCAATCCCATAAAGCCCAATTTGGGCTTTTTGGAAAAGAAATTCTATTTAAGCAAGAAGAGTTACTTCCATATATCCGATGTGAAACAAAAAGAAAAAAGTTTCAGAGCCTTTGAAATTCTTAACAGGATAAGATTATTTTTTTATTTTTTAAAATTTAAATCATTTTATAAATTTAAAACTCTTAACATTTCGGGCATGATACACTCTTTTCATATACATTGGTTGTGAGACTTGGTGTTCATCCTAGGACTTAGATGAGTCCTCTTAGCTAGTTTCAAAATTCAACCATATTTCAATACGTGAAACAGGCTACATGCAGTCGAGATCATCTGTTATATGTTTTCCATTTCGAATAGTAGATAGCTGTCCTTACCTTTCTTCAAAAAAGACATGTCTTCTATATTCTACCAGATAAGCGTAAGCTGTTGAAGCTTAAGTAGGGACAGCTGGATGAGATTCATGGGGGCAAGGAATATGATGCTGCTATCTTGATCACTACGCCTCATTTCTCCATGCGAACAATCAAACATGCATTTGTAATCAGAGGATTCCATGAACAAGTCTAAGGTGAGGGCAGGAACGCTCAAAATGTTTCGGGCTTAAATGGGTTAAGTAGGTTGTCCGGCCCGTGAACTGATCTAAGATGAGAGCAGTAATTGCGTCGAAGTCTTTTGTACCAATTTTAGAAGATTTATCATCTTTACTAATTGGCACCCTCAAGTTAAACTCCATGATAATGGGGTCCACAACATTTATCTAATGCTCTCCAGCTTTTGAAAACTGCGTGTATCCCACTTCATCAACAATTTAACACTAGTTCAAACTTTTTTACTTCCTGGTGAGAACAGGCCACCCGATTTTGCATGGAAAGAGAGGAGAGGGGCCGCCCGTATCTATAGCCATCTCATTGTCATTAAAAGCAACTTGACATTCCACCACCTCACGAATAGGTGGTGGGAACAGGGAAGGCCATCCGATTTTGCATGAGAAGGGAGGGGAGGGCCGCCCGTATCTATTGCCGTCCCATTATCATTAAGTCCAATATGACATTCCAACCCAAAAAGTCTTTTTACTTCGTGGTGAGAACAGAAAAAACCACCCGATTTCGCGTGGGAAGGAGGGAGAGGGGCTGCCTGCACCTATAGCTATCCCATCGTCATTAAAAGCGATATGACATTCTACCACTGGGGCTGTCAACATGCCGAGTTGCTCAGGCTCGGCTCGGTAAAAGTCCGGCTCGAGATCGGCTCGTTAGTCAAACGAGCCCGAGCCCGAGCCCAAAATGAGGCCCGTTTAAATCTGAGCCCGAGCCCGAGCTCGAGCCCGAGCAGCTCGCGAGCCCAAAAGAGAGCTCCAAAATCGAATTGGATTGGTTTGGGTTCGGACTTAGCCCGTTAACCCAAACCCAATCCGTTTATCCTTCCCTCCCACCTCCTCTTTTTTTTTTCTTTTTTTCTTCTCCTTTCTTCTGGGTTTCTCCAGAAGCGTCCGGTGTCCCTCCCCTCCCCTCTTCCGGGTGTCCTTCCCCTCCCCTCTTCCGGGTGTCCCTCCCCTCTCGCCTTCCTCCTCCGCCGCCGATGCCTCGCTGCCTCCCTCCGCCGCCGATGCCGAGCTCGGTTCCGGAGGTTTCGATCGGAGACTGGATAGGGTTGTCCCTCCCCCTCTTTCTTCTCTGTTTCTCCCCTCTCTCTTTTCCCGTCTTTGCCGACTCCTCCACCGGCGACGGCGGCGAGACTGCAACAGAGGAGGAGAGTCCCTCACACGGGAGGGTCGGGCTACGGCCGGCAATGCCCGCGGGCGAGCCCGCGGCGTCCTCGGCCGTGCCTGCGGCTGAAGCCCATGCCGGCGGTGCTCGCGGTCGAAGCCGGCAGCCGCCGCACACGACAAGGTGAGTCATTCTTCTCTCTTTTTTTTTATTTCTTTCTTTTTATCCTTCTTTCTTCTCTTCTTCTTCTTCTCTTTCTTTCCTTCCTTCATTCTTCTCCAACGAACCGCCGGAACTGAGCTCGGCTGGCGGCTGCTCGTTCTTCTCTCCGACGGTCGACGGAGACAGGGACGGAAATGGGGATAGGGCGGGCTCGGGCTCGTGCTCGGGCTCGCCGCTCGGGCTCGGGCAAACGAGCTTCACGAGCCTGAGCCCGAGCTATGCCGCCTGAGCCCGAGCCCGAGCCCGAGCCCAATACTGGGCTCGGTACCGAGCCCGAGCCCGAGCCCGAGCCGGAAAGTTGGTGAAACGAGCCGAGCCGAGCCTGCGGAGGCTCGGGCTCGGCTCGTTAACAGCCCTATCCACCACCTCATGAATAGGTTGTGAGAGCAAAGAAGGCCATCCGATCATATGTAGGAGATATTCCTCCCATCTTTTACTCTTTGCTTTTCTTTGATTTGGCTGGATGTACTCAAGTTAGAGTTATATGAAATGCCGTTTCTACCAAAAAAAAAAAAAAAAAAAAAAAAAAAAAGAAGAGAAGGCCATCCGATTTCGCATAAGAAGGGAGAAAAGAGGCCGCCCGTATATATAGCCATCCCATCATATTTAAGGACGATATGACATTCCGCCAGTTGCATCTGGGGAGGCATGATCTAGGGCTTGGGTAAATACTGTTGTACCTCTTTCTATCTCTTTCTGCCGCTTTTCTTTCTGTTGCCCTTTTTTTTTAATAAAAAATATTTTTAGCTTGATTTTTATTGGTAGATTGTAGGGCTGCGAGGTACGGACCTAAACAGATAATTCAGATTCGGATCAGATCGAATCAGGTCGTTAGATAAACGATCCAAAATTGATCCAAAAAAATGGATCAGATCGTTTACAGATCGGGTTGAGATTCGGTATACCCAGAAGGGATCGGGTTTACTGAATCTTAGCCCGATCCAGACCTGATCTAATCCATTTTTTTGAATCAATTTTGAATTGTTTATCCAATAACCCGATCCGATCTGAATTATCTGTTTAGGCCCGCAGCCCGCAATCCACCGATAAAAATCAAGTTATAAAATTATTTTTTATTAAAAAAAAAGGCAAATGCAGCAAAAGAGGCGGGGGAGTGGTATAGTAATACTGACTTTAAGCTCTAGATCACGCCTCCCCACTCCGCAGGGCAACAACCGATCGTCATATGACAGGTGGCGGTATGTAATCTCACCCTTAATGATGAGGTGGCTAGCCCCTCTCCCCCTCTTTCCAATGCGAAATCGGATGGCCTTCCCTCTTCTCGAGGTAAAATAATAATAATAATAATAATGACTTAGGCCCTGTTTGGGGGAGCTTTTGGAGGGCCAGAAAGCACTTTCTGGCCCTCCAAAAGTACTTTTAGATGAAAAACTGTGTTTGGTAAATTTTTCAAAAAGCTGTTTCAGCTTTTGCGGGAAGCTGAAAACAGCTTTTGGGAGGAAGCTCCAATTTGGAGCTTTTGAGAGGAAGCTGTTTCAGCTTTTTCGGAAAGCTGTATTTTTGACAAAAATGCCCATATTAAAATAACATAATTACATAGTTTGTCCCTTTATAAACCTAAAAATCTGCTGGAACCAAGAACCTTAGCCGTCAGACTCCCTTCCATAAGAAAAGGTATTTTTCTTTTCAATTTTTGTATGCATCTCTTGAACCACATTTTAGAAGAAAATTTTTTTAATCCTTTTCCATACCTTCCAAAATCAATCTATTGTTTTTTTTTTTTATCATCAACCTTGCGGCCCACGCTGAGGTCCTCCTCGAGCGTGGACTACGAAGAAGAGCCCCTGGACCGCGGAAAATTATTTTATGGAAAATTATGGAAAATTATTTGATACTAATAATTATAATATTTTATACCTTTATTTTTGTGTTATACTATAAATATAATATCATATTATATTATATCATAATACATTAATATGTTATGTTAAATAATTTAATATTATGTTATATTATGGAAAATTAATTTATACTAATAATTATAATATTTTATACCTTTATTTTTGTATTATACTATAAATATAATATCATATTATATTATATCATAATACATTAATATGTTATGTTAAATAATTTAATATTATGTTATATTATGGAAAATTAATTTATACTAATAATTATAATATTTTATAACTTTATTATTGTATTATACTATGAATATTATATTATATTACATTACATTATAATACATTAATATGTTATTTTAAATAATTTAATATTATGTTATATTATGGAAAATTAATTTATAATAATAATTATAATATTTTATACCTTTATTATTGTATTATACTATAAATATTGTATTATATTACATTACATTATAATACATTAATATATTATTTTAAATAATTTAATATTATGTTATATTATGAGAAATTAATTTATACTAATAATTATAATATTTTATACTTTTATTATTGTATTATACTATAAATATAATATATATTATATTATATCATAATACATTAATATGTTATGTTAAATAATTTAATATTATGTTATATTACCAAATATTAATTTACTCTAATAATTATATTACTATTATGCTATATTAACATAATATTATTTTATATTACAATAATATTATACTATATTGTATATTTATGTATTAATTTATGTTATGTTTTATTATGTTCTGTTGTATAATACTATGCAATGTCATTTATGGTAATTTTGTCATACAAAAGTACTTTCTCAGTTTGTTTACCAAACACAAAACAAAGTACAACAGCACTTTACGAATATAGTTACCAAACAGCAAACAGCTTTTTATAACAGCTCTACTTCTCTACTTCCAACAGCTCTACTTCTAACAGCTTTACTGCCAACAGCTCTTCCAAACAGGGCCTTAGTGACTTAGTGTCATGTCGCTCTTAATAATGATGGAACGGCTATTGATATGGGCAGCCCCTCTCCACCGCTTTTCATGCGAAATCAGGTAGCCTTCCTGTTCTCGAAGCAAAAAAAAAAAAAAGAGATAATAGCTTAGCGTTATGTCGCCCTTCATAATGATGGGACAGTTATAGATGGGTGGCCCCTTTCTCCCTTCCCATGCAAAATTGGATGGCCTTCCCTGTTCTCACCCCAAAGTAAAAAAAAAAAAGAAATGGAAGGAGCCGCAGCGGCGGCGGCTGCTGCTGTTTCGATTCCGGAAGGACGGAGGATTCGCTAAGATGGAGAACTTGTGAATCTTATCCGAGAGGCAGCAACTTTATGTCTCACCTTCATTCATAAATTAAAACAGTAAATTCGGATTCGATCCGACCCACACTCAAATTTTAGAGATAGAGTTTTGGTTATACATAGATCCAACAATGATCCGTTGGATCAAAAATTATAATTATGGACCTGATCCGATCCTGTTGTAGATCGGATCGAGCCTGGATCCAAATAAGAAACCGGATCGAATCATGGTCACTCAAAATCTGTCTCAACCAATTTGTACCTTTTCTTGCAACCAGAGCCGGCCCGAGCGTTAAGACGATCGAGACGGTCGCCTAAGGCCTCGGACCAATGACTATGAAAGCAAAGGCCCATATAAAATATGAACAGGAGCTGGCTACGAGTCTTCCCCCTTGATGGAAGGGACGTGGAGAGAGTTTCTTGGCCTGCAGAGGGGCAATTTGGAAAGTTGGGGACACTAGTTTTGTTTTGGGTGGAGAAAGAGAGAAGGAATTTGGTTGGCTTGATACACGTCTGAAGCCACTCGTATCTTTCATCCTTTCTCTTTTTGGTTTTGGTCATGGTTTTCCTTTTCTCACATTACTCCTGATCCAGCTGGGCCATCAGGAAGAAAGCCTAGAAAGATAGGGGGATTGGAGATCGACTTCTTGGAGGGTGAAGATTCTTTTAATTTTCTCCTCTCGATTTCTTCTCCCCCTCTTCGTTGGTAGAGAGAGAAAAGGAGGGAGATTGGAGATTGAATGGCTGCTGTGCCGTGATGTTGCGGTTGCTGCTTGGGTACCCGCTTGAAGGGGAGATGGTGCGATGGGACTTTTATTAATTAGATGGAGTGAATTTCACACAATGCCTCTAAGATTTCTTTCTGGACAAATTCTTTTGTTTACTTTGACGATGAAGTGCCGTAGGATAACCTTTTTCCCTTTTCTGCTCTTGCTTGACATGATAAACACTGCTGCCAAGCATTATCTCAGTTATTTAATCAATTTTATGGGCCTTCTTTTAGCATAATTATTTTTCAAACCTTTATTTAAAAATTATGTTAAATTGGAAAGATTTTTTTTGCCAACATTTATTGTATTTATGTATTTTTTTTAAAATAATGTACTTAATAGCTATCTATTTTCATAATTTTTTAAAAATATTTTATATTTATTAAAAAAATTTATTATTAAAAAAAAATCTTACTCGATGAATCCGTCTTAGGCCTCCTTGAAATGTATTGGGCCGCTGCAACCGTATATTCTTTAGACTAAAAAAATAAAAAAAATAAAAAAAAGAAAGGGGAAGCGCCTGCTTCCATATCCACTTTTCCCTCTCCTCAAACCTTCTCGCCATGAATCTCGTTCCTCTAAGCGTAATCCTTCAATTCTTTGCCCCATACTGGAACTCTTTAGGGCTGCCCATTCTCGAAGCCGCTGATGTTGCTGGGAAGCTGATACCTCTCGTGGAAGCTATTATCCCGCACATCAGATATCTCAGCACGAGTGGAGAAAAGGTGAAAGCTCTAACCGACGCCATGGATAAATTGAAACCTACAAGGGCTGGCATCGTCGAAGATATCAAAATCGCCGAGAGAGAAGGGAGCAAGCGCACTCCGGAAGTCAAATACTGGCTCAAGAGGGTGAAAGCGGAAGTAGGTGAAGCGACCAAAATGGAAGAAGCCTGCCGGAAGAGGAAGAGGGTGTTGGGAGTCCCCCTCAACTGGGTCTCGAGCTACAAAGACGGCGAGAGAGCCACCAAGAAGGCTAAGGTGGTGGAGGAGCTGCAAACTGAAGCACGTTCTATCGTCGTCACGAGGAGGTTGCCACCGCCGTCGGTCCAGGAGATGCCTCCAATTCCCTGGTTGGTAGCAATTGAGTCAACTGTGAACAAAGTCCTGCTCCACCTTGATGATGATTGCGTGGGTATCATCGCGATTTGGGGCATGGGAGGGGTCGGCAAAACCACTCTCCTGAGCCGCGTCAACAACAGTTTCCTCCCTGGCAGCGATAGGAGCTCGGAGTTCGACCATGTGATATGGATGGTGGCTTCCAAAGAGCGTACTCTGGAGAAGCTTCAGAAGGGAATAGCCAAGAAATTGGGACTGGATCTGGAGGCCCCCGGACTGGTCCTCTTCGAGTACCTCAAGAGCAAGAACTTCCTGCTGCTGCTGGATGACCTGTGGAGAGGCTTCGAGCTGGAGGATGTGGGGATCCCGCGTCCCCGCACCGGAGGGAATCAATATAAGCGCAAAGTCATGCTCACTACCAGATCGCAGGACGTCTGCAGCAAAATGAGCGCCGACGTCCAGATCAAGATGAAATGCTTGGAAAACCTAGAGGCGCTGGATCTGTTCAAACTTCATGTCGGTGAGCAGACCCTCCGCTCTCACCCTGACATACCTGACCTTGCAGGAGAGGTTGCGAAGGAGTGCAAAGGCTTGCCGCTGGCCCTCAAGACCATAGGAAGGGCCATGCGCGACCGGAGGGACCCAATATACTGGAGGCACGTAATCGAGCTGCTGAAGGACTCTAAGCATGCTGAGATCCAGGAAATGGAGATCCTACCGGAGGAGGGTGAAGAAAGAGATTTGTTTCGCAGATTAAAGCTCAGCTATGATAACTTAAGTGATGACACGATGAGGCAGTGCTTCTTGTCCTGCTGCTTGTGGCCCGAAGACTGTCAAATTAGGAAATATGATCTTATAGAATGCTGGATGGGTCTAGGCTTAATCGATGACTCCAATGGGAAATTGTTCTGGGGTCACGAACACATTAGAATCTTGGAAGGAGTGTGCTTGCTGGAGCCGGGTGAATTTGAAGGGACGGTGAGAATGCATGATGTTATTCGAGGCTTAGCACTATGGATCGCTTCCGACTGCGGGCAGAAAAATAATAAATGGTTGGTTCAAGCTGGTGTTGGTCTGAAGGAAGCAATAGATGTGAAACTGAAATGGGTTGAATCAGAAGCAACAGAAAGAATATCGCTAATGAATAATGTTATACAAATGTTGCCCGAATACCTTCCTGATCGCCCGAGTCTCAAAGTCTTGATGCTCCAGAGGAATTGGTCTCTCAAATGGATCCCACCTGACCTTTTCCAATGCATGCCTGCTCTAACTTACCTAGATCTATCCGACACCATGTTGGAGGAGTTACCGAAAGAGATAGGCATGCTAGTTCGGTTGCAGTATCTTAATTTATCCTTTACATACATCAAAGCATTGCCGAAGGAGCTGGCACGTCTTAAAGAGCTGAAGTACTTGCTACTGAGATCTGCAGCTCGTCTCTTAATAATACCTCGTGGTGCGATATCGAATCTTTCTAAACTGCGGCTGCTTGATCTCTTTGGAACTAGGTGTGCAGGTTGGCAAGTTGGCGGTGGCAGAGGTTGTGGTAATGAAGAGAATACAGCAAGTTTGGAAGAGCTGGATGAACTGAACTCGAAGGTGAAGTTGTCGACAACTCTTGGAATTACGGTAAATGCAGTGCCGGCCCTCCAAATGCTCTCTAGGTTTGACAACGTAGTTACCCGGCGCCTCTACATAAAGTGGATGAGCTTCTCGGCGTGCATTCAGTTGACACCATCCATCGTCAAAGCCCAACTTGGAAGCCTCAAAATGTTGAAGAGCTTGCAGAAGCTAACGATCGAACATAGTGAGTCCTTGGTGGAGATGGAGATGGATGGCGAGGACCGGGATCATGATATGGATTGGCGACTTCCACATCTTGAGGATCTCCGTCTCCGTTACCTTATGAAATTAAAGGTGGTAAATTGGACAAGAGTATCGATCTCAGATTTTTTTCCGCAGTTGCGGTCTGTGATAATTGAATTCTGCGATGATTTAGAGAATGCTAATTCGGTTCTGCTGCTCCCACGGCTCGAGAGACTAGTGATATATTCGTGCGCCAAAATGCAGCGAGTGATCGATGAATCAGTAGGTAACCATGTTGGCGGTAACTCGGCACCTGGCTTCCGTTGTCTTAGGAGAATGACTCTGTATGAATTAGGGAGCTTGACTAGCATCTGTGACCAGGCAATCAGTTTTCCTTCTTTGGAAATCATTGAAATTGGTCGTTGTGACAAGCTGAAGCAGCTGCCCATCAAGATCATGGAGAGCAACTTGCGGAAGATATGTGGCGAGGAAGGATGGTGGCAAAGCTTAGAGTGGCAGGATGAGAACGTGAAAGCCTCCCTCCACCCCTATTTCAGGGAACATTATATTTGAGCAAGTGGCTTATATTCGAGTGGTACACTGGTATTCTAGGAAGGCAGGCAATGCTGGAGCGAAACGGAGTGGAGTGAAGGGAGCGTAAGCCCACTGAACGGAGCGAAGCGAAGTGACAGCATTTGCATGCCTTTGGGGCAATAATCTACTAGTAGTTTACTAGGGACGTTGATAGGGGTTGGGGATGCGGGGGCAACGCCCTGCAATACAGTACAGGGGTATTTTGGGAGTTCAAAAATACATGTATTGGGCTAGGGTTAGTATAAATATGTTGTAAGTTACACAACTTCTTGTACTCGGTTATTTTGCTGGCACTGACTCATGCACCTTTGTTGCAGAAGTACATACACATGAAATTTGTCATGATGACATGCAAATTGATCCTTTTGGCCTCACTTGGCTCTGTAGATGTATATTGTTTAGGAAATTGAACAGATACCTGTATTCTTCTTTCCCATGATTAATATGAAGAGGGGAACTTTCATCTTCAAGAAAATTGCTTATGCAATCTTTCTACAGGACATATTGCAATTACTTCTATGTCTATCCTTTATTTTAACCCTATCATGGCAATTTCTAATGCAACATTTGTTTAAACTACTTGCAGGTCTCGGT
This sequence comes from Phoenix dactylifera, assembly GCF_009389715.1. NCBI lineage: Eukaryota > Viridiplantae > Streptophyta > Magnoliopsida > Arecales > Arecaceae > Phoenix > Phoenix dactylifera. Next base: position 8,816,287 of record NC_052402.1, read on the forward strand.
CTCCATTCATTAAAATGTTCTCCATTTTTAGTGATTGTTAGAATTTTGTTGTATCTGAAAGTTTTAAGCTACCTGCAGATGAGATCAGATGTATTTCATTTTTCTGTATCTAATATAATGATGTGATTGATTAGGAATTCTTCCAGTAAATGGGGATTCCCATTCTATTTTCATTCAGCAAATTGATTTGAATTTGTACAAATGCATGAGTAATTCTCACACTGCAGGGTCCAGGTACTACATGTTTGATGTATATGCATATTTTGTATAGATGAGTTTGTTTCCATTTATTCATGATGCGAGGACAAGCTTGAATGATGAAGCCAGTTGTGTTTCTCTGAGTTTATTTATCATATTGCACTGTTAAATTTTAAAATGAAAAATACCGCACAATGGATGTAAGATGATTAATAACTTTGGTTATCTCCGAAAGTTCTATATTTTAATATCTTTGTTTTTACCTTTTCTCTAATGATGCCATCATTACACATAGATCATTTGAGTAGTTTGCTTTTCTCTAAAGAGGAAAATATGATGCTGAATTAAGCATGTTCTATATGGCCTTTTCTGGCTTGAGCCATCTATGCTTCTGATGGTGGATAAATGGTTGGGTAATGATGTTTGACATGCTTTTGATGCCCATGCCTCCATTATAAATTGTCTAAGACATAGGATACAATAGTATCATATTTGGTGAGAGGGATAGAGTATATTCTTATTTAAGGTTGTTCTCCTGACTGGATTCATATTCGCTTTTTTTTTCTAAGTATGATGCTGGTAGATGGTTTGATTATCTTGTAGCTCATTTTTTAAGTATTATACTTACTGCAGACACTGTAACCTTGGAATCTGTCAGAAATTTGCTCAGACCAATGCTTGCATATTTTTTTGTGGAGTGCCAGTTGATTTATTCAGAAAGAGTGGTAGTGCATTTCCTCATCATTCATTTACTCTGAGGTAATTTTGAGGGACTGCTATGGGGAAGTGGCTTTATTGTTGAAAGTGCTTATCTTCAATGCTCCGAAGTAATTTTTACATAAAGAAAATCAGAAAGTGGCATTGGGTTACTGTGGTCAGGTAGTGCAATAGTTTTCCAAAGAGAGATGCTGTCATCAGAAGAGGATATTTGATTTGCTCTGCTTAATAATGTCCTCATAATTCTACTAGATTTCTGGGCCTCCTATTACTTTCTATCATATATCATCAGCTTCAAATGAATATTTAGGTTTGCTGGAAAGAACATTGGCGTATCACTGCTATTGAAGTTTTGTAGTGTATTTTAAAAGGTAGGAGACGAGATGTCAGGGTTTCGGGGATTAAACATCAGAGGATAGACCAGACCTCTGGATTGAACATGTTTGACATAATTGTCGAAGCTAGAGGAAGTGGGATTAAAGAGATGTACAAGTTGTAGGTTTCAAGTTCAAAGAACAAATATATGTGTGCATATCTTTGAAGTAAATGGGGCCAGTTTTGGGGTTCAAAATAGGTCCAGAAGGTGGGCCAAATTCAATGGCATATATTTAAACACCATTGAGTGCATGGCACGGCAATGTCATGCGCACATGGAAAATGATGAGATGAAAATATCTTATCAGGGACCAGAGTAAATAGCATAGGTACTATTAGTGACAGCATATGATTTATTTGTCTGTCCTATTCTAATTTAGTTTTGACCCTTGGTACAGAAGTTCATCCTAAGTTGGCCTTTGAATAGATTTTCCCTAAACATCCAACTTAAACAGGTTAAGCTGGTTACGTGGGCTGCATTTCCTATCACCATTCATCCAGGGAGGTGAATGTTTCATAGGTTCTCTGATCAAGTTGTAGCCATCTAATCAAGTGAGTGCATGGTTCGTTGGTGTTAGTCTTAATACAGTGGGATAGTATCTTCTGTTTTTTCTTTTTGCTTGCTTCTATGATTTCCTGAACATAGGGATCAATGCTTTTAGTTGATATCAGCCATTTTGCTTGTTGTCAAGGATCACAGCAAAGCAGATGTTTTATGTTGATTCACCTGGTTTGAGATGTGGTTTTTTATGTTGATTCACTTGGTTTGAGATGTGGTTTTTTAATGTTGATTCACTTGGTTTGACATCTGGTTTATGGGGCAGTATGCTGAGATTATATCATGACCATTCTTATGCACCATTCATGCAGCACTGATTTGTGTAAAGTTGTTGACAGTATTGATTCAGTATGAAAAGGTATCATAATGTTCTCACAACCACACAGAACTGAGGTCTAAAGCAAAGAATATGAGTGGCATGTGATTCTCATGCACCTACAACATGATTTACCTTTACTAGGATTCTTATTTGAAAACTGCAACTAGATGTAGTTCACTACCTTCATTCCTAAGCTATAATGTTCATTGTCACACTACCTAAGTTTGCTGCGAATTCTTACAAAAAGAACTGTAGAAGACACTACATTGACTCCTGCCTTGTAAACATTGCCTTTCTAAAGTTTCTTCTATACATTGTTTCACCAATGAAATCTGCTTATTTTTCGTTCTGTCCACAAATTACTGTTATAGATTTGAAAATTTAAGATACAAATCATGCTCTTTCACTGTGGTTCCTGTATGTCGCGTGGTCATGAAAAGTATGGTTCATATTCTGACCTTTATATGCCAAACTTTTAGTTATTAGACATACTTCGAGCCCCTACTTAATGCTTTAATATCATGAATACAGAACATACATTTGCAGAGTCACTTTGAATGTAGCCTGTTTTATACAAGTGTAGTCTTTCGTTGATGGTCCGGATTGATGTTCCCATGTTCAGTCATCAGTGGAGACTGTAGAATCTGGGATATTTAGATTTCAGCTCTTGTGCAAGTTAGTTAATCCAACATCTTCCCATTGGTATCTCTCATGTTTTTTACTGGTAATGAGATGGCTAGATGTTCATTCCAGTTCAGCTACCAAGCTGACTGAATGTCAAGGTCTTGGTACGATAAGGTACATTCCTATACCTGAAGGACCGTCATTCCATTACCAGTTTTCACCATGTGAAATTGTCGCGCGCTCTGCTAACCATTCTATAATTGCTCATTTTTGGATGGAGAAGATTGTTTGGAACTAAAAACATTATATTCTAATTTCTATAATATTACTCATGGGGTCAGCCTGAGTCACTGATGGTTGCTCTATCAATCAATTTCTTCTTCCTTCTTCGTCTAGTAAACTTTTACCCTCTGATGGTAGGACTAAAATTTGGTACTGATCTCTGTCGTTTTCTTCTTCTCCTTATTCTTCTTCATACCCTCTGCAGAACTAAATTTTGGTACTCATCCTCATTCTGAAGTTACTGTGTAGTAAATGATGTTAGATTGTAAGTTCTTTCTGGTCTCTTAAGACTTTAAATTGACCTGATGGTCCAGGTCAATAGTGTCATTTTCAGTATGGCTGTAATCAGGCTCCATGAACTAATTCTCTCTCAATGCCTTTGCCTTTTTCTTTTTGTTTGTGCTCAACTTGCTGACACTTATCATGCTTTCAGTCAGAGTATCTAATGACATCTGGGGTGGTACTTTTTAGTTTTGAGCTGGTGGTCACCATCATATATACTGTTCACTTTTTAATAGTGAAAGGTTTTTGGTAGGATTTACTCTGGCTTCCGATGGTTAATCTTTTATAAACTATATCCCTTGAATTTTTGATGTCTCACTTGTTATAAATCATCTAACATATTTTGGATTTCTTCTACCTTCCATCTTGGCTGGCATAAAACAATCTCAATTCATCTTTATATTATTCAATCACCTGCATACACAGGTATGACCTTTAAAATTTTGGTTGTTATTGATAATTACTTTAAAAAAGCTTGGTTGCTAAGCTCTCTTGTCTTATACAAAATCTCAATGAAAAAATGGAGGTATATCTATTTCTTAAATATGTTAAAAGTAGGTATGGTGTGATCCCAAAACTTCCAGTTGCCAAGCAGAATTGTGTCATTACTGGGACAAGCCTGTACTCAGAGAAAAATAATGTGATTTTATAAGGTTGTTAGACCAATTTTGCGAACTGCATTGTGCTATACCAACTTTATGGATCGCAGTAATGCAAACCACATCCACCACCTCTCAAAATTATGCTCATTTCTGGGGCCACATCCTTTGTATATTCCTTTATTCCTTGTTTCCTTGGTCCTCTGAGTGATGGAGATGCTGCTTACCTTAACCTGGCAATGAAAACGACCCTCTCTTTCTCTCTCACACCCGGATAGCTATCATCTTGGTAGGTTGGATGTTTGTGGGGAGGCTTCAATTTGCCTGCAGACAACAGGATGTCATTGACCATCAACAACCAGTGAAAGTATGGCGATCCACATCATGAACTCTCTATGAAGCGAAATGTTTTATGGAAATTGATTTGCTTTTGTTAATGTTAAAAGTGGACAACAATAACTTTACTAAAAACATCCCCCTTTATCCTAAAATATGATTGTTAAGCTTTAAATAAATAGTATATTAGTCCTAGTAGTTGCTTTTAACACAAGTAGTTTAGAGATGATAACTACTTATGTTTGTGAATGTGAGATAGAGAGAGAGAGGCCAAAATCTTTTCACTGCTTCTCTCTTAATATAATTTAATGAGCTGGACGTTAACACCATGCTTCTAAAATTTATTTATGTTCCTGGGATTTTTTCATCTTGTTGCTTCTAGTACATGTTGGCAAACTTCGTGTATCAAGCTTAAGAAAAAACCCTGCAAAATTAGAAATTAATTTATGCTAGGCGTACCATTTAAGATATTTATTTTAGGGACAATAATTTTTCCATCATACAAGTGGTTTCGTGAAAATATTGTTTTCAAGACACAAAACTCACACTTTCTACATTTTAGGCTGCACCCCAAGTATAGCACACTAATGTCCAAGTTGTAAGAGAAAGAATGGTCTTAAAAATGAAGAGATAAGTTGTAAGACTGAAGAGGAGAGTTATCATTATGTGCCAAAAAAATAAAAAATAAAAATGCAACTCTTCGTCAAAAAAAAAATGCCAATAAAAATTTCAAATTTTCTCCTAATAGATCCTAACTCTATTCCTAAAAGAAAACAACCTGTCAAAATTTCAAAATAAAACAACTTCTAATAGATAAAAAAATGAAAAGATGTTATTTCCAAAATGAGCAAACTCTAACATACATGCCTTTTTAATATAGTTTAATTCAAGATATACCATGCTGGTATCGAAGTCCGTATCAGTTGGCTGGCAACAAGAGAGAGGAAAAGAGAGGGAGGAAGCAACACAGTTCAATACGCCCCCATGCTGCTCCATCTGAATCCGTATCGATACAATAGAGAGAGCGAGCGGTCGAGATAGAGAGAACAAGAGAGAGGAAAAGAGAGAGAGAGAGAGGGAGGGAGGAAGCAAGATGGAGGGAGGGTCGTCGGAGTGGCCTGAAAGGGCCGGAGCATGTAAGATGGCAAAATATGACCCGATCTGTGTTCGACCCGCCATAAACAGATTTGGTTTTGGTTTAAATAGGTTCAGATCGTAAACATTTTGACCCATTTAATCAGTTTATTAATTGGATCGGATACATATAGTAGATGTCTGATTCGTTTAACCCGTTAATATATGCGTCGGATCCTTAGACGGTCGCCGAAGGAAGGCCCACTGTCTGCACTCATAGGAACTTAAAAGTTAAAACCAATTCGCACTGTCAATGACCGGATCCGGCAAACTTATTTTTCCTCAAATACCCTTGCCATCTAACCCCGCCACGAGCTTTTTTTTTTTTTAACCCTCAAGGTTTTGTGGTGGCAAACTAGATATTTTAGTAAAAGAAAGGCTAAATGACTTTTACCTGTTAACATTATTCCGAAGGAAGGATGGTGTTCTTTTGCACCTCGGGTTGTCGTTTAAAACCCTAACAACATGGATGACCGATGGCCTCTAGCTTCCCTCCACTGGCCTCCCCTGCTACCAAAGCTTAACCCTAACCCTAGGAGGAGGTTCTGATCGGCCTTTAGAGGTCGGTTATGGCGGCCGTGCAGGCACGAGAGCTGAGTAGCTGACGCTGCTGCCGGTCATTCGAAAAGCCGGGAGCTACACCGTCTTCCTGACCCCTTCGGCAACCTCGAAGCCCTCCGAGGCCCCTAGAGCCCCTGTCTCCAGAGCCTGTCACAGGCTCACAGCTAGGAATGCCGAACTCTTCTAAGTCTTCTTCCTTCTTCCTTCGCCAATCCCTTGGCCAGTAGGGCCCGATCCCGAACAGTGCTTTGCCGCTTCCCAACCTGGATCATCTCCTCCATGTCGGCGAACTCCCTGGTGCGCCATCCAAGCTTCCAGTAGGGCGGTACCGCCTTTGGCGTAGACCCTAGTCCTGGGGCCGACATCGCGGAAGCCGATATCCCCGGCGCCGGCGGCGAAGGTGAACTGCTTTTTCTGCTTCAAATCGAGTGCGGAGGCCCCGGCGTCATCCCCTCACTCACCGGTAAGACGGTTCTTCCTTCGGCATCACCGCCTAAACATCATCCTTCGGGTCAGGATGGGTTGGGCTAAACAGATTAAATAGGTTGGGTCGAGTTGGGCAAACTGGTTACCTATTTATTAAATAGGTTAGGTTGGGTTATTCATTTATTAAATATGATAGGTTCATGTTATAATTCCTGACCTGTTTAATAAACAGGTCGGGTTCATATTTATAATTTTCTAATCCGATCTGCATCTGATCCGATCCGTTTATTTCCGACTCGACCCGATTGCCACCCCCATTATTTTGCACATGGTGAAAAACACAACCGCTTCGCTCCCGTATACGTAGGCACCACGTAAAATCTCTATGTCAATTTCTCTTGCGCTTTCTCTCTTTATTCTTCATACTATTCACCATGAATAGCCTATCAAGAATGCAGCGTCGGAGGCAATGTATGACCTCCCTACAAGATCATAGCTCTTACAAATGGCAAACGAAGATGGTAGGTTCAAGCACTTTGCACTTCATTATAATATCATGACTATCAATCACGGTCCTGGGATGAACTGGAGATGCAATTTTTTAGTACTGGAAAGTTTAGATTTCATACATGTGCTTTACAATGATGCGCTGAGTGAATCAAGATTATGAAACGACGCATTGTTTAATGCTTGCAGGGGAGTCAGCTATATTGACGAGCAGTTCACCAGGAAAGGATTCGGCACAAGCTAGTGAAGAAGGGAGCTGTTGGCTTGGTTAGGTGTGGCAAACCGGTCTGACTTGATGTTTTAAAACTGGATTATTTATTCCCCTGTCCACGTTGTTATCTTTCTCATGTTTTAAATAAAGCAGTAGTCTCATCTTTCATAGACGTAGAAGAGCAGAACTTGGATGTTTGTATGTATTGCGGATCGTTTAGTTACTGTTAATTTCTAAAGCAGCATCTACTCTATTGCTTCATTTGATGCTATGGTTAATTTTACTTGTCGATTATTTATTACTTTTTTGTTGAGTGTTACAGTAAACAACAATATTAAACACTAACATAAATGAGTTTTTGTGCCAAATTAGCTATTAGATTAGTGCACTATAATTGTCAATAAGAGTAGATGAGTAATGCGCAAAATCAGGGTTTATATGGAAATCATGCAAGAAAAATATAAATATGAAAACAAAGTGGCTAGCCTGTGATCAATGTTGTTGAAATGTAATGCACTCCTTTGCTGTAATGAATATTCTGATGTATCAAAAATATCTCTATATGTGTCTCATCTCCAGCTGTTTCTTAGACAAGTGTCATGTAAGTGTTGAGTCTGTTCAGTTTTCTATGAAAAGCTGTTCAGTTCTCTATGGGAGATATGAGTAGTCCATCAGTCACTACTGTTGTAAAAAAAAAAAAAACAGACTCTATTTTTGAAAGAACCCCTTCTAATTCTTGTTAGATCTCTTTTGTAGCAACTCTGAAATATTCTGTATTCTGAATACTCTTTGTCTTCTCCTTTGATATCTCCAACAGAAGTGGTATTAGAGCGGGTTTCGATATCATCTGGGGCGTCTTCTTTATCATCAACAGAAGGGCAATCTATCCAGCAAGAAAAAGATGGCTTCGTTGGTTGGAGAAAATGCCAACATTTCGCACTCCATTCTTCCGGTCTTTGGAGGAGAAAACTATGATTTCTGGAAAGTGAATATGAGGACTTTGCTTCTCTCAGAGGGACTCTGGAGCATCGTTGAAAAACGTTACAATGAACCAGCAGATGAAAACCAACTCACAAATGCCGAGAAAGAAAAACTGGAAGCAATTAGAATCAATGATGCCAAAGCTCTCTCAAGAATTCAAAATGGAGTTTCGTCAGTCATCTTTCCAAGGATCATTGGTGCAGCGACAGCAAAGGAGGCATGGGACATTCTGCAGCAAGAATTTCAAGGTGACAGCAAGGTAATAACCTGCAAACTTTAATCCCTTCGAAGGGAATTTGAAAATTTGAGAATGAAGGATTCAGAATCCATGAAGGATTATTTTTCAAGAGTCATTGAAATAGTTAATCAAATGAAATCGTTTGGTGAGAAAATTTCAGATCAGAAGATTGTTGAGAAAATTTTGATTAGCTTACCTGAAAAATATGATGATATTGTTGCTATTATTGAAGAGAAAAGACCTGAGCACTTTATCGGTACAACAGTTAATGGGGTCTTTGCAATCTCATGAACAAAGAAAACTAAGGCACTCTAATCAATCTATTGAAAGTGCTTTTCAGTCAAAGCTGACCATTAAACCACAGAATTTTCAAAAGAAAGGTGAGTCAAGCAGCTGGCCAAGAAAGGAAGATCCAAGTAGATGGAGAAAACATTACACAAGTAGAAAGGGAGAAGGAAAAAATGACAAAGGTGTGGTTTTTAATGACTCTAAGCCTCCTTGCAAGATTTGCAAGAAAACAAATCATTCTACTGCAAACTGTTGGAACCGAGGGAAGCCTCAATGTCATCACTGTGAGAAGTTTGGACATATTAAAAAAAATTGCAGACTTAAGGCAAATGTACAGGCAAATTACTCAGAAGAGAAAGATGATGAGGGAACTTATTTTTTACCTGTGATTCAGCCTCTGCAGAAAAATGTAATACTTGGTATCTTGATAGTGGCTGCAGCAATCATATGACAGGAAATGACAAAATATTTCATGACATGGATACTACAGTTATACCCAAGGTTCGATTAGCAGATGGGTCTGTTGTGCAAGCTAAAGGAAAAGGAAAAATTGTAGTTGAAACCAAGAAAGGATGCAAATACATTCAAGATGTTCTACTTGTACCTGACCTACAACAAAATTTGTTGAGTGTTTGACAACTAATTGAACATGGCTATGATCTGCATTTTGGAAATCATGGATGCAGAATTTATGATCGAAAGAACAAAGATCATGTGATTGCAAATGTTAAGATGGAATAAAACAGAAATTTTTCCATAAAGTTTCAATATGGAACATTCTCTGCCTTGAAAAGTGAAGTACTGCAGGACAGCTGGTTGTGGCACAAAAGATTTTGCCATCTTAATTTTAATGGGCTAAAGCTGCTTAAAAGCAAAAACATGGTATATGGTCTTCTTGAGATTGAAACAAGAATGGATCCTTGTGAGGGATGCATAATGGGAAAGCAACACCGCAAAACATTTTCAAGACATGCATCATGGAGAGCAACAGCACCTTTGGAGCTTATTCGCATTGACATCTGTGGGCGAATGCGAACTCCTTCCTTAAGTGAGCATAGGTATTTTCTCATCTTTGTGGATGACTATTCTCAGATGACCTGGGTGTATTTTTTTAAAGAGAAATTATAAACTTTTCTGGTCTTCAAGCAATTCAAGGCTTTTGTAGGGAAGCAAAGTAGCAGTGACCTTAAAACTATTCGAAGTGACAGAGGAGGTGGATATACATCAGGAGAGTTTGAAGAATATTGTAAAAATGAAGGCATCTGGAAGCAATTAACAGCAGGATACAGCCGACAACAAAGTAGTGTTGCAGAATGTAGGAATAGAACCATTGTGGAGATAGCAACCTCAATGCTAAATGAGAAAGGCTTGCCCAAAGTTTTTGGTCGTTAATACAATTGTTTATATTCTGAATAGATGTCCTACAAAAGCAGTGCCAAATAAGACTCCGTTTGAGGCTTGGAGTGGAAGAAAGCCTTCGGCAAGCTATTTCAAAGTCTTTGGCTGCATTTGCTATGCTCATATTCCTTCTGAAAAAAGGAAAAAAATTGATGAAAAAAGTGACAAATGTATTTTTCTTGGATATAGTTCCAATACAAAAGGATATCGACTCTATAATGTTGAAACTAACAAGTTAATTATTAGTAGAGATGTCATTTTTAATGAAAAAGCCCCTTGGGATTGGAAGGAAAAGAAAGTCCAAGAGACACCATATGTAATTTTTGAAGTGCAGGACAAAGTTTCAGAGATGCATGATACGGTTACTTCTTCACAAACAGTATCAGCTCCTTCAAGCCCAAGTTCAAGTAATACATTTTCTTCATCAAATCTCTCCTCTCCTGAATCTCCTCCATGGAGAATGAGAAGATTAAGTCAGCTATATGAGTCATGCAATTTCTCAGCCATAGAACTAGAAAGTTTTGAAGAAGCAAAGATGCAAGAGGTTTGGGTGAAGGCCATGGAGGATGAGATGAGCATGATAGAGAAAAACAACACTTGGAAACTAGTTGATAGACCAAAGGGAAGGAAAGTTATTGGTGTCAAGTGGATATACAAGTCTAAGCTGAATCAAGATGGGGGCATTCAGAAGCATAAGGCTTTGTTCCGAAGCCAGGGATAGATTTCTCTGAAACCTTTGCTCCAGTTGCAAGGCATGAAACAATAAGAATGTTAATTGCTTTAGTTGCTCAAAAGAAATGGAAGATCTATCAGTTAGATGTTAAATCAGCCTTCTTAAATGGAGTAGTGGAAGAGGAAGTATATGTTGAGCAACCTCAAGGGTTCTTGGTAGAAGGGGGAGAAAATAAAGTTTATAAATTAAAAAAGGTCCTATATGGGCTGAAACAAGCTCCCCGTGCCTGGTACAGTAAATTGATAAATATTTTACCTTGAAAGGGTTTAAGAGGAGCAAGAGTGAGCCCACATTATATGTTATGAAAGAAGAAAATTATATTCTCATTGTTTTAGTCTATGTTGATGACTTAGTTATTATGGGCAATGATGAGAAGGCTATTCAAGACTTCAAGAATGATATGATGCAAACCTATGAGATGTGTGATTTGGGATTACTACATTATTTTTTGGAAATTGAAGTATGCCAAAGGAAAGATGGAATTTTCATTTTCCAAAAGAAATACGCAGAAAGTATTTTAAAGAAGTTCAACATGGCTGGTTGCAAATCTGTACATACTCCTTTAGTTGCAAATGAGAAGTTCAGAAAAGAAGATGGTGCCAAGAAGGTTGATGCTTCTACATATAGGAGTTTGATTGGGAGTCTCTTGTACCTTACCATCACTAGACCTGACATTATGTTTGCTGTAAGTTTGCTTTCAAAATATATGCAAAGTCCAAGTCAGAATCACTTTGGAGCTGCAAAAGGAGTTTTGAGATACTTGAATGGCACACTTGAGTATGGAATATTGTACAAGAGTGCAAACACCTCAAAGCTATTTGGGTATACAGATAGTGATTGAGCTGGTTGTCTTGATAATATGAAGAGTACCTCTGGTTTTGTTTTTATTCTTGGTACAGGTGCATGCTCATGAGTCTCTAAGAAATAGAAAATTGTGGCTCAATCTTCAACTGAAGCAGAAGTATGTTGCTGCAGCAAAAGCAACAGCACAAGCAGTATGGCTGTGAAGGAACCTTAAAGATATTGGAGAAAAACAAGAAGAAGGAACAACCTTGTACTATGATAATAAATCAGCTATTTACATTGCCAAAAAACCAGTCAGTCATGGTCGCACCAAGCATATTGCCATAAAGTATCACTTTATCAGAGAAGTAATAGAAAAACAAGAAATTCAGCTGGAACATTGTTGAACTGAAGATCAACTAGCAAACATATTTATCAAGCTCCTAGCAGACATATTACCAAGCCCCTCACCAAAGAGAAATTCTTTTATCTTAGAGAGTTGATTGGAGTTGTAAAGAAAGTGCACGAAGAGGGAGTGTTGAAATGTAATGCACTCCTTTGCTTTAATGAATATTTTGATGTATCAAAAATATCTAGCTGTTTCTTAGATAAGGGTCATGTAAGTGTTGAGTCTGTTCAGTTCCCTATGAAAGGCTGTTCAGTTCTCTATGGGAGATATGAGTAGTCCATCAGTCACTATTGTTGTACAAATAAAAAAAAAACTCTGAAATATTCTGTGTTCTGAATACCCTGTCTTCTCCGTTGATATCTCCAACAAGGTGTGTATTCGCTGTCCTAAAAATTCATCGCTTCAATGACTGGTGAACACCTTGTGATCATAAATTTCTCTTACACTTT